>NC_062562.1:105418228-105728155 GCF_022837055.1 Prionailurus viverrinus | reverse complement strand
CTCAATCCTGAGCCTGAAACAACTGTTTCCTGAGGAGAAACCTTTTTACTTACTATGATTTACTTTTTCTTTACTTGCTTCTTGCAGAAAAGGAGGGAAGAGAGGAGGGAGGAAGGGAAGGAGGGAGAGATGAAGAAAGAGTGGGAGGGAGAGAAGAAAGAAGAAATGCAGCCAAGGGGAAAAAAGAAAAGAAAAATAAGTCTACCACTGTCCATTTCCTTCCTTGCTTACTTTCTTTGCTAGATTGGTTGATCAAAAAGCCTTCAATGAAATAGATTAATTGTGTATTCTTGCTTTTCACAAGAATATGATTGTGTAAATCATCACAGGTAATGATTTTCTTGATCATTTCAAGTCTTTTCTGAATAGTATGCATTGCTCTGTGTTCTGATAATCTGCATCAACTCTTCTTGCATTCATCTGCCAATTTGCAACTACATGGCTGGAACTGGAACTGGAGGGTATTATGCTAAGTGAAATTAGTCAGTCAGAGAAAGGCAAAAATCATATGACTTCACTCATATGAGGACTTTAAGAGACAAAACAGATGAACATAAGGGAAGGGAAACAAAAATAATACAAAAACAGGAAGGGGGACAAAACAGAAGAGACTCATAAATATGGAGAACAAACTGAGGGTTTGAGGGAGGGGTTGTGGGAGGGGGGATGGGCTAAATGGGTAAGGGGCATTAAGGAATCTACTCCTGAAATCACTGTTGCACTATATGCTAACTAATTTGGATGTAAATTAAAAAAAATAAAATAAAAAATAAAACAAGTTAAAATAAACAAAATTTCAATTTATAATTGGTTATTTAGCTGATGCTTCACTGTGCCTATTCAGCCTGTTCGGCTGGCACTGGAGACTGAGATGGAAGACAGTCTCAGTGTTCACGCAAAACAGTGATGTTTTGGTGAGTGGTTCCTTAATTCATTTGCGATCATCATTTCCTATACCAGGTAGAACTGCTCCAGACATTGGCTAGGGAAATGTAGCCAACTTAGAATGATAATTTTCTGTCATATCTAAGTTTTATAAAACGAACACATATTTTCTTTGATAATTACTGTAATATTAAACGCTAAAAAAATTAAAGGCATCAAAACAAATTTAGATGATTAAAAATGAGAAAGTGTAAGTTTTGTTTCTTTAATATTATTTATACAACTTAATTTTTGTCCAATAATACAGCTTTTTGATTGACTCTTCTATACACTTCTCAACTCTCCTTACCCCCAAGTCTTATTACCCAGAGACAAGCACTTTAACTCACCTCACTGCTTTTCCTAGTTCTTTAGTCTACATTTCTAAGTAACAAGTACATAGTGATATTTCCCGATTTTTAGTGCAGATATCTATTGAATCCCTCCTTAGAGGAGGTTTTATTTTTTCTCTTTGGCTCCTCCCTTCCCGTCACACAAATTTTTCCTATTCCCATGGTTCCAGTACACATATTCACAATCATTGGTTGAATCAACATTAGCATTGGCAGTATTTAGGAATACCTAAATATCAACCACAACAAAAGGCTATAGATTTTCTAGCCACATAAAATATTACTTTGGTTTATCTTCTGAGAAAGAGATTGTGTTGATTGCCTTCCATTGGTCACTTTGGTTTCTTCCTGTGGTAACCTTAAAAGATGTTTTTCCATTTCCTCAAAGAGAATATATTCAGAGAGAAGTAGTGAGAAAAACAGATTTTACTAAAAACCCATTAGTGGTGTTGGGGAGGAAGAATTTCCTCTGGCTTTCAAGGTCCTAGCTCAACTTAGAATCAAATTGACATGAGACAGATTAACAGGAGAAAATCAAATTTAATAGTGTATGTGTGGGGAATCCACATATAAATGGAAATTCCCAAGCAATGTGATGTTTATAAGATCTAAGGAGAAGGAGAAGGATCTCAGGATACAAAGGGGCAAAAGACCATTAGCAGGAAGGTGAAAAGGGGAGGTTTGAAAAACAAAGATGCCCTATTATGCAGATAGGTTTCTTAGGTAAAGAGGAATCTCTGTTAATAGCTCTTTTCCTGGTAAAGCAGACAGTTGAGGGAGAGGTAAAGAGACTTTTCTGAATTTGGTGGGTTTGGATTGGTTTTAACTCAAAATAATGCTAATGCCACAGTCCCCATCTTGGGGTGTCTTACCCCTGGCCCCTATAGGAGAGAAGGCTTTAAAAGGGCATAGGTCATGTACTATATACCACACAATATTTTTACCTCTCTAAAAATCAGTTCTCATGTCTTTTTTCTCAGTTGCCAAACAGTAAAGATCTCTCTGTTTTGCCTCCCTCCTAATAATTTATGTAGTTCTCTATGCATAGAACTCCCTCTAATTCTCCCATTTTTTGCTTTTACCTTAATCCTTTCTTATGCTATATATTTTAGTCCTCTTCAGACTTCTCTGCCTTTGCATCCTTAGAAACAAAATATAACATCAATGTCATGTCTGTGAAATAGCTTTGTGTCAGTTAGGGTAGGCTATGTTATTCTTTGGTGATGAATAACCCCTAAATATCAGGTACTTAATATTTAAAAACAAATTTCTTGTGTATGGTACATATGCATTTTTTTTTTAACGTTTAATTATTTTTGAGACAGAGAGAGACAGAGCATGAACGGGGGAGGGTCAGAGAGAGATAGACACAGAATCGGAAGCAGGATCCAGGCTCCCAGCCATCAGCCCAGAGCCCGACGTGGGGCTCGAACTCATGGACCGCGAGATCGTGACCTGAGTCGAAGTTGGGAGGGGGTAGCTGCATCAGGTGGATCCATATTTCCATGATCACTGCAACCGCAAGAAAGGTGCCACGTCATTTCTGCTCACATTTTCTTAGAAAAGACAAATCACATATCCACACATAGCTTCCATAGCGCAAGGAAGTGTAGTACTTACCCTACCCCGTGCCAGGAAGGACAGATGACAGCCTTAACCACTATAGTGAATATAGAGATGCTACATTGAGAACCAAGGAGCTCTTATAAATAACATATATTTTTAAAAAAATTATCTGTGAAAACAACTTTTTCTTCCATTACATACATTTGGGAAGCTTCTAGGAAAGAGGAGGGCCCACATAACCTGAGTCACTTCTGACTAACTCACCAATTGGAAGATATTATTTCCTTCATTTTGAAATGTCTTCAGAAAATATCCTTTTATGGAATGCCTGCGTGGCTCAGTCAGTTAAGAGTCCTTCTCTTGATCTCTGCTCAAGTTATGATCTCATGGTTGGTGGGATCAAGCCCCATGTTAGGCTCCACGCTGACAGTGCAGACCCTGCTCGGGATCCCCTCCCTCCCTCTCTCTCTGCCCTTCCCCCAAGTGCTCTCTGTGTCTCTCAGAATAAATAAATAAACTTAAAAAACATATATCCTTTTATCAGTTTACTTTAAATTATTTAATTAATAAATGAATTAAAAATACTAAAAAAATGATTTAAATCTTACAAAAGGTGATATTCTAACTTTTGAGACCTGAATATAAATTTAAGACAAAAACATTAATTATTATACATATAGTTGTTTTTTGTGGGGGAAGAAAAATAATTTTCCCTTACCCTTTTAGACTCTTGGCTGAGACACCCCCCAACCCTACCCCTTCAAATAAGTGATAGATTAACAGGATAAAAACAATTTTAATAACACGTATACCTCCTGTATACATGGAAAAAACCCAGTAAAACTAAGTAACTCTGTGAAATGGCCCAAGTCACCACCTTAAATAATATCTTCAACTAAAAACAAAACAAAATAAAACAAAAACAAACAAAAAACCAGGATGTTGGGAAGAAGGGAGAGTCAGTCATGACAGGTTACCAAGCAAAGCACTGTAAGCCAAGGTAATGTTCTTATGCAGATTTAGGCTTTTGCCTTCTCCACTGATAAGAGTTTCTGCAGATTTAGTCATCCTTCTCTTCCTGGTACAGAGAGACAGACACCCTGGCAAATGGAGATTTCCCTTATAAATGTAAATGTCTCTTACAAAAAGGTTTACTTGGTTTACAGAGCTTTTCCTTTGTCTGCAGTTTAAAAAAAAAATGAGCTTAAAATAATCCTTATGTCGGGGCGCCTGGGTGGCACAGTCGGTTAAGCGTCCGACTTCAGCCAGGTCATGATCTCGCGGTATGGGAGTTCGAGCCCCGCGTCAGGCTCTGGGCTGATGGCTCAGAGCCTGGAGCCTGTTTCCGATTCTGTGTCTCCCTCTCTCTCTGCCCCTCCCCTGTTCATGCTCTGTCTCTCTCTGTCCCAAAAATAAATAAACGTTGAAAAAAAAATTAAAATAATAATCCTTATGTCAAAGAGACATATTTTGGGGTAGCGAATTCTGCTACCCTTTATTACTATACCACGTTTAGGTTTTAATTGTTAAAAATCTAAAATAATACTTACGTAATATTGAAAACATTGAAAATACTGAATATAAACTTGCCTCAGAGAGTAAAATTCTAGTCAGAAACTGAATGCCAACCAATATCATACATTAACTTTAGGGCCTTGAAAAAAAGGATATTGGTATAACGATAATCTAGGTCTTTACTCACAGCAGAATATATTTCTAATTCAAGTAACTATCATTTCAGGTCCAGTAAGCAAATAGAGACTACCCATTCATTTCATGCAAACCTCTCATAAGCTGCCTGTGGAAACAAATGTCTCTCATTGCTCAACTAGGTTGGGTTCAAGCTGGTGACTTGGAGGGGAAAGGTTATGGATTCTGTTATCAATCATCTAAGCTACTCATTCCTCAAGCAGAAAAGCACTGGCTCAGACGAGAGAGGGAGAATTATTTGACTCAACTTATTAACACATGATACTACTCTGTTGGCAAATATCTTCCTGAATAAAATAAGAACAGTATAAAAAACAGCATCCTTTTTTTATTGTAACATAAGGAACTTATGTGAAGAAAATGTGCCAGTTACAATGTTCTGCAAATTGCTATAAATTGTTAGTGAGAAAATTCATTTGTAATTCCTAGGTATCTCCTCTTGTCTGTGACTGTCAAACAATGACAGTATGATGGATTGTGTCACCATAAGCAGATCCCCCATGCACATAGTCTCTGGTCTCTGTCGGATAACATTACAAGCCTGACTTTTATACTCACTGTTAACATACTTGGGGAACAAGTTATTTTACTTTTCTGCCACACTATTTTCTATTTCTTTGTATTAAATATACATTGGAGAGTAAAAAATGATGGTTGAGATGTAGCTGACAGAGAAGTCACAAGCTGTAGTTTGGAATACTTGTTAATTCATGGGATAATTCACTTTAAAAATTTCTTAAAACAGAATACAAAAAGATGAAGACAGAATATAGTTTTGTGATTAGTTAGCATTAAATTTTCAATAAAAGTTTGAAATGTACTCGTGTTTTTCTGTGAGATACTTGGAACTTCTCAAAGTACTATGGCAGAATATTTTTTTTCCTGAAAGGATTCCAAAATGATTTCAACTACAGTTTTATGCCAAATTGATCAACTGCTTACTTTTTACCATGTAGTATTCTAGATTATGGAAATGAACAAAACCAAGTTACCAGTATTTATGTGACTTGTATTCTACCTAAAAGACAATATACATGGATAATAGGTGATAATGATTTAGACAGACCAGGTTCTAGGACCCAGAGGGGCTCCCGCAGGACCAGCGAAGAGTACCCTTGATTTCACGCATGATAGAAATCAAATGCAAGCCAAAAGGAAGTGAGATCAAAGTTTATTGAAGATATTTAGATAGTGTAGATATAGACAGAGCATCTGGGAGACGTGGAAAGGAAAGGAGAGAGAGTCTAATTTTTGTTTGGGGTCTGGGGTTTTTATTCAGGATTGTGATTTGGTGTACATGTCCTCTCAGGCATCAAGGAACTGGTCAGAACAAAAACTAGAGTCC
This sequence comes from Prionailurus viverrinus, assembly GCF_022837055.1. NCBI lineage: Eukaryota > Metazoa > Chordata > Mammalia > Carnivora > Felidae > Prionailurus > Prionailurus viverrinus. The sequence goes on along the minus strand of NC_062562.1, from coordinate 105,722,257 downwards.
AGGTGTCCTCCATAAGTTGCTTATTCCTTGCAGCCAGGGTGTCTTGGGTGTCTAGATATCTAGTCCCAGTGGTCTGGAATACACACAGGATGGCCTAACCTAGTTATTCTCAACTGGTCATTCCTTAGATGTTATCAATGTGCTGGAAGTCTCCAAAGAAATCATTAACTCCTGATCCTTACAAAGAGGGCATACATTATTGGTACTATGAGACATGTGGAAGGCAAGGGTACAGGTCCTGGAATGAATAGAGGCAGGAAAACAACAGAACTTCATAAGGTTCATTCAGATTCCCTATTTCAATAATAATATTTTTTTGGGAGGGGAGGGGGTTGGTTCTTAAGTTTACTTATTTATTTTGAGATAGAGAGTGAGCAGGGAAGGGGAAGAGAGAAAGAATCCCAAGCAGGCTTTGTGCTGTTAGTAGAGTCCAATGTGGGGCTCAGACTCATGAACTGTGAGATAATGACCTGAGCCAAAACCAAAAGTCAGACACTTAGCCAACTGAACCACCCAGGCTCCCCTATTTTTGTTTTTTAAATGTTTATTTATTTATTTTTAGAAAGAGCACAAGCGAGAGTGAGGGAGGGAGGGGCAGAGAGAGAAGAGAATCCCAAGCGGGCTCTGCACTGTCAACATAGAGCCCAAAACTGGGCTCTAATCTCATGACCTGAGCTGAAATCAAGAGTTGAATGCTCAACTGGCATCCAGATAATGATAGTTTTAATAAGTACTATAAAAAAAAATAAAACCTAAGGCAGGTGAAATAGGAGTCATATAGTTTTCTAACTTAGATGGGTCATTCATAAAAGGGGTTTTATGAAGAGATAACATGTGAGTAGAAGTTTAAGGAAAAAAAAAGAATGCAAGTTGTGAGAATAAGGGGAGACTATTTAAGACAGAAAGGATACCAAATTGAAGGACAATAGTAGAGAATTTGCTTGGAGTGTTCAAGAACTGGCAAGAAGATCAGTATGGCTGGAGCAAAATGATTAAGGGAAGAAGAAGTAGGATATGGTATAATGGGCCAGATCACTTGGGACTCCAAATCATCTAAATGATTTGGATTTTGTTTCAATCTCATGGTAATATTTGAAAGACTTGAGAGCTGGATATTGATCAGTGATTTACCTGCTAAAGGATCTCTCTGGCCTCTAGAGGGTCAAGAATTGAAGAAAAGAAGTTATTACAGGAGCACAGGCAAATGATTAGAACCAAATGATTATAACCAGTATTACTTTTCTGGACATAAGTATAAGGCTGATAGGATTTTTCAGTCTGAGAGGCACAAAGCCATCAAGAATGGTTCTCCGATTTTTTTTTGTTTTTAATCTGTTTTGGTTCCACAATGTTTTAACTGATCAGCTGGGGTGAATGGTGGGGTCATCAACTTAGATAAGGAATACTAGAAGATGCATATTTGAATGTTAGGGGGAACACTACTCTGTTGGACAGTCTAAATTTGTAAGAAGATGCTTATTAAATCCCTATATTTATTTTCTATGGTACATAAAAAATCGCCACAAATTTAGTGACTTAAAACAACATAAATTAGAGTGCCTGGGCTCTCCTGTCAGCCCAAAGCCCACTTTGCATCCTCTGTCCCCCTCTCTCTTGCCCCTTCTCTGCTCACACGTTCTCTCTTTCTCTCTCAAAAATAAATAAATAAATAAATAAATAAAACAATTTTAAAAACCATACAAATTACTATTTCACAATTTTTGTGAGGTTGGAATCTCCACACGGCTTAGCTGGGCTCTCCACAAGCCTGCAAACAGGTATCAGCCAGCTGGGTTCTCATCTTGACATGATCTGGGGAGAACTCTGTCTGCCTCCAAGCTCACTCAGGTTTTTGGCAGACTTCATTTTCTTGCAGCCTAATGACTTTTGGGATCCTGCTTTTTTAAAATTAGCAAGGTTAGGGGCATCTGGGTGGCTCAGTTGGTTAACATGTCCAACTCTTGATTTTGGCTCAGGTCATGATCTTGCAGTTCATGAAATTGAGTGCTGTGTCTGACTCTCAGGGAGGAAAGCCTGCTTGGGATTCTCTCTCTCCCTCCCTCTGCTCCTTCCCTGCTCTCTCTCTCTCTCTCTCTCTCAAAGCAAATACATAAACTTTTAAAAAAATAGCAAAGTTATATATAATGGAATATTGTTTAGCCATCAAAAAGAATGAAATCATGCCATATGCAACAATGTGGATGGAGCTAGAGTGTATTATGCTAAGTAAAATAAGTCAGTCAGAAAAACAAATATCATATGATTTCACTCATGCGGAATTTAAGAAATAAAATAGATGAACATATGGGAAGGAAAAAAAAAGAGGGAAGCAAACCATAAGAGATAAGGATAGAGAACAAATTGAGGGTGATGGAGGGAGGTGGGTGGGGGGGTAGGCTAAGTTGTTTATGGGTATTAATGAGGGCACTTGTGATGAGCACTGGATGTTATATGTACATGATGAATCACTATATTCTACACCTGAAACCAATTTTACCACATATATTAAATTACTAGAATTTAAATTAAAACTTGAAAAAAGCCCATAAAATCAGCAAGGGAAGCAAGATTCTAGAATAAGTCAACTAGCAGGATGGAGACTTATATATTATGTAACATAATTACAACAGTGATATCCCAATATCTTTGCCATATTCAAGTCACAAATCCTGCCCCCACAGATTCCCACAGATCCAGGGGAAGGAACAGCAGACCTGGAGATATAAATTTGAGTTATCAAGGTATTGATGTAAAGCTTTGGATCTGGATGAAAATACAATCTATAATGACATGGAAATGATAGATATTTTATTTTAATAGACATATAGAGCATTCCAGTCAGCTAGATTAAAAAAAAAGGGATTCAGAAAAAATTTTTGGACAGTTTTATTACTTAACGGATCAGTTCTTGCCTGCCTTATTAGGGCTACTGCCCTTGGCTATTACCAGATGTTTAGAAGGTACCACACAAACACTGAACTCTAAAAAAGGTCATCTCCCTTTATCCCTACAATAAACTAATATTACATCTTTTTAGACGATGAGAAAACTAATGCTCTAGATCACGCAGCCATTAAAGATACAGTCAATGAATGTGGTGTGACTCCATAATCTATACACTTAACCACATCCTTTGTAATGTTTCGCTTTGTGTCCAACTTGCCTGGATGAAATCCTCTTCTGATCACCGATTGGTATTCTTTATGTCTACATAGGTTTGCTGTTCTCCTTGATTTGTTTTCTCTTGTCCTCCATCCAGATCATCTCAACTGACTCCCTCCTTCCCTTTGGGAGCTGTCACCTGATGTCTTAGTAGGCCACAACTGCTCTAAAATTGCATAATAGACATGATCTTTTGTAAACATTAGCCTTTTCATTAAATACTGAAATATCTGAGGAATTCAAAACTGAATGAAGTTAGTACACAAGAAGGACTCAGAGAAAAATCTATTATTTTGAATCTGAAGAAGAAAAGGAAATCCCAGGAGAAAGAAGTATTTTTGAGAAGGAAAGAAAGAAATAAACATACTCATTGTTCTTATAATTATTATGGAAGTAGGTTATATTCTTTATATGAAAGAATAACCAAGGAATTGTGTCTTGAAGAATGAATTTACTTTCTTAGTACAAAAAAAAATGATACAAAATGTGTTTCTCAATTATAGTGGAATGCTTTATGGTGGAAATTTTAGTTGATTCCTTTATTTTTTATTTTGCGCTTGCTCCTGGTGAATGGTTATAACTAATACATATTATATAATGCCTTCGTTTCTGTGGTTCAAATCATGTGTAGGATGTGGTTTAGTATATCTCTTTTACCTTGACTCAGTATTAGCATAAAAATGTTTCTATTGAATATTCAAATCAAGGTGTACAAGAACACAATTTCTTTTCTCACTAAAAAGCAGTATAAGGTAAAACAAAATTATTCTAGTTTTAAAAGAAATTTACACTCGATTTTCCTGTGGAAAACCGTAATCCAGTTTTTCTGCATAAATAAAATACACATTTTATAGAATATACGAGAACACAATAAAATCTGCTGATGAAAAAAATCTGCCTTATGCCTGTGGTGTCATACCTTCAGATTCAGGATTATTTCCACAGGGGTGTGACATCTTTATAGAACAGTTTCAGTTGCAAAGAAGTATATAATTAAGATTATGGAAGATTGGTAGCTAAACACCAGAAATGCAACAGCACCTTTAGTAAAATGTCTTGTACACCTAGGACTGCTGTCACTAAGGACCACAAACTGGATAGTTCAAAACAACAAGCAGTTTCTTGCCTCGAAGCTCGGCCGGGCGGGGGCCTGGGAGGGGCAAGAGTGTTGCGCGGGCGGGATGTGCAGAAATCTGCAGTCAAGCAAGGTGTTGGCAAGGCCATGCTCTCTCTGAGGGTGCGCCGAAAGTAACTTCCCCTGCCTTTCTTAGGAAGCTCACTTCTTGTAGCCTGCGCTGTTCGCAGGCTTGTAGTAGATACATCGCTCTGATCTTTGGTCTTCACGTGACATGATCCCTGTGTCTTTGCATCCTCTTCCTTCTATTTGTGTCTGTCTTTGTGTCCAAATTTCCCCTTTTCACAAGGGCACCAGTCATGCTCACAAGGCTGAGTATGATGACCTTATTTAAACTTGTTGACCTTGTAAAGACTTTTATTTCTAAGTAAGCTTACATTTGGAGGTATTGCGGGTTAGAATTTCAACCTATCTTTTTGTGGGTATGCAACTCAACACATAACGTATGTATAAAGTTGCACATTTAAAATCATAGTTTAAAACATTTGTGCTGAAATATTGAATGCAGACTGCCATTGAAATTCATGTCCTCATGTTTACTACTTCATGCAGACTCACCACATTATTTAACTTACTTTTAATTGAACTGTTCCAGATTCCTATATATTATTGAAATACATTTCTTTTTCATTTCTTTCATATAATTCAACATGACAGAACATAGACTCAAAGAGAAATTATTGGTATTATCTCAACAATCATCTAGAGAAAAGATGCCATAAGCAGTAAGCAACAAATATTTATCACAGAACTGTAACAATGAAATGAAGATCCAGAATTATGAGCAATACTAGACATTAATTTATATTAAAATACATATTAAAGTAAATCACCTCTGGTTAGGATTAGTTTACATGTGAGTTTAGCTATAGGCATAAGTTTAAAAAGCTAATTATAAAGTTAAAAAGTTAATTCCCAGACTCCAAGTCTATTTTATGTTTTTATATTTATACAGTAGTTTAGAAACAAATTATTAATGTTTATAACTATAAAAACTCGTAGAAATTGGATGAGTTGTTATTAAGTATGCATTTCATCTGTGAGGCAAAATTCTGTCTTAGTACATTCCGCTTCGATTAGAGGTGTCCCTACAGAATGACTTTGAACACTTGTTAGGGACATGCTGCCACTGCTGCTGCTACTATCACTATTTACTACTACTACTACTACTACTACTACTACTAACACTTGGATAGCAGTTTTATCTTTCACTTAATTGTCCTGACAACACCATGAGGTAGGTTTTATCACTGTCTGAAAAATACAGGTAAGGAAAAGGAGGCACGGAAAGATTAAGTGACTTGCCCAGGGTCACACAGCAATTTGTTAAATCTGGGATTAGAAACTAGATGGTCTGATTTCAGAGGCCATCTAATAATTACAGTTATGACAGAGTATTACAAATAATCCATGTGAAATTATGACTCATCATGCTTTTTGGTTGCCATTTTCCTTGATAATTATTATTTTAAATCTAATATGGTTTGTCTTTTGATGAAAGAAGTAGAAATTGAGGCCTTATTTTAAAAAAATTAGCTAATTCTTCTTTGCCAATGTTTACCTTAGTTCATTTTTAGATTTTAGTCATAAAATGGAGATTAAAGCATGTATTTTGAGCTCTGCCTTGGATCTTTGTGTAAGGTAGTGACTAAAACATATAAAGATTCCTGACCATGTAATTAATTATATCCTAGTGAGAGAAGAGTGTGCCAGCCTCTTAAATCTGTAAAAACTCTTTTTTTGTGTGTGTGTGGTATCCATTCATTGCATGACATTGCTTCTACGGTTTTGAAGCACTTGGCTATTTTTGCATTTTGATGCAAAATTATGAGTTTGTAATAAGAAAGTTCACTTTTCTTGTGTCAGACTAGAAATTGGCTAGTTATTTAGATTAATTTATAAATTGCCTTAATTCAGTAGCATGAGATAATGAATAACTCTAAAATATTTTAATTTTAATGGTTTTTTAATTATGAATTATCCGGAGAATAGTGAAGTTTATAGATACCAACAGTGTTTTATACTGAAAGTTCAAATTCATTGGTCTCAATCTTCTAATGTTTTGAAGAATACATCTTTGGATGATTCTAGATATATGTACATCATTTTAATATCAGAATTATAGAGTACATTCCTATATAAAATTTGATGACTAAAATTTAATTTTTTAATGGAATAAGTCATATATACATTATTAAGCTGTCTTGAGCTTGTTTATCATAGTAACCTGATTTAAAGGCATAGATATAACCGGGAGAAATGAGTGGTCCTCAGAAGACTTCCAAGTAGCAAGCTTACTACCAACAAAGTGTTACTGAGGGGATGCGTTTCTGCCCAACAAGACCAGTTGTTTATTTTACTCATTTTTGTCGTTTTTTACGTTTTTATTTTAATTTCAGTTAGTTAATATACAGTGCTATATTAGTTTCAGGTATACGATATAGTGATTCAATACTTCTCTATGACACCTGGTGCTCATCACAAGCGCCCTCTTTAATGCCCATCACCTGTTTCCTCTATCCTCCCACCCACCTCCCCTCTGGTAACCATTAGTTTGTTCTCTATAGTTAAGAGTCTATTTCTTGATTTGTCTCTTTCTCTGCTATTTTTTTTCCCTCGGTGTGTTTGTTTTGTTTCTTAAATGCCACACGTGAGTGAAATCATATGGTATTTGTCTTTCTCTTGTTGCGCTCAGTAGTATACTCTAGCTCCATCCATGCCATTGCAAATGGCAAGATTTCCATCTTATTTATGGCTGAATAATATTCCATCATATAGATACCACACCTTCTTTATCCATTCATTTATTGATGGGCTGCATCTGTAGCTCAGCTATTGTAAATAATGCTATTAGAAACATAGAGGTGCATGTATGTCTTTGAATTAGTATTCATATATTCTTTGGGTCAATACCTAGGAGTGTAATTGCTGGATTATAAGGAAGTTCTATTTTTAACTTTTTGAGGAAACTCCATACTGTTTTCCACAGTGGCTGCACCAGTTTGCTTTCCTACCAACAGTACACAAGTGTCCGGTTTTGTCCACATCCTCACCAACACCTGTTGTTCCTTGTGTTGTTGATTCTAGCCATTCTGACAGGTATGAGGTGATATCTCATTGTAGTTGAGATATGTTATTCAATCTTTATGCAGTAGAATCTGCTATAATGAAGGGGAGAAAAATTATCATCTCCAAATATAAGTTATCTCAGTTTTTGTTTGGATTTTATTTTATTTTATTATTTTTTTAATATATGAAATTTATTGTCAAATTGGTTTCCATACAACACCCAGTGCTCATCCCAAAAGATGCCCTCTTCAATACCCATCTCAGTTTTTTTTTTTTAATGTTTATTCAGTTTTGAGAGAGAGAGAGAGACAGAGAGCAAGTGGGGGAGGGGCAGAGAGAGAGGGAGACAAGAAATCTAAAGCAGGATCCAGGCTCTGAGCTGTCAGCTGACAGCAGACAGCTCAGAGCCTGATGGGGGCTTCAACTCACAAACTGTAAGATCATGATCTCAGCTGAAGTCAGATGCCTAACTGACTCAGCCACCCAGGCACCCCTAAGTTATCTCAGTTTGTATGGTATTAACTAGTTCTATTATTTAGGGCATTTACCCTGGAATTTCTTTTATATTTTCGTATGTGCTCTATGAAGAAAATGGGATTGAATGCTTCTGTTTTTTAAATTATAGTCATCTTTTTCTCATTATTTTTGCTTCCAATACTGTTCCAGAATCTTAAAAAAGAAAAAGAAAGTTAACTCATTTTTCAGAATTATGCATTTGAGCATAATTTGATCTAGCCCCTCAAAAAACACAGGGAACAATCTTCCCCAGATTCACACTGTATTTGGGCAAGAATGTTGCAGGCTGATACTAATTTTCTCACTATTTTTCTTCCAATCCCTTGAAGGAGCAGAATGACCCTAAATACCACTGGCCACACTCATGTTTTCTAACTTTTGAATCAAATTGTATATACTTTCTAATGATGTGCTGAAAGCATAGAAGCAATAACAGGTTTATTAACAGTGGCTGGACAGTGACAGCCATCTCCCCTTTCTGTACTTTGTAGAAAAATATCGGGGGAAAGAATCCAGGCCTACATTTCTGGATTTTTAAAAAAAATTTTTCCTGAGTATGTTTCTTTTTCTCCTTCTTTCTTTCTTCCTTTTTCTTTCTTCTTTCCTTCCTTTTCTTTCTTTCTTTCTTTCTTTCTTTCTTTCTTTCTTTCTCTCTCTCTCTTCATTTCTTTCTCTTTCTTTCTTTCTTTCTTTCTTTCTTTCTTTCCTGAAAAGAATTATAATCTGTTCAAAGGAAAACTATGGTAAGTGGCTGGAAGAGATTTCACCGTTATGGGACTTTACTTCTTTAGCATGGAGGAAAAATTGAATTTATATTGCAGGTGAAACTTAAGAAGCCAAGCTGCTTAGCCTGCCACAATGGCTTCTCACTTTTTATGCTTTACTTCAGAGATTAGACGCCTTCATTTAGTCTAAGTATTTTACAGTGTTTTCCTTAACCTTCATATTTGCATATAAATGTCCTTTTTCTGGGAACTTTGGAGGTTCTTTATGCCATTTCTTTTTTTGTTTTTTAAAATTTATTCATTTTTGAGAGACTGAGCATGAGTGGGGGAGGGGCAGGAAAGAGGGAGACACAGAATCCAAATCCAGGCTCTGAACTGTCAGTACAGAACCCAACACCAGTCTTGAACTCATGGACCTGACCCATGGATCATGACCTGACCTGAAGTTGGACACTTAACTGACTGAGCCACCCAGGTGCCCCTTCTTTATGCCATTTCTAATGCATACAGCAAGCACAGGCAACTTCCGAGTGTAATTATTCTGACACTAAATTAATGCACATTATTATCTATGTGAAATTATTTAAAATATGTGGTATGTTCTTATTTAATTCTAGATTTGCAAGTTAGGAAGAAAGTAATGATGATCTTTAAGTAATATTACTGAAAATGTGATTCCAGTATGTTCTGGCCTATCTCTTTTAAGTCTATATTGCTCTTCACCAATGTATTGGGGTTTTGCTAGAATGGCATTTCATGCTTCAAAGCCCTTACTGTGAAGTCTTTGTCTTTGTATACAAAATTTCAATGTTAATTTTATATTAATAAAACTTTACATTGTGAAATATTTTTAGATTTGTAAAAGAGTTACAGGGAATGTGCAGAGAGTTCCTGAACACCCTTCATCCATTTTTCCTTTATGTTGACATCCTACATAACCAAGGCACACTTGGTTAAAATAAGCAATTAGCATCAGTACTTTACAATAAAAAAAAAAAACAACTAGATTTTGTTGAGATTCTTCAGTATTTTCCATGAATATCTCTTTTCTGTTCCAGGATGAAATTTCTATTCCAGCATACCCAGTGAATGTAGTCAATGTTAATTTAAAAACACTGGGGTTTTAATCCATTACCTTCCTCCATTAAGCTCTCACTGGGTTTACTTGATGATCCTGAGAAGATCCTTGCGTTCCTCCTTCTCTCATCAGTCACACACTCATTTGAACTTTTTGGTCTTAGTACCTTCTGTGTCCAAATTGTTAAATTGATATTCTTTTATGGAATTCATAGCCATCAATGACTATAATGATCACGGAAGGGAGATGATGATAGCAAAAAAGGGTATAGAAAAAGAGGTTTAGTTAAGTTGTTTTTGGTAGACAAATCCTTTTCATGTATGAAATCTCGGTTTACAATGTGTGTCCATTATTGCAGTGCAGTGAAAAGACCTAGGATATTTGAAACATTCCCAAGGGGACAAGAGCCAGGACATCAATTAATGCAACACACTCAGCCTTTGGAACCAAAGGTATCATGTTTAGTTTCCCTCACCAGTCAAACACTAAGGTTACTTTTATATAAAATATGTTGTTTATAAAGTTAGTGGAATAAAAATCTTAAAGGTTATACTTTAAAATATTTTTTAATGTATTTAGGTTATATGTATGTATATGTAAGTATATACATAATACATATACATATATATAACACATATACAATGTATCATAACTTAGACATGTTTCAAAATATTTTTATGTATAACCCTGAAGATTTTTTAAGCTTAGTTATTTATTTTGAGAGGGGGACTGGGGGTGGGACATAGAAAGAGAGAAGAGAATCTCAAGCAAGCTCCATGTTGTCAGCATGGAGCCCCATGCTCCATCCATGTAGGGCTCCATCCCACGAACTGTACATGAGACCATAACCTGAGCCAAAATCAAGAGTTGGACATTTAACTGACTGAGCCACCCAGGTGCCCCAACCCTTAAGAGTTTTAATCCATTAACTTTTTTATTTTTTAAATTTTTATTTGTTAAATGTTTATTTATTATTCTTGATGGAGGAAGGGCAGGGAGAGAGGGGAACAGAGGATCTCAAGCAGGCTCTGTGCTGACAGGAGAGAGTCCGATGTGGGGCTCTAATTCACGAACTGTGAGCTCATGACCTGAGCTGAAGTCGGATACTTAACCATCTGAGACACCCAGGCACCCCAATCCACTATTTTTAAAGCAAATATATATGTACTTACATACACATACTTATTTAGTGCTAGGAATTTTTCTTTCAGTACTGATTTGGCTGTGTCCTTCAAATTTTGATATGTTTTATTTACATTTTTAGATGACCATTTGAATTTATATTGTTTTTGTTTTTAAAATTTTTTTAATGTTTATTAATTTTTGAGAGAGAGAGAATGCGAGTGAGGGAGGGGCAGAAATAGAAGGAGACACCAAATCCAAAGCAGGCTCCAGACTCTGAGCTGTCAGCATAGAGCCCCACGCAGGTCTCGAACTCACAAACCGCAAGATCATGACCTGAGATGAAGTCTGACACTTAACCTACAGAGCCACCCAGGTGCCCCTATATTGTTTTTGATAATCCTGTCTTTCTGTATGGTTCTTTAGTGGTTGTTCTATTACCTTAAGTGTGTGTATATGTGTACGTGTGTTTGTGTTAAATCTATGGCTGTACTGTGATATGTCTCACAGTCCACTGATGTCATTTCTTCAGTAGTTTAAGTGAAATACAGAAGACTTAGCTCCCTTTATCTCCTTTTATTCTACCCCCATTTATAATTTTTGAAAGTATTTCCTCTACATATAATTAAAACCATATCAATGTGACAATGTTAGAATTTTTGATTCAACCAAACATAATTTTAAAAACTAAAGAGAAGGGAAGTCTATTTTATTTACCCGTAATTTTGCTTACTGTGTTCTTTAGCAACACATTTTCTTAGTTTTCCTTCATCTGATGATATCTTGAATTTTTCTTAAAAAAAAAAAGAATATTTTAATTGTGTATAGGACTCTAGGTAGACAGGATTTCTTACTGTTGTTTTTGCACTTGAAAAATACTGTGCCACTCCCTTTTGCCCTCTATGGTAAGACATTCTTTTTCTCTAGCCATTTCCAGATTTTTTTTTGTCTTTAGTTTTTAAGCTTTCATTATGATATGCCTTGGCACTGATTTCTTTGGGTTTATCCTGTTTAGGGTTCACTTAACAACTTGAATATGAAAATTTATGTTCCTTGCCACATTTGGGAAGTGTTTAGCCATGAGTTCTTTTAGTACTTTTCCAGCCTCATCACTTTCTCTGCTCTTGTGTCTCTGATGGCAAGGACATCAAGTCTTTTGTTATAGTTCCAAACAGTCTGTCTGTCTATCTATCTATCTAATCTATCTATCCTCTTTGTTGTTCAGATTGTTTAAAGGGTATTAGACAGGAAAAATCCATTAAATATACTCTCCTATGAGCATGCAAATAGGTCTGAAAAAGAATACAATAATAGAACAAAATGTGGCTCTGTAATGAACAATATTTTATAGTTATAATGACATAAATGCTTTTATGGACTATAAACTTTTATAATTAACCAATATTCAAAAGACAGCAAACTTGATTGTTATTGAATATAAGGTAAATATTACCAACCATGCAATAAAAAATATAATGTACTTGTAGCAGAAACTGGATGATAGGGTGATGAGAGGTAGGAAAATGATAATACTGTCATCTTGCAAAGGAGTCAAAAGATCATATCTGAGAATGATGGAATAAAAAAATAAGAGTTTAAACTGTTAACCATTTCACAGAAACTGTAAAATAGGCCTAAGTGCTCATCAAGCTTTTATTTCTAGTAAACTAATCAAAGTTTCTAGTTACTACTACAGCTTGCCACCGTTGAGTTGTGGCCAATGAAATGTAGAAAAAAGCAATACACACCATTTGTTGACTTCTCAAAATCACAGCATGTTTTAATTTTCTACATTTCTTTTTGTGCTTTTTTTATATAGCTTTTTCCCCCTGTAATTTCTTACTATCTTTTATTTTTTTCTTTTCACTGTATCTATTATTTCAGCATCTCATTCACTTATTCTGTTTCTTGGTATCCATTGCATTCTTCTTTCTTACACCTGCTGACTTTTTATTCTGATTTGAACACTTCACATCACACTTGGACCATGACTTTCCTGGATAGCTTTTACAAATTTTTCCTCACAATTCTGGTTTTATTTGTTCTGGCAGTGTACGCTTTTGTAAAATCTACAAGATTTTCTGAACTTATGAGTAAGAAGAGTAAGTATTTGTGCCAAATTTGCCATCCTAAACCAGAAGCACCTGTTATAAATTTTACACAATTCAAATTAATTGCAAATTAATTGGCACCAGGCCAGGAAATATATCACAGAAGCAATAAATATGATCAATAAATATGATCCATGGATGCCTTCTAAGATTTTATCTTTTTTTTTTTTTAACTTTACTTATTTTGAGAGAGAGAAAGAAAGAGAGGGCAAGTCAGGGAAGGGAAGAGAGAGAGGGGGAGAGAGAGAGAGAGAGAGAGAGAGAGAGAGAGAGAGAGAGAATCCCAAGCAGTCTCAAAACTGCTAGCACGACGCCCAATGCAGGGTTCCAACTTACGAACTGTGAGATCATGACCTGAGCTGAAATCAAGGGTCCGATGCTTAACTGACTGAGCCACCCAGGCGCCCCAGATTTTATCCCGTTTTTATTCACCTCTGAAAAGGTGACAAATATTTATAATATTTGTATATTTGTCACATATAATATATAAGAGTTTGTGTAATTCTCCCCAAATCTGAATAGAATTGCATAATCACTTGAAAACAACTTGCAAAGGTTAGGCAAGACAGAATGGCATTGCCATTTAGGAGAAATGTTAATAATATATCTCATTTTTACAGTTACTAATTGTAACATGCATCTTGTCTCTAATGATCCTTCAGGGCTAGGAGGGGGTGAAAGTGATGGGGTGAAGAGATACTCCAAGTGTAACGGAAAGATTAATTGATTAACTTTTAAGCATTTGAATTTATAAAAGTCTTGAGATCAGGCTCTATATTTAATTTGTTAATGTAAGCTTTCAATGTTACTACTAAATTAAGAGGCTAAGATCTGTTAGATTTTATCTTATTGTTTGCCCCTTTATTAATGGATAAGACAACTGTGCAAGCCAGTAAGATTCTTATAGGCCTATATTAGAAATGTTAAATGGTAACATATTGGTAAGTTACTTTAAAACTTGGTCCTAAAAATTTTACGCTTGTTTAGTTTTCCCAAAATTGTGCAAAGCACTCTGCTATCAATCCAGTAAGATTTCAATCATTGTGAGATATAGTAACTTAATGTTTGTCTTTTCAGCTCAGCACTTAGGCGGACTGCTTTCCTCAAGTAAGTATTATACTAAACTTGAATGAATGATTGATTTTTGGATTATTGAACCCAAATATGTGGTCGTAGTATGGAAAAAATCTTTGGAGGTAATAAATGTGGGCTTTAGTTTAGAGAATGGATATTCAAAGCAGTTTTGGGTGAGCAGATGGCAGCTTAGGGGTTTATGAGTCTGGGAAAGACATAATGCCATAGCCTATTGTGCAGAGAACACAGAATTTTAAGCCAAAACTGAAAATTACAGTGGCAGAGTTAGTGGCAAAAGGGATAGATGAGAAGAAAAGGCCTAAAGCTCTTATTATTTCCTGATGGTATTATTTCCACCACTAGAAATTCTGGTTATAATTATGAATTCAACAAGATATAAGATAGACTAGTTCAGCCTTTCCCTTAAACATGGCTTTTCTTTTTTTCTTCATGAGAAATAAATTCCTGAGCACATCCAGATTTAAAAATAATTCTCTTTTATTTCAGATGCCTTAGATATTCATGCAAAATTGGGAAAGTTTTAGTAAGAAATGGGCCGTCTGAATCATCTACCCAGAACTCTTATAATCCTATGAAGGGCAAGTAAAATTATTGATAATTAAATACTTAGTATTCAGTTAGCTGTTCAGTTTTAGGTCACCTTTGTGATCCTAAGATATGTAGTTTTTTCCATCTAAAAATTTTGCCTTCTAGTTGTCTCTAGTTCAGTAAAACTCTCTACTATCTGTTATATATTTAATCCAAAAATATAAGCATATTTCTAGACTCTCTTCTTATCCTTCTCCCCAATTCAATTCATTCCACCACTGAAGTACCTCTTGAATGCATTCACTTTTGTGTTCATTGTCTGTATCCTGAACCAGGCGGAAGATGTCATGGCCGTGGTTACCCTTTCTCCTCTTCTCCATTCTCCACACAGCAGCCAGGCTATACCCCTTTTAAAATACAGATTTGAATACGTCATTTGTCTCTTGAAATCTTTCAACAGCTTCCAGTGAGCCTTCGAATAATCCTGCTAAAATCCCCCAAACCTGACCTTTAGTTGCCTTTCCAATCTCACATGCACAAATCTACTATTTGCTTAATTCATGCCAGCCACTCTGGTTTTCTGTTTGGCAAGCAATGCTTTCTCCTATTTCACTGCTTCTGTGCATACTGTTCCCTCTTCCTGGAATGTTCTACCCCTTCTCTTTACCTTATCTAAATGATGGCCCCCCTCCAAATCCCAGTATGACTATTACTATGCCAGTAAACCTTTCCTAATGCACTTAAATAAGTTGAGTCCCCAAATTATACATTTCTCTAGCACTATGAAAATCTACTCTCAGCATTTTGTACATAACAGTTTCTCAGTAGCTAGTAAATACTGGTGCAGGTTTTCTTCTCTGTTAAATGTTGAGAGTAAAGTCCATAAGGACAGGAGCTATTTTGTTAACCATGTCCATCATCTGAATACATGATGTTGTCTGGTAGGTAGTAGGCATACAATAAGTATTCATTAGCCAAGTGACAAATAAAGTAATTTGGAATTTAATGTATAGTTTTATATGCCTACAATATTTTCTTCCAAGTTTATTTGCATCCCTTACCATGTTGAGCTATGTCAGAGTAGTAGGTGAGGTAAAGAAGGGAGAAGGTTGGAGGAAGAGATTGGATAAAGAATTGCAAAGTGGGAAAGCAAAGAGAAGGTAAGAGAGAAACACTGATATCAGAGAATACTATTGTCTTCTCCAAACATAACAAAACAAGATCCAGAAGGCTTTTCTAGTTTTTTCTTTCAATACAAGCTTTGCCATGTAGGTTAATATTACTATTTAGAACCTAATTAAGTAGAATATTGTCTCTATATCTTTATTCCTGTTCACTTTTGGCATTTATTTTGGTCATTAACACTTCCTCTAAAGTGACCATGGGAATGGAGGCAATTTGCTTCCTGTTGACAGATTTTGTAATAAGATTGATGGGGGCAGAAGGTGAAACTATGCGGTAAAATGAGTTTTTTTGCATTATCTGTGTATTTCATATATCAATGCCAGTATTTCTCAAACTGCAGGTCAAGACTCCAGGGGGAAGGGTTACAATATAATTTAAAGGGTTTCATATATGGGAACTATTTTGAGGTGGAAATTGTGGGCTACATTGAGTGTGTGAGCTTTCTTTTTTTCCTTCAGCCCTCCATATTTCCTTAAAATATGCTTTAACAAAAATTCTGCCAATTGGAGGATATAAAATGTTTAAGCCATACAATTCATAGTGTAAACACTTTAAAGCAAACTTTAGACTGTTAAAATCACTAGTCTACAATATTGCTTGCAGAACCTTGCACAATGCCTTGAAATCAATTAATATATATAGATTGATTTGTTTTACATTTATTCACAGAAAGCAGGTGACTATATTATGAAAGAGAATGATAAAATATAGAAGAGACAGGCACTACCAATTGTATTAATTACTGGTTACCTTAGAAAAAATGAAAACAGAAAAATATTTTTACTTGGGGAAGATGTTTTGAGCTCCTGATACAGTATTAAATCCAGGATTAACCATATTTCCCAGTATCTCTTTACATTTTATGTTTGAGCTCAGCTCTCAGTTATGCTATTGTGTCCCAATTTTCTATTTCCTTTTGCATCATTCCTCTCTGTTTTATCCAAGAAAAGTCTTTTTATTTGTGGACCATGAAGATTTCTGTTACTTTCCAAAATTTTATTACCTAATTAACACTCATTTTGAGTCTAGAAATTTTGGCTGAATATTGAACCCAGGTAAACATTTTTCTTTTCAGTACATAAACATGGAAAATAATGGAAGAACATGTGAATCATTCTCCTTATCTAAATATTACCATCAGAAATAAAACTTTATGATGATAAAATTTTACATTAGAATTATTAATAATAATTGTTATTATCATTAACTGACAAATCAACTTAGAGTCTCATAGGTAGATAAGCTGATACCAGCAGTCATATATTCTATTTTCTTATCCATCATTAAAATAAAATCAAAAGAATTCATAAAATTCTTGTTAGATTTTCTTCTAAAAATATATTTCAAATTTTTATATCAACATTTAAGGACAATTTTTGACTGCAAGTGATAGATACCCTACTCAAACTCCTGTAAGCATGAGAGAGGATTCATTTGGCTGATAAAACTGAATTGCTAAGGAAATGGATGTATATGAAGGTGCCTGCCAGTTGGAAGCTGTGATGAGCCCAGGATTCTCTCAGTTTGCTTGCTGGTATCATTTCATTTTTCACACATTGCTTTCTTCACAAAACCAAAGCCATGGCAAATGATAACACTCATCTCCTGTTCTTATAGATTTGCAAGAAAGAAAAGCAAGAACCTCCCTTTTCCAAATATTGGGAAGAGATTCTTGTTAATATGACCTGGATTAATATCCATGGTCTTCATGACAAAGAGTGGTTTCATTATGACTGGCTCTGCTTGCATTTCCTGCCCATTCCCAGGTATTTGAAAAAAGAGAGTGTAGTACAGAATGGGGAAATTACTGTTAATCCAGGCAGTTTCCCCAATGTGCATCTACAAAATTTTCATATGCACTGTAAGTAATCCAAATTATGTAATGCACATGCAACACACACACACACACACACACACACACACACAAGCTGAAAGGTCTTGTGCACATTAAAATCTTAGGACACAAGAGGGATCTGGGTTGCTCAGTTTTTTGGGCAGGCAACTTCGGCTCAAGTCATGATCTCACATTTTGTAGGTTTGAGTCCTATGTGGG
The DNA here is from genome assembly GCF_022837055.1 of Prionailurus viverrinus. NCBI lineage: Eukaryota > Metazoa > Chordata > Mammalia > Carnivora > Felidae > Prionailurus > Prionailurus viverrinus. The sequence goes on along the minus strand of NC_062562.1, from coordinate 105,704,478 downwards.
GCTCTGTGCTGATAGTGTGGAGCCTGGAGACTGCTTCAGATTCTCTGTCTCTCTCTCTCTTTCTGCCCCTACCCCACTGTGCTATCTCTCAAAATAAATAAGTAAACATTAAAGAAAATCTTAGGGCACAAATATTGCCTGAAGTCATTTAGTTGTATATTTCATAACTGTTTTTTGAATTAAGATATTAAATTTAAAAAGGAAGTCTACTACTAGCTTTTAAATTTGGGCATTGATATCTTACAAGTAAGTAAATATATTTGTAAGCTGAGCAAGGGAAATGTCAAAGAATATAATTTTTTTATAAAATATTTTTAAAAACCATGTGTGAGGCAAAACAACATTTCAGAAAGATTCTCCATTAGACACCAGAAATATATTTACTCTATATTTATTTTCAACACATTATTTGGAAAAGCATGAAATATAGAGAAAAAAAACATTATAGCTTAAAGTCAATAGGAATATTTTTAGTAGAATTTCAATGTCAAATCATACAATAAAAGAGAAAGTTCTTTTTTTAATTTATTTTATTTTTTTAATTTTTTTAATATATGAAATTTATTGTCAAATTGGTTTCCATACAACACCCAGTGCTCATCCCAAAAGGTGCCCTCCTCAATACCCATCACCCACCCTCTCCTCCCTCCCACCCCCCATCAACCCTCAGTTTGTTCTCAGTTTTTAACAGTCTCTTATGCTTTGGCTCTCTCCCACTCTAACCTCTTTTTTTTTTTTCTTCCCCTCCCTCATGGGTTCCTGTTAAGTTTCTCAGGATCCACATAAGAGTGAAACCATATGGTATCTGTCTTTCTCTGTATGGCTTATTTCACTTAGCATCACACTCTCCAGTTCCATCCACGTTGCTACAAAAGGCCATATTTCATTTTTTCTCATTGCCACGTAGTATTCCATTGTGTATATAAACCACAATTTATTTATCCATTCATCAGTTGATGGACATTTAGGCTCTTTCCATAATTTGGCTATTGTTGAGAGTGCTGCTATGAACATTGGGCTACAAGTGGCCCTATGCATCAGTACTCCTGTATCCCTTGGGTAAATTCCTAGCAGTGCTATTGCTGGGTCATAGGGTAGGTCTATTTTTAATTTTCTGAAGAACCTCCACACTGCTTTCCAGAGCGGCTGCACCAATTTGCATTCCCACCAACAGTGCAAGAGGGTTCCCGTTTCTCCACATCCTCTCCAGCATCTATAGTCTCCTGATTTGTTCATTTTGGCCACTCTGACTGGCGTGAGGTGGTATCTGAGTGTGGTTTTGATTTGTATTTCCCTGATAAGGAGCAACGCTGAACATTTTTTCATGTGCCTGTTGGCCATCCGGATGTCTTCTTTAGAGAAGTGTCTATTCATGTTTTCTGCCCATTTCTTCACTGGGTTATTTGTTTTTTGGGTGTGGAGTTTGGTGAGCTCTTTATAGATTTTGGATACTAGCCCTTTGTCCGATATGTCATTTGCAAATATCTTTTCCCATTCCGTTGGTTGCCTTTTAGTTTTGTTGGTTGTTTCCTTTGCTGTGCAGAAGCTTTTTATCTTCATAAGGTCCCAGTAATTCACTTTTGCTTTTAATTCCCTTGCCTTTGGGGATGTGTCGAGTAAGAGATTGCTACGGTGAGGTCAGAGAGGTCTTTTCCTGATTTCTCCTCTAAGGTTTTGATGGTTTCCTGTCTCACATTCAGGTCCTTTATCCATTTTGAGTTTATTTTTGTGACTGGTGTGAGAAAGTGGTCTAGTTTCAACCTTCTGCATGTTGCTGTCCAGTTCTCCCAGCACCATTTGTTAAAGAGACTGTCTTTTTTCCATTGGATGTTCTTTCCTGCTTTGTCAAAGATGAGTTGGCCATACGTTTGTGGGTCTAGTTCTGGGGTTTCTATTCTATTCCATTGGTCTATGTGTCTGTTTTTGTGCCAAAAAGAGAAAGTTCTATAGGCCATTTAACCATTAAAGCTCTGTAACACTGCTTAGAGAGACCAGTACTGGCTGATCATCATAATAAACAGATTTAAATTAGTTTTTTTTTATATTTTAGTAAATGTACTCTTATTGTTTTCAACTTGTATCTGAGGTCTTAAAGATGTTTTCTTTTATTTGTAAAGCCTCCCATTATTTTATTTAATCATAATGTAATTGTGAGTACAATACTTTTTCCCTGGATAAGATCATTGTAAGCATAAGGAAGATGCTGAGAAATAATTCTTTTTTTTTTAATTTTATTTTTTAAAATTTACATCCAAATTAGTGAGCATATAGTGAAACAATGATTTCAGGAGTAGATTCCTTAATGCCCCTTACCCATTTAGCCCATCCCCCCTCCCACAACCCCTCCTATAACCCTCAGTTTGTTCTCCATATTTATGAGTCTCTTCTGTTTTGTCCCCCTCCCTGTTTTTATATTATTTTTGTTTCCCTTCCCTTATGTTCATCTGTTTTGTCTCTTAAAGTCCTCATATGAGTGAAGTCATATGATTTTTGTCTTTCTCTGACTAATTTCACTTAGCATAATACTCTCTAGTTCCATCCACGTAGTTGCTAATGGCAAGATTTCATTCTTTGTGATTGCCGAGTAATACTCCATTGTATATATATACCACATCTTCTTTATCCATTCATCCATCAATGGACATTTGGGCTCTTTCCATACTTTGGCTATTGTTGATAGTGCTGCTGTAAACATGGGGGTGCATGTGTCCCTTTGAAACAGCACACCTGTATCCTGTGGATAAATGCCTAGTAGAGCGATTGCTGGGTCGTAGGATAGTTCTATTTTTAGTTTTTTGAGGAACCTCCATACTGTTTTCCAGAGTGGCTGCACCAGCTTGCATTGCCACCAACAATGCAAAAGAGATCCTCTTTCTCTGTATCCTCGCTAGCATCTGTTGTTGCCTGAGTTGTTCATGTTAGCCATTCTGACAGATGTAAGGTGGTATCTCATTGTGGTTTTGATTTGTATTTCTCTGATGATGAGTGATGTGGAGCATTTTTTCATGTGTCAGTTGGCCATCTGGATGTCTTCCTTGGAGAAGTGTCTATTCATGTCTTTTGCCCATTTCTTCACTGGATTATTTGTTTTTTGGGTGTTGAGTTGGATAAGTTCTGTATAGATTTTTGGATACTAACCCTTTATCTGATATGTCATTTGCAGATATCTTCTCCCATTCTGTCAGTTGCCTTTTAGTTTTGCTGATTATTTCCTTCACTGTGCAGAAGGTTTTTATTTTGATGAGGTCCCAGTAGTTCATTTTTGCTTTTGTTTCCCTTGCCTCCAGAGATGTGTTGAGTAAGAAGTTGCTGCGGCCAAAATCAAAGAGGTTTTTGCCTGCTTTCTCCTCAAGGATTTTGATGGCTTCCTGTCTTACATTTAGGTCTTTCATCCATTTTGAGTTTCTTTTTGTGTATGGTGTAAGAAAGTGGCCCAGGTTCATTCTTCTGCATGTTGCTGTCCAGTTTTCCCAGCACCACTTGCCAAGGAGACTGTCTTTATTCCATTGGATATTCTTTCCTGCTTTGTCAAAAGTTAGTTGGCCATACGTTTCTGGGTCCATTTCTGGGTTCTCTATTCTGTTTCATTGATCTGAGTGTCTGTTCTTGTGCTAGTACCATACTGTCTTGATGATTACAGCTTTGTAGTATAGCTTGAAGTCTGCGATTGTGATGCCTCCTGCTTTGGATTTCTTTTTCCAGATTGCTTTGGCTATTCGGGGTCTTTTCTGATTCCATACAAATTTTGGGATTCTTTGTTCTAGCTCTGTGAAGAATGCTGATGTTACTTTGATAGGGATTGCATTGAATGTGTAGATTGCTTTCGATAGTATCGACATTTTAACAATATTTGTTCTTCCTATCCAGAAGCATGGAATCTTTTTTCCATTTTTTTGTGTCTTCTTCAGTTTTTTCATAAGCTTTCTACAGTTTTCAGTGTATAGATTTTTCACCTCTTTGGTTAGATTTATTCCTAGGTATTTTACGGTTTTTTGTGCAATTTTAAATGGGATCAATTCCTTGATATCTCTTTTTGTTGCTTCATTGTTGGTGTGTAGGAATGCCACCGATTTTTTTGCATTGATTTTATATCCTGCAACTTCGCTGAATTCATGAATCAGTTCTAGCAGTTTTTTGGTGAAATCTTTTGGGTTTTCCATATAGAGTATCATGTCATCTGCAAAGAGTGAAAGTTTGACCTCCTCCTGGCCAATTTGGATGCCTTTTACTTCTTTGTGTTGTCTGACTGCAGAGGCTAAGACTTCCCATACTATGTTGAATAACAGTGGCTAGAGTGGACATCCCTGTCTTGTTCCTGACCTTAGGGGAAAAGCTCTCAGGTTTTCCCCATTGAAGATGATATTAGTGTTGGGTTGCTCATATATGACTTTTATCATCTCAAGGTGTGATCCTTCTATCCCTACTTTCTTGAGGGTTTTTTTCAAGAAAGGATGCTGTATTTTGTCAAATGCTTTCTCTGCATCTATTGAACGGATCATATGGTTCTTGTCCTTTCTTTTATTGATGTGATGAATCACATTAATTGTTTTGTGGATATTGAACCAGCCCTGCATCCCAGGTATAAATCCCACTTGGTCGTGGTGAATAATTTTTTTAATGTATTGTTGGATCTGGTTGGCTAATATCTTGTTGAGGATTTTTGCCTCCATGTTCATCAGGGAAATTGGTCTATAGTTGTCCTTTTTTAGTCTGGTCTCTGTCTGGTTTTGGAATCAAGGTAATGCTGGCTTCATAGAAAGAATTTGAAGTTTTCCTTCCATTTCTATTTTTTGGAACAGTTTCAAGAGAATAGTTGTTAACTCTTCCTTAAATGTTTGGTAGAATTCCCCCAGAAAGCCATCTGGCCCTGGACTCTTGTTTTTTGGCAGATTTTTGATTACTAATTCGATTTCCTTACTGGTTATGGGTCTGTTCAAATTTTCTATTTCTTCCTGTTTCAGTTTTGGTACTGTATATGTTTCTAGGAATTTGTCCATTCTTCCAGATTACCCATTTTATTGGCATATAATTGCTCATAATATTCTCTTCTTACTGTTTTTATTTCTGTTGTGTTGGTTGTGATCTCTCCTCTTTCATTATTTTATTTATTTTATTTATTTTATTTTATTTTATTTATTTGGGTCCTTTCCTTTTTCTTTTTGATCAAACTGGCTAGTGGTTTATCAATTTTGTTAATTCTTTCAAAGAACCGGCTTCTGGTTTCATTGATCTGTTCCACTGTTTTTTTGGTTTCAATAGCATTAATTTCTGTTCTAACCTTTATTATTTCCTGTCTTCTGCTGGTTTGGGGTTTTATTTGCTGTTCTTTTTCCAGCTCCTTAAAGCGTAAGGTTAGGTTGTGTATCTGAGATCTTCCTTCTTTAGGAAGGCCTGGATTGCTGTATACTTTCCTCTTATGACCGCCTTTGCTGCGTCCCAGAGGTTTTGGGTTGTAGTGTTATCATTTTCCTTGACTTCCATATACTTTTTAATTTCCCCTTTAACTGCTTGGTTAGCCCATTCATTCTTTGGTAGGATTTTCTTCAGTCTCTAAGTATTTGTTACCTTCCAAATTTTTTCTGGTGGTTGATTTCAAGTTTCATAGCATTGTGGTCTGAAAATATGCATGATGTGATCTTGATCTTTTTGTACTTACTTAGGGCTGATTTGTGTCTCAGTATGTGGTCTATTCTGGAGAACATTCCGTGTGCACTAGAGAAGAATGTATATTCTGCTGCTTTAGGATGAAATGTTCTGAATATATCTGTTAAGTCCATCGGGTCCAGAGTATCATTCAAAGCCATTGTTTCCTTGTTGATTTTTTGATTAGATGAACTGTCCATTGTTGTAGCTGGGGTGTTGAAGTCTCCTACTATGATGGTATTACTATCGATGAATTTCTTTATGTTTGTGATTAATTGATTTATATGTTTCTGTTCTCCCACATTTGGCACATAAATGTTTACAATTGTTAGGTCTTCTTGGTGGATAGACCCCTTGATTATGATATAATGCCCTTCTGCATCTCTTGATACAGTTTTTATTTTAAAGTCTAGATTGTCTGATATAAGTGTGGCTACTCTGGATTTCTTTTGTTGATCATTAGCATGATAGATGGTTCTCCATCCCCTTATTTTCAATCTGAAGGTGTCTTTAAGTCTAAAGTGGGTCCCTTGTAAACAGCATATAGATGGATCTTGTTTTCTTATCCATTCTGTTACCCTATGTCTTTTGATTGGAGCATTGAGTCCATTGATGTTTAGAGTGAGTACTGAAAGATATGAATTTTTTACTATTATGATGCTTGTAGAGTTGGAGCTTCTGGTGGTGTTCTCTGGTCCTTATATTTGTTGCTTTTGAGATATATATATATATATATTTTTTTTTTTGATATATATATTTGTCTAATATTTGTTGCTTTTGATATATATATATGTGTATATATGTATATGCATATATATATACATATATATATGCATATACATATATATATGTATATATATTTTCATCTTTTCTCCCCACAAAGGGTCCCCCTTAAAATTTCTTGCAGGGCTGGTTTAGTGGTCACAAACTCCTTTAATTTTTGTTCATCTAGGAAACTTTTTAATCTCCTTCTTTTTTGAATGACAGCCTTGCTGGATAAAGAATTCTTGGCTGCATATTTTTCTGATTCAGCACACTGAATATATCCTGCCACCCCTTTCTGGCCTGTCAAGTTTCTGTGGATAGGTCTGCTGCAAACCTGGTCTGTCTTCCCTTGTAGGTTAGGGACTTTTTTTCCCTTGCTGCTTTCATGATTCTCTCCTTGCCTGAGTATTCTTTGAATTTGATTATGATATGCCTTGTTGATGGTCGGTTTTTGTTGAATCTAGTGGGGGTCCTCTGTGCTTCCTGGTTTTTGTTGTCTGTGTCTTTCCCCAGGTTAGAAAAGTTTTCCACTATGATTTGCTCACATAACGCTTCTACCCCTATTTCTCTCTCTTCCTCTTCTGGGACCCCTATGATTCTGATGTTGTTCCTTTTTAATGAGTCACTGATTTCTCTAATTCTTAAATCATGTTCTTTTGCCTTAATCTCCCTCTTTTTTTCTGCTTTGTTATTCTCTGTAAGTTTGTCCTCTGTATTGCTGATTCTCTGTTCTGCCTCGTCCATCCTTGCCGCTGCATCCATCCGTGATTGCAGCTTAGTTTATAGCATTTTTAATTTCATTCTGGATATTTTTTACTTCTTTTATCTCTGCAGAAAGGGATTCTAATCTATTTTTGACTCTAGCCAGTATTCTTATTACCGTGATTCTAAATTCTGGTTCAGACATCTTGCTTGTATCTGTGTTGGTTAAATCCCTGGCTGTCGTTTTTTCATGCTGTTTCTTTTGGTGTGAATTCCTTCATTTTGTCATCTTGAAGGGAGAAAAGGAATTAATGAAGTAGATTGAAATTAAAAAAAATTAAAATTAAAAATACTATAATTAAAAAATTAAAAATACACACACAGACACACACACACACACACATGAAAATCAAATAGATAATGCTTGATCCTAGGTATGTTTTGGTCTGGGTGTTGAAAGTGGTTTGACAGATTAGAGAAAAAAAAGTGGGGGGAGAAAAAAAAGGAAATTGAGAATTTGAAAAAAATGAATACACTGAAGTAGACTAAAATGAGATGATGGGTATAAAATAGAATTTGAAAAAATATACACAAAAGTAAGAATATAGTAGAAAAATTAAAGAAAAACATTTTTAATGAAAACTAAAAATAAATATGACTTTTTTCTTTTTTCTGTATTTAAGAAAAAAGAAATGAAAAAGTGAAAAAAGATAAAAAAAAGAAAAATGAAATAATTTGAAAATTTGAAAAATTGAATACACTGTAGTAGACTAAAATAAAATGATGGAAGTAAAATAGTATTTGAAAAAATTTGCATAAAAGCAAAAAATATAGTAATACAAATTAAATAAAAATATCTTTAATAGAAATTGAAAGTAAAGATGAAGTTTTTCTCTTTCTGTATTCAAGAAAAAGAAAAGAAACAAAAAAGAGAAAAAAAGAAAAAAAGAAAAGAAGGAAAGGAAATTTTTTGAAAATTTGAAAAGGTGAATACACTGAAGAAGAATTAAAATAAAATGATGGAAGTAAAGTAGAATTTGAAAAAAATTACACAAAAGTAAAAAATATAGTAATAAAAATTAAATAAAAATATATTTAATAAAAATTGAAAATAAAAATGAATTTTTTCTCTTTTTGTATTCATGAAAAAGAAAATTATAAAAGAGAAAAAGAAAAGCAAACAGTGTATCAGTGGGTTGTGGGACAACTTTAAACAACCTAATATACTTAATTTAATGAAATTAGCCCAGAGGACAGAAGACAGAGTGGGGGAAAATATTTAACCAAATAATGGTCATAAATTTTACAAGTTTGGGGCTCCTGGGTGGCTCAGCTAGTTAAGAGTCCGCCTCTTGGTTTCAGCTAAGGTCATGATCTTGTGGCTTTGTGGTTTCATGCCCTGCTTCGGGCTCTGCACTGGCAGTGCGATGCCTGCTTGCGATTCTCTCTCTCTCCATCCCTCTCTGCTCCTCCCCCACTCATGCTGTTTCTGTTTCTCTCAAAATAAATAAACTTAAAAAAAAATAAATATTGCCAGTTTGATGACACAAATTCAATAAACTTAATAAGCCCTCTAAATAAGAATGATGAAGAAAACTACACAAAGGCACATCATAATCAAATTGCTCAGTGGTAGTGTTAAATAAAAAAATGTTAAAAATAAAAAGAATTAAGAGACATATTACAGAGTACAAAAACAAGGACAATAGTATATTTCATATCCTAAACAATTCAGTGGAAAAAAATTTTAAAGAACTAAAAGAAAAAGGTTAGCCTAGAATTCTGTACCTATCAAACATTCCTTCCAAACAAAGGCTAAATAAAAATTTTGTTACAAGGGTGCCTGGGTGGCTCAGTCGGTTAAGCGTCTGTCTTCAGTCATGATCTCACAGTTCATGAGTTCGGTCCCCGCCTTGGGCTCTGTGCTGACAGCTCAGGGCCTGGAGCCTGCTTCTGATTCTGTGTGTCCCTCCCCTCAGCTCCTCCCCTGCTCACACTCTGTCTCTCTCTTAAAAAAAAAAAAACAAAGATTAAAAAAAAATTTAAAAACTTTGTTACAAAGTGGAAAGAATCTGTGAACTGTATGCTCACACTACAAGATATGTTAAAGGAGTTTCTTTAGGCAGAAAGACAATGATACCAGGTGGAAATATGACATGAAGGGCACAGGAAATGGTAACTAGATAAGTAAATATTTAAGATTTTTTTCATATTATGTAACTCTCTTAAAGATAAGAAACTTTAAACAAAAATAATGTAAAGTGAGATTTATGATATATATAAAATTAAAATGGACATTAGCATACATATTGAGATTGGAAAATAGAAGTAGAGTAAAACCTTGGTTTGCAAGCATAATTCATCCAGAAACATGCTTGCACTCCAAAGCACTTGTATGTCAAAGTGAATTTCAAGAACTATTGGCTCAGTTGTGATCATGTGAAATTTGGCATCATATTGCAAGACATCACTCGTTTATCAAGTTAAGATTTACATATTAGAAATGTTTGCTCATCTTGCAGAACACTCACACAGGAAGTTACACACAATCCAAGGTTTTTTACTGTACTATACTGTTTTAAGGTTTTTATGCTTTATGTGTAGTGGTATTAGTTAAAAAATTATGAAAAGTTAAACATTATCCTCTAAATCCTGAGGCAACCATATAAAATGACAAAGAGTTATAGCTAAAAAGTCTACAATGGAGATAAAATGATAGAAATATTCGCTGATCTAAAAAACTGCAGTATTAGGAAAATAGAAGCAAAGAAAAGATGGGACAGATAAGAAACAAATGACAAGATAATAGATTTCAAGCTAAACATATTAATAACAGGTAAATTTAAATGGTGTAGAAATTTCAAATAAAATGTTGAGATTGTCAGATTGGGTAAGAAACAACAGTTACCTGTGTGAAACAAATTTCAAGTATATAGATATAAGTAACCTAAAAGTAACAGAATGGAAGAATTTATATGATCCTAACACTTTATAAAACAAAATCTGAATGATCATATTAATATCAGACAAAGTAACTTTCAGAGCAAAGAATTTCATCCAGAGATAAATAAGTTTATTTTGTACCAATAAAGAGGTGAATTATCAATACTTATGAATGTATAGGGGCACCTGGGTGACTCAGTGGGCATCGACTTTTGATTTCAGTTCAGGTCATGATCTCACATTTGTGAGATTGAGCCCTCTGTGGGACTTTGCACTGGGTGTGGAGCCTGCTTTAGATTTTCTCTCTTTCTCTTCTTCTGCCCCTCCCCTGCTCACATTCATGAGTTTTCTGTCTCTCAAAAGAAAAAAAAAAACAAACTTATGCACCTATAACCATGATTGAAAATACGTAAGGTAAGCATTGCTTAAACCATGAGAAGAAACAGACTAACTCACAAGTATAGTAACAGATCTTCCCAACAATGGATAGAACAGGAGAAAGAAAAATTAGTAAGGTAATAGAAGATTTGAACCACAATGACTTCACGTCATTGGCGTTTATAAAATTCTCTACCCAAAACCAAACATTCTACCCAAAACCAAACATTCTTTTCATGTACTCACAAACAAACATTACCAAGACAGAGTGCATTGGGCCATAAAACGAGTCTCAAAAGATTGAAAGGGATCTAAGTCATTCAGTGTATGTTAGTGACCACAGTGGAATTAAATTAGAAATCACTAATAGGTTGCTCTCTTGAAAAATCCTCCAAAATTTAGAAATTAAATAATATACTTTTAAATAACATGAGTCAAAGGAAAAAAAATCAAAGGAGAAATTAGAAGGTATTTTGAATTGAATGAAAAAGAAAATGTGATGTATCAGAATTGTGTAATGCTACTAAAGCAGTGTGAGGGGGAAATTTATAGCACTATAAAGCCCATATAAGGAAAGAAGAAAGATCTCAAATCAATGGGTTCAGTGTCTACTGTAATAATAATAAAAAAAGAGCAAAATAAAACCAAAATAAGTGGGAAAATAAATAATCATGACCAGAGCAGAGATCAACGAGAATAAGAGCAAGATGGGAGAACAGGAAGACCCAGGCTTTGTCTTCCTACAAAGACAGTAACCTAGCAATATGTGGACCAAAATATCTTTATGGGAACTCCAAGAACATCTTCAGAAGTTGCAGTTACACAGGCAGGTGAAAAGTTGAGAACAGCTACATAGAAATGAATGGGAAGAATTATTTAACTTTACTCTCAATTGCCTCACCCTCAAGCCAGCACAGTTCAGTGTCATTGGAGAGAAGTCTAGCTCAGGCTGGCATAGTTGGAGCCAGCCTAATTTGCTTGGGGGTCACTGAAAGTAAGAGAAAAAGGGGATAGCTTAATCTTGCACTGGAGGACCTACAGTGGCACAGAGGCTAATGTGACTGGGTGCTATTGGGAAAATGCACCCAGCTCATGGTTTCTTGGGAGGGAGGGAGAAGAGAGAAGCATTCATCTGGATTTACAGAGGGCTGCCTGAGAAACTGGTTTCTGTATGGCCTGACTTGGATCCCTGACAGGGAATCAGGATACTTTGGATGCCTAGGCATTGCTGAGAACAAAAGGGAGCTGAACAACTTGCTGTTGCAGCACTATAGAACTTGCAGTATTGTGCAGTCACCAGAGGGAACGAAAGATTATGAGCTTCTGAAAAAAAAACGGTAAATCTCTAATTGGGAAATTTTCAAGCCCAGAGAAGTCACATCCCTTCCCTTCAAACGTTTTCAAAGGCCCCCAGAATCGTAGCTGGGTTAACTGACGAAGGTCTTGGGCTGTCCAAAGCCAGACATAAGGACTGACAGAAGTGCCGTTTTCTCAAATCCAAAAATTGGGGGGAAAAAATCACAAGGACACAATGAAAGAGAAACATTGTCCAATAAAAGGAACAAAATAAACCTAAAGAAATTGAGATTGATGCATTACCTAAAAACCAATTCAAAATAATTGCCTTCAAGGAGGTAAATGAACAAAAGAACACAGAATAACAACAAAGTCAAGAAAATACATGAACAAAATGAAAATATCAACAAAGAAACAAAGTATAAAGAAAAACCAAACAAATTCAATGACTGAATTAAAAAATTCACTAAAGGAATTTAATGTTGAATTTGATTAAACAGAAGGAAAAAAAAATCAGTGAACTCAATGGCAGGTCATTTGATATTAAGTCAGAGGAGCAAAAAATAATAATAATACAGAAAAGTGAAGAAAACTTAAGGAACTCAAAACCAGTTACTACATGCATATGGAAGTTTGAGAAAGAAGAGAAGGGGAGGGGGAGAATATGTGAAGAAATAATGGCTGAATATTTTTCAAATATAAGGAAGGAAATGAGCACTTAAGTTCAGGAAGCTCAAAGAAATTCAACTACTATGAATCCAAAGAGGCCCACACCAAAAGACACATTGTAATTAAGCTGTCAAAAGTCAAAGACAAAGAGAAAATCTTGAAATCAGCAAGAGAAAAGCAACTTGTCATGTACAAGGGAGCTCCCATAAGATTATCAGTGTATTTCTTAGCAGAAACCTTTCAGACTGGAAGGGAATGGGATGACATATTCGAAGTGCCCAAAGGGGGAGAAAACCTGCTAACCAAGAATACTAACCTGGTAAAAGTGTCCTTCAAAGATGAAGGAGAAATAAAGACTTTCCCAGGTAAACAAAAGCTGAGGGAGTTCATCACCTTTAGATATGCCCTTTGAGAAATGATAAAGGGAATCCTACAAGTTGAAATGAAAGGATGCTATACAGAAAACATGCAGAGAGCATATGAAAATATACAGCTTGCTGGTAAGGGTAAATATATAAGCAAGTACAGATTACTGCAATACTGTATTGGTGGTAATTAAAGCACTTTTGTTTTTGGATAAAATTTAAAAGACAAAAGCATATAGGGTGCCTCGGTGGCTCATTCGGTTAAGTGTCCGACTTTGGGTCAGGTCATGATCTCATGGTTTGTGAGAATGAGTCCTGCATGGGGCTGTCTGCTATCAGCTCAGAGCCTGCTTCAAATCCTCTGTCTCCTTCTCTCTCTGCTCCTCCCTCACTCATGCTCTCTCTCTCTCTGAAAAATAAATATCAAAAAGTAAAAAATAATAAAAGGCAAAAGCATAAAAATAACTATAGGTGCAAAATTATGTTAATAGATACACCATATATAAAGATGTGATTTGTGACATCAATATTACAAAGTGGGGGTGGGGTATGTAAATGAGTAATTTTTATATATGTTTGAAGTTGTTATCAGGTTAAAACAGATTGTTACAGCTATAAGATATTTTATATAAGCCTCATGGTAACCATAAAATATCTACAGAAGATACATGAAAGAAAATGTGACAGGAATCAAAGCATGACAACACACATAAAAGAAAATGTGACAGGAATCAAAGCATGTCAGCACACACACACACACAAAAGTCAATGAAACACATGTCTTTCATAGCAAGTATTTGTTGAAATGCTTTGGAAAAGTGAAATGTAGAGGCATTTTTCCAGAATAAATTGATTGCTTTAAGACCTTAGGATTTTTAGATACACACCAAAATTGAGAGGAAGGTACAGAAATTTCCCATATACCGCTTGTTCCCACAAATGTACAGCCTCCCCCATTATCAACATCACCCCCACCCAGAGCAGTACATTTGTTACAATTAAGGAACCTACACTGACACATCATCACCCACAGTTCATACTTTACATTGAGGTTCACTCTTGGTATTGTACTTGCTACAAATATACAAATGTGTTTATTTACATAATACAAATGTATAGTAACATGTGTGCATAAGAGTATTTTCACTCCCTAAAAATCATATTCATCACTCTGACCCCAACCCCTAGCAACCATTGATTTTCTTGTCTCTGTAGTTTTGCCGTTTCAGAATGTGGCATAGTTGGAATCATACAGTAGGCAGCCTTTTCAGATTGGCATATTTTACTTAGTAATAAACATTTAAGTTTCCTCTATGTCTTTTCACGGCTTGATAGGTCATTTCTTTTTAGCACTGAATTGTATTCCATTGTCTGTACCACAGTTTATTTATCCATTCAGCTCCTGAAGGACATTTTGGTTGCAGCCAACTTTTGGCAATTATGAACAAAGCTGTTATAAGGATCCGTTTGTGGATTTTTGTGTGGAAAGAAGTTTCTAGCTCTTTGGGGTAAATACCAAGAAGCATGATGGTTGGATCATATGCTATGAATATGTTTTGTTTTGTAAGAAACTGCCAAGCTGTCTTTCAAAGGGTACTGCTTTGCATTCCCACCAGCAATCTATGAGTGTTCTTGTTACGCCACATGCTCTCCAGCATTTGGTGTTATCAGTGTTTTGAATTTTAACCATTCTAAGAGATTTGTAGTTGTATTTCATTGTTGTTTTAATTTGCATTTCCCTGATGACATATGGAGCATTTTTTCACAGATGCTTATTTAGCATCTGTTTACCATTTTTGGTGAGATGTCCTTAAGGTCATCGGCCACTTAAATTGATTTTAAGGTAGATCCAATCTTTTCATTAAAAAAAATTTTTAGTGGAAATGTAAAATTCTAAACATGAATGGCTTTTTGCCATTAAATATAATATTAGCCAATTGGATGTACTTTATGGCTATTTTAAATGCATTCTAATATAGTTAGTAGAAAGATATTTACATATTTTAATTTTTATTAATTTTGAAAATATCTACTTTCAGCTACAAAAATTATTATAGTTCACAATTAAACAATATAGTTTTAGGTGCTAAAAATATGAATGTTATACATAAGCCTGAGGATTTTGGAATTTTGTGCACCTTAATGTATGAATTATATGATGATATTTTGGCCAGGTTTCTTCTGGCAGTTAAAAGCATGTTATTAGAAATAAAGAGGGAGGTGGGGAGTAAAAGTAGATTTTGTATTTCTCTTTGTTGCTAAAATATAAAGAGCTAACAAGTATTTTATGAAAGTATATAAATAATAGGATATCTGATATCCAATGTGCCTTAATATAGATTGTCTACAAAAGAGAATAGCTTTCTGGTGAGTGAAAGTATAGTTTTTAAATATGTCACAATAAATTGTTAATAGGCAATATTAATTTCTCTTAGTAACTTACATAGAATTGGTCATTTTAACTCATAGTAACTATAGCATTTGCTGTCTAATCAATATTTAAACTTTATTTTAACAGAAATGATGTTTGGTGATCTAATCTAGCTTTGTCTCTATTTGAAAAATACTGAATAATTTGTGTAATTAGTAGAGCCAAATTTTTCCTCTTAATAGTGGTGCATTCATACTTTCTAGAAAGTGAACAAGAAATGTAAAATTATTTGGAAGATTCAGATGCTGTTTTGAGAAAAAAAAATTACTTCCTGGATATTAGGTAGTTCATTAGGTAAGTATGTTGCCCTCAAAGTGAAATCTCATGTATGAGAGGAAGTCATTTATTGCAGGCTACTACTACCTTTAACTTTGGGAGGATGGGCAATACTTATGTATCTTTACTCTGTAGAAAGGGTTTACATTGTCTTATTTCAGGCCCTGTCTGAGCACTCATGTCTGTGGTTTCCATTATTCATTATGCCAGAATCAATGTGGCATGGGTGTCATTAGTAGCAAATGAAATGTGAGCTCTATATGTATCACTGTTGAATATTTTTAATTGTTCACTAGTATGACCCATGATTTTCCAAATGATAGTCCCTTTTTTACGCAAAAATGTGCTCTTTCTTCATTAGTAATACATCTTAAAGTTCTACCTTCATGACATGTAAATACATATAGATCTTTCCCTTTTAAAAATGTCAAATTGAAGTATATTGTATAACATACATCTAGTTAAATGTATAGCTCAATGAACTGTTTACAAAGTGAACCTTATGTAGCCATTATTCAAATCAAGTTATAGAACTACCTCATATTCCAGAAAATTTTCTTATGTCCCTCTCAGGCATTACCTCTCTCTCTCCGTCCCAAAGTCACTACTCTGCTGGCTTCCACTTCCATGGTTTAATTTGGCCAGTTTAAATTTATGTAAATAAGACCACCCAGAGTGCATTCTTTTCTCTGGCTTCTGTCACTCAGCATTATGTCTGCGACTTGTCCATGTTGTTGCACATATGTACAATGAAATTTGATATGTTTACCGTTTTTTGGCTAATGCTGTATTTACCTGTTTTGTGTGCATGAATATCATTTTGGGGGTGATACATAAGGGTAGAATTGCTAACATCATAAGGATGTATATATATTCAGCTCTGTTCAGCTTTAATAGATACTGCCAGATAGTTTTCTAAAATGGTTTTACACATGTATGAGTAGTAAAAGAGAATTCCAGTTCTATATCAGCCCACCACCACTTTGTGTGGTCAAACTATTTATCCAATATTAAATGTGTAGTAGTATCTTATTGTACTTTGTGCCCCTATGACTCATGATTTTGACTACACCTTGATTTTATCAATGATCACTTAGATAAATGTATTCTCATAAGTGAAATGCTTGTTCAAATCTTTTGTATATTTTAAAATTTTCCTGCCATTTCCCCATTAATTTGGGGGAATTTTCATATATTATGAATGTGAGTACTTTGCCAGATCAATATATTATAAATATCTTCATCTAGTTTTGTGTCTTCTAAAATTATTAGAATGGAGAAAGAACTGAGGGTATTAGATTATCTGCATCACTGTTTTTCAAAATTAACTACACATTAGAGACCCATGGAAAGCTTTAAAACCCCTAATGTCCATGCTATACCCAAATGAATTCAGAATTTCTTTGGAACCTAGGAAGTGGTATATTTTAATTGGTGTAGAGAGCGTGTAGGCAGAGAAAATCAGTAAAGGAAGGACAATAGGGAACACATTTGGTGCATATTAATTTGAGTTAGACTGTAGGCTTCACAGAATACAAGAATGGTGAGTCTTCCTGGAAGTAAAGCTGTACCTTATAGAATTTTGAGTCCAGAATAAAGATTTAGATTAAGAATCAACAAATAGTGGGGTATAACAAGTTTTTTGAGGAAATTAATGTGATTTGTCAATACATGAGGAGAATTAAAGTGGCAGTGGGGTAGGGCTAGATTGGAAGTGGGGGAAGCAAGAGCATAATTTTAAACCAATACCTGTGGTCTGGCTTCTGTAACTGCTATTCATCAGAAACTACATGGTGAGTTTTATGTGTATGGGATTTTACAGGCAAGAGGATATAAAGCTATTATATTTTGAGAGGAATCTGAAACTCTCCAGAAGCTAAAGATAACTAGATTAGAGAAGGAAATTAGTTAATGGTTATTACGCTTTGCCACTCAAGAGTTACTGAACATCCAAACCCTGTTTGTGGTAGTTGATGTGGAAAAGAGATGACTGATGGTAAAGATATTTGTGGGTGGACTAAGGTGTTGTTAGAGGGCGGGTAGAGGTGTGTGTGTGTTGGGGGGGTGTGTAGAGAGAGAATGAAAGAGAGACAGAAAGAGGGAGAGGTGGTGGCTGACGAGAGAAAAAGGGAGAGAGAGGAGTGGGGAAAGGATATAAAAATATAACGAACTAAAAGGGGAGAGAACGAAAAGAATGGACATGTGGTTAAGAGGAAAATGATCAAGATGAATGAGGTATGGAAAAGGTATTAATTTAAGCATTTAAACCTCGACTTTGACAATTAGATATATAGAAATAAATTTCTAAATTAGATACATAGAAATAAATGTCTAAATTTTTTTTTAAGTAATGAGAAAGAAAAGTCAATCATCAATCCAGGCTCTTTATGTTTTTCCCATAAGCATTCAATGGGTATGGGTATGACAAGGAGAAGACCAATTTTCATCCTAGTCATTTGTTCTTTTCTAATAAAAATACATCCTTTTATTTTCTACTTGGTTGTCTACATACTAAATAAATTTTAAAATATGTATTGAGGGGTGCCTGGGTGGTTCAGTCAGTTAAGTGTCCAACTTTGGCTCAGGTCATGATCTCACAGTTGGTGAGTTTGAGTCCCACATCGGGCTCTGTGCTGACAGCTCAGAGCCTGGAACCTGCTTCAAATTCTGTGTCTCCTTCTCTCTCTGCCCCTCCCCTGCTCATGCTCGCTCTCTCTCTCTCTCTCTCTCTCTCTCTCTCTCTGTCACACACACACACACACACACACACACACACACACAAACATTAAAAATTGTTTAAAAATAAAAAATATGTATTGAAAACAGAATAATATTCTTTAACCATAGATTTCAAACAAATAATCATTCTAAATGATAAAAAAATGTACTTAGAAGTTGAGATTTAGACACAACTGTTGAAAGAACTTAAGAATTCATTATAATCATGAAGGGATAAATTTTTAAAACTCCAGTTTTCTAATGTAAAAGTAGGAAAGAATTATTGCACAAGGATCTGACAGATGAGCTAAATCTTATCACTGCTTCACAGATAAGGCTAGGGTGAATGAAACACTAAGTGGTTAATGAGAAAAAAATTGGCAGAGTCCTACATTCAACCATATAACATATGTGTAGGGTCAGACTGATGACATTAAGTGCCATTGGGTTAAATAAGAAAACAGTGAGAGAAATTGTAGGTTTAGATTTTGGCAGATTAGGTTCATAGGGGAAAAGCACATTCAATTTATACCAATAAAATAAATTGAGGGTTGCTTAAGAGTAGTCTCTGCAAATGGTTATCATTTCAAACAGAGTGAGTCATCATAGAGTCTATCTGTGCTATCATTATCTTGCCACTTGATAGATTGATTTCTACAGCTCCAGTAAGCGCATCAGCTTTTCATGATAAAATTAAATTTTGCCCTCAACATTTAGCAATCTGATAACCTCCATAGAGCTAAATATATTAAATAGCAGCTTAGTTTTCTTTTTTTCTCTACTCCACCCCCCCCTTTTTTTTTTACTTGTTATACCTTCAGAAATTGGTTAGGCATTATTAAAATCAATGGAGTTGGTAAATTCTAATCTGTCTCCTATTGTTGGTTATTTTTTTTCTAGCAGATCTCAGTAACCTAGAAGCAAACTCAAGGATGGTAGATACCTGTTGGGATTTTGGCAGAGGTATGGGAGGAAAAGCCAAGGACTGCAAGGAAAGATACTGATGAGATTATTTGAAATAATAGGTAATGGAATCTGAGCTAGACAGAGGGGGTAATCAAGTAGGATGAGGCCACCAAGCAGGAAAAATTTAGAGGGCATAGCCATCTCAGATATGTTATAGAACACTGAGTGGGAATGATTCAAGCAAGAGAATGAAAATCTGGTATTTATACTTAGAGTGTAATGTCTTTTAAAGAGGAGATGCTCAATAAATATTCCTTCTGTTGTCTTTTATTTCCTCCTCATTCTAGGGATAAAGAGAATTTGATGTGTGATATTATCTAACTCCTTTGATTTATAAAAATAGAAAATTTTATTCTTTGAAATGATTCCCGATGTTAAATAAAAATAGAGATACAATGACTATTGGATGTTAGGAAAGGAGTATGAAAAAAAGGAAGCTGCTTTTAAATGACTAAGAAATATTATTTTTACTTTACTATTCATTTTTAAAGTCTCCTTTACTGTAACAATTATAGTGTTCACATTTTTTACAAGGTACTGATTAGTCACAGTTGGAATTAGAACATATGAAGTACTAAACTACTCTATAAGAAATTATATCACGCTATTAGCCATTTTCAAATTCCATGTATATTAAATAACCTAAGGTGTTAAATTATAGATATTCAAATACCTTTGTTACCTTTTTATGGAAAACTTGCTTAAAGATAGTATAAAAATCTACATAATATACAAGTGAATAAAAACATGTGTTACAGTAAATCAACTATGATGCCAACTCTTACTGTTTGACAAATTCTCTTTTGGAAGCTTTCATTATAAAAGTAATAATAAGAGACTAATCTATAATTATAACTGCTTTTAGATGACAAGATAAAAACATTTAAATGCAAACATTAGTTTGTGATGAATTATACTGCCTGATAGGATGCAGTGAAACCTTTGTCCAAATCTATAGGGGGTTCGTTAAAAATGACTTAAGCTTACTTTTGGTGTCTTTATTTCACCTTACCTACTCATCATGAGATTGCTCTCATTTTAATAAAGGAGAGGGAGGGACAAATATTAAACCAATAGATGTGAAGAGAGATTTGCTTTACCATTTTATGTTTATTGTTGAAAAGTATGTCAAATTTATACATGAGTTTTGGTGGATATAAAAAGATTGAAATTTGTGGCAAAGCAAAATGTGCTCAAACTTAGATGGAGTGAGTGAAATTAAAGCCCATAGAAATATAGGATTCTTAGTAATTACTATGCTTTTTGACCTTCAGCTTTGTTATAAAAGAAATAAATGGCTCCTACCCTGAAGAAGCTTACCATTTAGAAGAATAGACAAGCAAATGTGTGTACAACAAGTAAAATGATGTTCAAGATATATGAGTGACTGGGTAAGGAAGCAGCAAAAGGAAGAAAATACTTCACTGGAAACTAGGTGGGCAAGCTGGATTTAATCTGTTTGGCTTGATATATTTATACAAATACAGATTGTCAGTTGTACAATCTGACAAATACAATTTGTCAATACAGATTGACAAATAAAGATTGTCAAAATCTTAACGAGTACCGTGACTTGTAATTCTTCAGTAACGACCACAAAACCTCATTCGTTGAGGATATGATTTCTGATGCTGAATATGTATTGGTCCCTTGTCAGGATATAATGACTCTTCACAGAGCTATAATCATGGACTAACTATTTCCCCTTATTTATTGATTAACAAGATTTTTTTTTATAAGTGATACTGTTGCTAACTAAATAGATTCCCGACGATGTAAATGGTTGTGTATTCCCAGAAAAAATAATGAAAAAACCTATTGCAGCTGCAATCTACTTATCTTCCTAAAGAAACCCATGCATGACAACGTTAGTTTAAGATTAAGGCTATCAATGTGTGATTTAATACAAATATCTCAGGAATTTTAGTGATTTTAGGAGTCTATTATTATCTTTGAAAAGAACATGATAACTCTATGAAAAGACAAAAAAAGCACCTTGATTTAGTAAACATGTTCTGGGACTGCTTCTAGGTTGTGCGGTACTGCTGGGTGATAAGCTTGATAAAGAAGCTGGTTTGTATTTGGAGTACAATCTATACCACTGGCAGTATGGATTAGAGAAGCTAGAGATCTGGAGAGGAACTGGATGCATGTTGGGTTGCACAGAGCACCATTTTTTTTTTTTTAATTTAATGTGGGAGCTTTTCAACATTGAAAAATTGTAGTTTAAAGTATTTTTAAGCCAAGAAATGAGCTTCAATAAATTCTTTAAGATTTGATTGAAAAATCAAGCATATCTATCTATATCTATATCTATATCTATATCTATATCTATATCTATCTCTCTTTTCATCAGAAGACTGAAACTTGAACTTACAGAAGTACACTTAAATATGCAGGGATTCATAGAAACATTCAATACCTTGAAACATGTGATAGCTTAAAAGAAATATGTAAAAAAATTCTATATAATTAAGTTCAAACTTTAAAAACGCTGACAATGGAATCTCTGGTTAATGTCTGGTACCAGAAATTCTTCACTGAAGAAGCAAAGCTAGAGGAAGGTAATTAATCTTCAAGAGGGAAGTGTTATAATAACAATTGTCCTTTTTGAGACATATAATTGAATTTTGAGAATCATAGAATCATAGAATAATCTACTTTTAAAGGTGAAAACAAAGAACATGTGTGAATTTATGACATTTCCTTAGCATAATTTTATTTTTTTAAAGAAGAGTCTCAAACTATTAATCTAGGTGAGAAATCTATAATAACTGATCAAAATCTGTCTTGAGGCAAGCTGACTAAATAGCTTATGATCCCACAGTTAGTGACAAGGAGTTTTAATGGTTTTTATCAACAGCGACTTCATGAGTATATTCTTTTCACATTCATTTCCTTTTGATGTTGCCACCTTAAAATATTTTTTTTTGATGAATTATACAAAGTTTACAGCATTACTTTGAGTCACAGGACTCGTATGCCCTTCAGTGATAAATTTACAACGAAAGTCCTTCTCTCCCAGGAGGAATGGGGGGAAGGAAAGTTTCATTCACTATTCAGCACAGTACCCAGGGCAAGGAACTATGATGTGCGATAGATTTACATCGCTAAATAAAATAGAAAGTTTTCTTGTAGTTTGGTGTTTTCCATCTATTGAATAAACAGTGGTCAGGAATAAGACAGGGATGTCCATTCTCGCCACTGTTATTCAACACAGTGTTGGAAGTCCTAGCCACAGCAATCAGACAACATAAAGAAATAAAAGGTATCCAAACTGGCAAGAGAGATGTCAAACTTTATTTGCAGATTACATGATACTGTATACAGAAAACCCCAAAGACCCCACCCAAAAAATTAATCTTTTTTTTTTTTTTTTAACAAATTGTGCTGTGTCTGTGAATGAACAGTGTTCAGGATGTAAAACAGCAGGAGACTTATTTAGAGAGGATGTTATTGGAGGGCCTTCTTGGGAAGGTGACTTAAGCTGAGATCTGGAAGATCTGATGGAGAAATCACTAGGTGAAAACAACTGCATATGGCTTAAATGAATCCATATAAGGAAGAGGAATGACATTGTCTACAGTGCCACCCTTGCAGATCAGTCAGTTAAGAAGCATGACACATAGTTATTAGGTTTGATAACAAAAAGTTACCAAGTTGTTTTGGCAAAAGCAGTTTCCCATGAGTGGAAGAGAACAAAATTCAAATTGCTCAGAATTGAGTAATGAATGAAGGTTGATAGTAGGGAAAGGAAAGCCATGAATACAGCAAATACCAAAAACAATTTATTTAGCCAATTTCATGTTGTTGGATGATTGAAATACTTGACAACACCAATTGTAAGTTAATAACAATATTACATTGTAAATTATTATAAGGGAGTATTACACAACCATTAAAAGTGATGAGTTTTGGGATGAGCACTGGGTGTTGTATGGAAACCAATTTGACAATAAATTTCATATATTGAAAGGAAAATAAATAAAAGTGATGTGAGAAGAATATTTAATGATATATGAAAAAGCCCACTAACTTATAAATTGAAAAGTAGGAGATAATATTGCATATACAAAAAATTGGATATCTAAAAAATATATGTGATGATAACACATCTCCCTATGAATATATATAAATAGATGTGTCAATATTGGTTGTAATAATAATATATTATGTCAATATATGTTTATATATATAAATATAACTGCAAGAGTTTATATTTGTTGAATATAAACAGGTGTTACATAAATATAAACAGGTGTTATCTCTGTGTGATAGTTTCATTTACATTAATATTTTTACAATAAATTACTTTTCTAATAACAATTTAAAAATCACACATTGTAAATAAAGTATAATAGCTCTAAAATTACATAGATTTGGTTCAAATCTATGTCCTGCTCTTCACTAACTTCCCTCCAAGTGGAATTATAATAGATTCCTTATAAGGTGTGTAAGAAGATCATGTTGACAATGTATGAAAACTTTAACATTTTAAAACATAATTATACTTTCAATAATTTATTGCTACAGACTGAATGTGTCTCTCTCAAATTCATATGCTGAAACCTAATCCCCAGTGTGATGGTATTTGAGTGTGGGGTTTTGGGAAGGTAATTAAGTCATGAGGGTAGAACCCTCATGAATTAGATAAGTGCCTTCAGAAAATTCCTGGCCCATTGTACTATATGAGGACCCAGCAAGAATATGAGTTTCTGTGGACTAGGAAGTAGGATCTCACTAGACACCAAATCTTCTGGCATCTTGATCTTGGACTTCACAGCCTCCAGAACTATGGGAAATATTTTTGTTTGTTTGTTTGTAAGTCACTTGGACTGTGGTATATAATATTTATTTTTATTTTATATATGTTATCATATATAAATATATTTTTAATTATACTTATAAGAGATATATATTCAGTTCAGTATATAAACAGAACAACAATGCAATAAACTAGGGAAAGGCAATAGAATTTTTAGTGAATAGAATTATTGGTTAAGCTAGTGGGTATAATATATAACATTAGTGAGTCTGTATTGCCTTATATTTTTAGAATAAAAATAGTAATTTTTGTTAAGAGCAAATCTTTGTTATGCAGAATATATATCCTTTGAAAATTTTCTGTGTTAAGTATTTCCAGAAGATATCCTGTCATCATTGACAACATGCTTACGTATCCTATAGAAACCAGATATGACCCATTGAGATGTTCAAGGGATAGTTGTGCTTCTGGAATTCGTAGTATAGAACTCTAAAAGGTTAACGCAGTACAATGTAGACAGCACTTCTAAATTGGGACCACAAAAAAATGAAAAGTGGTTTTCCTATATGACTTTATAAAAGCAGAGCCAGGTCATTCAGTTTTTATTTTAAGGTTAGGTTGGAAGATAAACCAACTCCTTTTCTTCTCATGAATATGCTTGTGTAGGTTTTGTAGTAAAATTTATTCCTTTCTTAAAAGTAATGGCAAAAAGGAAATAAAGGTTTCTATACCTAGGGCTAATACAAAATTGCAACTCAGATGAAATTTCTCTTTCATGTACCCTCTAATATAAATCCAGGTTCATAACTTTCAGCTTTTTGTTTTGGCATTCTATAAAAATGATCATTCAAGTTGAGTTTAGTAAATGTCTATTTATTTACATAAAAAGCTCTACACACCAGACATGTGCATTAATTATCTTTTATTATAATATTTATTACTGTCCAACAATTATGATATCTGGATACACAGAGGAAGATGTTGACAGACACAGTCCCTACCCTTAAGGTAGTTGTAGTTTATGATAACATGGATGAGAAGAGCCACATAAAGAGTATTGGGGAAAATAATACCAACATCTAATAAGAAACTTAAAAATAATAAACCGATGTTTTGGTGCATTTTGGAAAAAATCAGCAAAATAATTATAGGTGTATATTTAAATAGGTTTAAAAAATTGTTACTTTTCTTATGTTCCTGGGGAGAAATTAAAGGAAAATATAAGACCATAGTGATAACTTGAATAGTAAAAGGAAATAAATCAGAGAGCCAAGGGGTAGATACGCTTGATATCAGAGAGATTTCTGGCAGTACAGTGATGAGTTTTATCCATCAGGAATATAATTAGATTACATATCAACTATGAAAATACAGTTATATGATGAAGTCATTAGTAACCAATAATAGCTTCATAACAGGACTGGTAAGATGGCAGGAAGCAATACGGACAAAGTATCTGGTATTATTTAAAAGATCTTTCTTTTAAGTCAGACAATTTTAGTACTGGTTTGCCTACTTATTGTAACTTAATCTCTAAGCTTACATTTTCTTTTCTGTAAAATACAGATAGTAAACCCTTTCTGTTATGCCGGCAGTAATGGCTTATGGTTTTGGATTGACCATCAAGTTCACGAGACAAATACTTTTAACCAGCACCAATATTTTTTTCCTTTGGATTTAAGGAAGGGAGAGGAAGGAAATAGCACAGCACACAAAGCAACACCATAGCATAGGCCATGTATTCTGCATGACTAATATGCGTTGCTTTCGATGTGCCAGTCATTCCATACTTGGGACAATGTAATCATAAGATGCTAGACAACCTAGGTTTAGGGGAGTAATCAGCACTGCAGTCCCTTTCGCTTTTCTCTTAATTAGGCAAGCAGTTGCCTCAGGTGCTCATAATTGACCCCAATCTTCAAAAAAGTTGCTTTTTATCAATATAGATTGTTCATTATTTGCTCTGGACAATAAAACAAGTACTTGGTTTGATACATAGTTCTTGGCTGGATTCTCACCTTCTATCTGGTGTCCTATTTTTGTATTAATTTTGTGAACTCTATTACTAGGAGACTTGCCCAAGGGTCACATTCTCAGGCACCCCTAAAGATAAAGCCACAGATATGGCTCTTAACTTTTCCCTTCCAGTGTCACCATATGGATTGCATGAGGGTTTAATGAAGTTCTATAATTTTAATGCATAGCACAGTGTATGACACAGAGTGGGAATAAATATCAGTTAGCAATTATCCTTATTAGTAAGGCTTGACATATAAGATTGGTACTTAGTTCTAAGGTTTTATCTCACCAGGTTCTGTTTAGGATATGAAATCTATATCACTGGGTTATCAGTACTGCTACCACCGCCATCACTGCTGAACACACACACTTTTTAATTTTTCCTTTAGTAATTACATTTGGAAGAAAATTTTTCATCACTTTCTAATCAAGATACTTGATTTTCAGAGTGCCTGGGTGGCTCAGTCGGTTGCGTCCAACTTCGGCTCAGGTCATGATTCTGCACTTCGTGGGTTCAAGCCCTGCGTCAGGCTCTGTGCTGACAGCTCGGAGCCTGGAGCCTGCTTCGGATTCTTTGCCTCACTTTCTCCCTCTCTCTCTGCCTTTCCCCTGCATGCTCTCTGTCTCCCAAAAATAAATAAGTATAAAAAAATACTTGATTTTTCCTTTATTTCTATTTTTGTTACTAAATGGACACTTAGGTATATATGTAAGTAGCTATTATGGAGAAATAATTAGGTTGTAATATCAAAACTATGTTTATTTTATAGCACTGGACTTAATTCTGTGTCTCCACTCAGGTGAAGTTGCTTAAGATCTTTTTTCTGTCTTCAGCACATTACTGAAATAATTGTCAAAGTTTAGTGAAATTTGTAAATAGAAATCGATGTTCTATAGCATTAATTTATATACACACTTACCCTTTAGTGTCATAGCTCTTGAAGCAAAGCAGACGGGGAGGTGAAAGCATTTTGCATTATTAGTCTTCAGAGGACCATAGAAGTAGAGCAAGGAAGGGAAGCAAATTAAGTTGCTCTGTTTTTTTTTCAGGGCTGCTTTTCTCCTATGACTTCCTGAATCCATAAAATAAAGAAATATCACACTTTTGAGTATCTGCGGGTCCTCTGACCCTAGGCAATCTTATTTTTAAGATTTTAGAGAGTTTAGGAGAAAGTTGTTAGAAGAATTTTATTTTTAGTTATGACATTGTTTCTTGTTTCTCTTCCATTTCTGCCGTTTCTTTTGCCCATGAGCTCTTCTTATTTCTAATTTAGTCTGATAGTATTAGAACTTACTTCAACCAACCAGTTCAATTTAGAAAAACCCATGGGGATGGTATAAACAAAGTTTTAGAAAAGTATGACAATAATCATCAACCCAAATGAACCCAATTCTCCTGTTATATTCTATCAGTTCCTAAATGTGTTTTATAAACGATGCTTCTTTCCCTGGGAGTAAAAACTCTTCTCTATGATACTTTTTTTTTTTTTTTAAATAATCTATGAATTTCCATAGGGGAGAATAAATGTTTTTAAAAATTGCTTTTAAAAGGAAATGTGCCAGGAGATCAACAGGGGCAACTCTTTTCAATGATTCTGTGCTTACATGATATGACAGTTTATTTCCCAGCAAGAGTTAGGGCATTTAGATGTTTAGTAACCATAATGCATTAGCTTCCCAGTGAGTTCAGGACTTAATCAGGACTTAATCACGTGCTAGTGAATGCAGGCTTAATAGTAATATATACTGAGGCCTTAGCATCTCAGGCTGGGTGAAAAAAGGAGGAAGTAAATATACAGCCTTGATGGGGGCAGAAATATGAATACAGTTACAGAGTTAAGTCTTGCAGTAATTATCTGCATATTATCTGAATGGCCCGGTAAAGTTATGGATATGGAAATTGTGGCTAAATGATAGAGCCTTATGCTTCACCCAGGTTCAGCAACATGATAAGTCTAGCTGCCACCAGCGGTGTCCTGGTCCAGGTGATCTGCCCACTGTGGAGAATTCTGGCCATTGTTTGGGTTTGGGGTGAGGCTGTACAGTGGTGCCATTCAGCATCTTAAGGTGACAGCAAGGGTTAAGGAAAACGAGATATCAGTACCAAGCAAAGAAGGTGTTCAGGTGAATATTCCTTCGCTATTTGAGAGGTGGTACTGAAATCAGAATTGGAGGTAGGATCACAGGTTTGTGTATATTAGCTCATTCCTGCTGAGAAGTTGGTGTAGTCTGTGGCTGTACTGGACTGACGTCATATACTGTGTGTACTCTGAGAAATCAGTTATGATTCTCACAGAATTGTAGGCAGAGGAGACTGGAGACAAGTCTTTTTCACACCACTCATGGCCATGCTTCCATGAGATCCTTACGGACCCTTGGAACACAGTAGCAAGATGAGTGATTTTAGGAAAAGATAGCTGGAATATGTAAGCATCAATTTTATAGCTCTTCAAATAAGCTTGATTTAATCAAGTTATTTTACATTAGAAATCCAGCCAACACGGGCACCTGGGTGGCTCAGTCGGTTTAAGTGTCCAACTCTTGGTTTGGGCTCAGGTCATGATCTCACAGTTCATGAGCTCAAGCCCCACCTTGGGCTCTGTGCTGACATTACAGAGTCTGCTTGGGATTCTCTCCTCCCTCTCTGTCTGCCACCTTGCTCTCTCTCTCAAAATAAATAAATAACTTAAAAAAATACAGCCAAAAAGTGTCCTAACCTATTGGTGCCCAATTTGTTTTGTAAGCAGCAGAGCAGTTCATGATATGAGCTGCTTCAGTGGTTTTCTATACTTCACACTCATTTTGTAAACTCTTCTCTCTGATTTCCTTCAAATACAAAGAAGACTAAGATTCTCACCGCAGAAACTCTAGGCTTCCTTGATCTGACATGTTTAGAGACTATTCAGATGATAATGTGGGTGAGGTTCTGATCTTGAGAAGATGATGTGTGCGGTTTAATTGAGATTATAGGTTTATCACCTTGTTTGTAACTTGCTTCCCCTAAAAAAATTTGCAGACAGATGACATTTTAGACTCTACAGTAAACATTTATACCGCATTACACTGTACTTTGTTAAAATGAATTAGATCAATTATTTAATGGAAATTATCTCCAGTTTTAGGCTATCCCTCCACTTTCCCACTTTTTCAATGTTAGAAAACTTCTGTGGTACATGTAACATACTCTTCAGTAGTCTATGTCTCAATTCCCAAACTCTGGTGTCAGAATCACCTTCAATGTTTCTTTAAAAAACTGATGCCTTTGTTGAACCCTAGACCTATTTCACTAGGTGACTCTGCTCTAATGTAAAGTTGAGGAATCAGCTAGTTGTGGATCCATTCCCCACCCCAGCAGTTCTTTACTTTACAGTTGAATATAGATATGTGCAGTCAATATTCAGCAAGCATTTATTGTCTACTGTGTGCTAGAGAGTCTATTAGGTACCAGTGATCCAAAATGAATAAGACATATTTTGTCTTTAAGAAGTGTATCATACAGGGGCACCTGGGTGGTTCAGTTGGTTAAGCCTCCAACTGTTGATTTCAGCTCAGGTCGTGATCTCATAATTTGTGGGTTTGAGCCCCATGTGGGGCTCTGTGCTGACAGTGCAGAGCCTGTTTGGGATCCTCTCTCTCTCTGTATCTCTGCCCCTTCCCTGCTCTCTCTCTCTCTCACAAATAAAATAAACTTAAAAAAATGTGTACAATGCATGGGAGATAGAGCTCTAAAGCACATAACAATGTGACATATAGTCCACCAGATAAATACAAAATGCAACAGGAACAAAGGGAAAAAAATAGTCACTTCCCTCAGGAGAGAAGAGGAGGGTACGTTAGTCACAGAAGATGTGACATGTGAGCTGTGTTGAAGCAAGTTCTCAGAGAAGTAGACAAATGTCTTAGAGAAAAATAAATATCCCTGTGCACTCACAAAGAATGAGAAGTTCTGGTGGCTGGAGCCTACCATGTATAAGCGGAAATCCTGGGTCTTAATTGAAAAGGGCTTTGTGAATTAGAGTAAGGATACTTTCATACCTATAGGTGATGAGAAATACTGAAGATTTTTTTTTTAATACTGAAAGATTAAAAAAAAATTTTTTTAATGTTTATTTATTTTTGAGACAATGTGAGAGACAGAGTGCTAGCAGCGGAAGGGCAGACAGAGGGAGACACGGAATCCCAAGCGGGCTCCAGGCTCTGAGCTGGCAGCCCAGGGCCCGACATGGGGGCTCGAACTCACGAACCGAATGGTGAGGTCATGACCTGAGCCGAAGTCGGACACTTAACCGACTGAGTCGCTCAGGTGCCCCAATACTGAAAGACTTTGAGGAAAGTAGTGATATGACCAGATGGAGGTCTGTAGCTGCTTATGTATGAAAAGGAAACTAATCTTTTGAAAGGAAGTCTGCCTTAATATCTCCACTGCACCAAGATAACAAAATAACATCGGTTTTTATGAATGAATATACAATGTAAAATAATTGGCTTTATGAGGCGCCTGGGTGGCGCAGTCAGTTAAGTGTCTGACTTCAGCCAGGTCACGATCTCGCGGTCCGGGAGTTCGAGCCCCGCGTCAGGCTCTGGGCTGATGGCTCAGAGCCTGGAGCCTGTTTCAGATTCTGTGTCTCCCTCTCTCTCTGCCTCTCCCCCGTTCATGCTCTATCTCTCTCTGTCTCCAAAAAAATAAATAAACGTTGAAAAAAAAAATAATTGGCTTTGATTTTTTAAATGGAATTGATTGGATAAATGCTATCCAGGATACCCAATCAAATATTCCAGTTATCTTGCTATTGGTAACGTTCCAACGGACACAAATTCTGTTTTTACATAGACTTAAAAAAATGCAGGTGTTTAGTACATAAACATTTGAATAATGGCGTTATTTTTAAATTCTCCTTTTTTCGATTTGAATTTTCTGCTTGTACATGGGATTCTTAAATGCAGCGGAGCTGTGACAGCCACAAGTGATGTCATACAACACACCAAAGTGGCCTAGTCCCGTGTTTGTCCTTCATCATCTCAGAGTTCTTGTTCAATCTTCAGGGACAGAGGAGAAATGAAAAAAGCCTAAGGACAGGCCAAGGAGATTCACTGACTATTTATAGAATAACCTTCTGTTGGAGAGAATCAGCTCTTCAAAGAGAGGGAGCTAAAGCTTTGTGTGTGTGTGTTTAATAGAAACAGCAGCAATGTGAAAAATAAGGAAACAACTCCTAAATCAAAGGAATACTTTGCAATTCTAAAAGAAGAATATAGGGGACAAGTGTAAAATTTAACAGTGAGCTAAAGTGAAAGGATTTTTAGTGTCATGTGTTTTATTGTTCTCTTGGGATGTTATATTTTGAGAATATTAGGCAAGTTTTGTTGCTTCCCAAGACCTGCCCAAACAGTAAAATATTACAAAGTTAACATCACTTTTGCACCTTGAACGTCAGCTGTAGACCACAGGTGAATTATTTGTAAGTGCAAAATTTAATAAATGTTGTTGCGCAGTGGATTTAAGATAATTATACTGTTAAAATAATATTTAAAATAACTTTTAAAATTACACTCTCGTGGCTCGTAAGCCTTGCCCAATTTAAACATCGAATTGTGAGAAATAGGTTTTCCTTTTTTGTTTGGAACCAATTTCATGGAGTTGTAGTCTTTTGCAACACTTTTATTATATAACCAGGCCCAGAAGATCCCCATCCCCCATCTTTTCACTGTAATGTCTTCTTCCCATTTTATTCCAGAAGATGCCAAGGCAGTCTCCTGGTGGGTTACCTTGGCAACCTCATGTGTCATGTTTTAGAATGTCCCAGGGCT
The DNA here is from genome assembly GCF_022837055.1 of Prionailurus viverrinus. NCBI lineage: Eukaryota > Metazoa > Chordata > Mammalia > Carnivora > Felidae > Prionailurus > Prionailurus viverrinus. Next base: position 105,672,734 of record NC_062562.1, on the reverse strand, counting down.
ACAGTTTTATTTCCATTTGCATGCACTTCAGTCAGCTAACTGTAAATTTAAAAGGCCTGTTGTAGAATCAATCTTTTTTTTTTCTTGAATGAATAACAGATAATTAGGATTACTGTTCAATAAAATCCACTTATATTTAGTACAGTTGTTAGGAAATCTTGGGCTGCTCTTACCTCAAGGCATGCTATTTTTCACATGGCACTTCATAAACTGATGCTGTAATGCCACATAATAGAACATACAGTGTATTATATACATAATATAATACTCAGTGTGACTGCTTGATCTCATCTTTGAAAAGCATGTCACTTTCCAATCTCTTGATGACAACTATACAAGGCTCTCCTCAGCGGAGCTTTGGACATGTCAATCAGGGTAAGACTGCAGTGACTCATGATTCTTTTATTACACCAAGTTATACATTTCAAACAGCCTCAATCAAACAAATACTAAAAATACATCATTTTAATATATCGGAAGAGTCACATCTTTTTAGCAATATCATTTAAAAGTTAGTGACATATTTGCTTTTTTATATGCTTAAATTTCTTTTAAGCATATTTTTGTAGAAAATGACTTACACTTTGCATTAATCTTCAAACATAGACTTTGGCAGTTTTATAAAAAGCAAGAGATATAGAAGGCCTGATGTTTGAGCTAAGTTGTATATAAAGGTAATTGCAAAGCTGAAAGGAAAAGCAATTCTCTTTGAAACGTCAGTATTTATTAGGTATCAGAGTGGGAGTGATGGATTATTGTTTTTGCTCCAGGAAGAAAAGTACCATTGCACATACTCCACGGTCTGCAAGATATTTTGTGCTTCTCTATAAAGAATATAGGTATTCTATGATCACTTAGAACATTCTAGGAGGATATTCTGCTATGCAATTGTGACATTTTTCTGTTTGGCCCAGACTCATTGTTACCTTGAAATTAATAACCTTCTCTTTCAAAGAAAGGGTCTCGGAAGAGCTTTACTGAGTAATTTTGAGTGCTGCCATAAATTGAGCTATATTTCCCCTTTCATTCTTTAGGGGCATCATCTGAACATGCTTCAATATGTGCAGGGTAATTCAGGTGCTAGTTTCTTTCATAGTGTTAGCTCCTAAGCTTGATTATCCTTAGCATGGTATTTTAGTTTCAGATTTGATGAAAAGAGTGGAAATAGATCATCTTTGTTCATGAATTTTCTATTTTACAAAGTCTTCCCCATCCTAAGAGTATTAGGAGAATTTTCTAATACAGTGGTTCATTCATTAAGGATCCCTGTGTCTAAATATCATTCTTTGGTGAATATCCTTAAAGCAATATGGTTCTTTTAGACATGAGTTTGTAACAGACCATTCAATAAATAACAGAGGCCTGGATAAGAGATGCTTTTTTTTTTTTAAGTCCAAGGGGACTTTACCAACTACGTTGACATCTTATTGTTGTAAAAATCCTTTGAAGTAGCTAATGAGAAGACATTCTCATTATGGTGCCCAGACTAACAGTGTCATTCACTGTGTTCATAGGAAATAAACAAACAAAATTCAAATTTGCCTAATCCACATCTTGCTCTTAAAACACTATTAACATCTTTCCCAAACCTTAGTTGTTCATGACACCAGTGATTGCTTCCAATTTCTTTTTTTTTAGATTAGTAGTTTTTTAATGCTAATATATCAAAGGCTGGTTGTTTCTCCTATGACCATAGTAAGGTTAGCTAGCACTGAATGGCTGTGGAATAGATTACCTCTGGCTCTGAGCAGCCGTAACTGAGAGCATTGAGCAAATCTTCCAGTAAGCATGATTTTTCATTTAAAATATATTTAGAGCACCTGAAATGCAGATGGATGAGTTAAACTCCTCTTTTGCAATTTATGGCATATTGTTCATTAATACTGCTCCATGCAAAACTCCTCTCTTATTTCCACTATTTCTCTCTCTTGTTTTTCACAACTTTATTGTGGCATAATTTACGTAAGACAAACTGCACCTATGTAAAATGTACAATTTGATGAATTCTCACATATGAATACATCTATAAACCCAACATTACAAAGAAGATAATAAGCATCTCTATCAGCTCCAAAAGTTTCCTTTTGCCTTTTTTGTGATCTCTCCTTGTCTCTACTCTCCCAACCACGATTCTATTTTCTATTGCTATAGATTAGCTTGCAGTTTCTAGAGTTTTCTATAAATGGAACGATATAGTGTGCATTCATTTTTGTCTGGCTTCTTTCAGGCAGAGGAATTATTTTGAAATCTATCCATGATATAGTGTGTATCAGTAGTTCCTTTCTTAAAAAAAATTTTATTTACTGACTTTGAGAGCGAGAGAGAGAGCATGAGTGAGCGGGGGAGGGGCAGAGAGAGAGAGGGGGGAGAGAGAATCCCAACAGGCTCTGCGCTAACAGCGTGGAGCCCTATGCGGGGCTGGACCTCACAAATCATAAGATCATTACCTGAGCCGCAATCAAGAGTTGGTGGCTTAAAGGACTGAGCCATCCAGGTACCTCAGTTCCTTCCTTTTATTACTGAGTAGTATGCCACTGTACAGAATTTGTTTATCAGTTCATCTGTTAATAGACATTTGAGTCATTTCCAGTTTTTGTCTGTTACAAATAAAGTTGTTATGAGCAATAACATATATCTTTGTGTGGACATAGGTTTCATTTTTCTTATATAAATAGGTGTGGAATGGCTGGGTCATATGGGAACGTTTTAAAGAGAGCATCAAACTGGTTTTGCAAAGTGGATATGCCCTTTTACAGCGTCACTAGCTTTGTGCAAGAGTCCCGTATTCTCGCTGATACTTAGCCCAGCCAATTTTTTAGTTTTCACTATTCTAAAACATGTTTAGTGATGTCCCATTTAATTTGCATTTCCTAATGACTAATGATATTGAGTGTTTTTTCATGTTTTTTTTTTGCCAAATGAATACCTTCTTTGGCGAGGTGTCTGTTTAAGCCATTTCCCCATTTTCTACTGGATTTTCTTATTATTGAGTTTTAAAAGTTCTTTGTATATTCTAGATGCATGTTTTTTTTTAACCAGATACATGTTTTGAAAATATTTTCTCTCACTCTGGAGTAGGTCTTTCTATTTATGACACAGTGTCTTAGGAAAGCAAAATCTCCTAATTTAATTAAATCCAGTTTATCTTTTTTTCTGTGTGTGTGGATAGTACTTTTGGTGTTATGTTTCAGAAATCTTTGCTTAACTCAAGGTCATAGAGGTTTCCTATTATTTTATTCTAGATGTTTTATACTTTTAGGTTTTACATTTAGGGTTATAATCTATTTTGAATTAATTTTTATATGTGATACAATGTGTGAGTTGAGGTTCTTTTTATTTCTTTTCTTTCTTCTTTCTTTCTTTCTTTCTTTCTTTCTTTCTTTCTGTCTTCTTTCTTTCTTTCTTTCTTTGAATAGTAATGCCCATTTGTTGAAAGACTATAATTTTCCATTGAGCTGACTTTCCATCTTTGTTGAATATCAATTACCCATATATGTGTAGGTGAATTTCTGGACTTTGTACATTCTATTCTACTCCATTGATCCACCATTTCTTTAAAAAATTTTTTTAGATTGTTCTTTTATTTGTTTCCCCTTTTGTCATATCTCCACTCCTATTTTCTTCAATCTGATATAGACGTCTTATTGTGTGTATGACTCTGTATAACATATACATACATGTATATGTACACACGTATTTGTACTTATATCTTAAAATATATAGTTATTTTGTATAACATGTTTTAATTTACATAAATATTTTGTATATAGCCTTTATTCTATTTGATACTTTTTATAATTTTTGTAATATATTCAAAAATATTTCTATTCTCACTCATATTTCTCTTAGCAAATTTATCTAATGAATTGTGTCTAATTGCTCAGAATATCTGACAGTGAACATTCATTACATTCTGCTTATCTATTCCCAGAAGAATGGATATCTAGGATGCATATGTCTTCAACTTTCTAGAACTACATAACACACTACAATGAATATCCTTTTAGAAGCACCTTTGTGAAACTCTGAGAGGATTTCTCTACGTGTGGGGCCACTGGGACAGAATTTATATACATACTCCATTTGACTATATACTGAACAACGATTTCCCTGTAAAATCAGAAAAATTTATATTCCAACCAGTTGTGCAAGAGGTTTCTTAGTTCTTTACATCCTTGACAACACACGGTGTTATACCACATCCAATTTTTTTCACTTCAATAGGTGTAGAAGTATAATATCTTTTTAATTTGCATTTCTCAGATTGCTAGTAAATGTGAGCAACTCATTTACATGTAAACTACATGGGTTTACCTTTCTGTGACTTGTCTTTTAATTTTTTTGGTCAATTTTTCTATCACGTTTGCTATTCATTTGCAGTTTACTTGCAGAGGCTGATATATTCTAGAATAATGTTGTTCTATAGAACTTTCTGCAGTGATGGAAACGTTCTATATCTGTGCCATGTAATAGTACTAGCCACATATGACTCTTGTGCACTTAGAATATGGCTGGTGGCAATGAGGAAGTAAATTTTTAATTTTATGTAATTCCCCTTAATTTACATTTAATTAGTCACTGATGGCTAGTGTCTACTGTGCGAAAGAATGCAGCTCCTGACATTGCTCCCTTGGCAATGTTGCAGACTTCAGTTAGCTTCCTTCTGGCTCCTATCTGTCTCCTACCTTTCTCTGTGGTCTTCGTCATTCAACAGAAACCTTCACTTTTGATCTATTTAAACACATCAAATTTTTGACTTATGGTTTTTAGCTTTAGCGTTTTATTTAATACATATTTTCCCTTGCTAAGGTCACAAAGATATTCTCCCACATTTTTTTTTCCTTATAGTATCAGTTAAATGATTCAGTCTTGTTTTCCTCTCTGTAATCATATAGAGTTTTCCATCCATAATCTATTAAATAATCTTTTTATAACTCATTGCTTGGTGAGTTATAAATAAGATAACCTTATTTATCATATATCAAAATTCTGTTTATGTCTTTCTAAGCTCTGTATTCTTTCCATTGGCTTATTTCTCTGTTGTGCTTATTCTGTATGCTTTTGTTACTACCGTTATGATATTTAAGTTTATTTATTTTGAGAGAGAGTGAGAGACCATGGATATCAATACACAAGCTGAGAAGGGGCAGAGAGGGAGAGAGAATTCCATGCAGGCTCGATTCTGCCCCTTGTGGGGTTCAATCTCATGAACCATGAGATCATGGCCTGAGCCAAAATCAAGAGTCCCTAGGCTTAACCAAATGAACCACCCAGGCACCCCTACAACATATTTTAATAACCCAATAGGACATATACCTGGTTTTTGGGTCACCTTTCTCAAAATTGCCTTGGCTTTATGTCATCTTCATCTTTTCCACAAACTTATTTTAAAACACTAATCTTGGGGCGCCTGGGTGGTGCAGTCGGTTAAGCGTCTGACTTCAGCCAGGTCACGATCTCGCGGTCCATGAGTTCGAGCCCCGCGTCAGGCTCTGGGCTGATGGCTCGGAGCCTGGAGCCTGTTTCCGATTCTGTGTCTCCGTCTCTCTCTGCCCCTCCCCCGTTCATGCTCTGTCTCTCTCTGTCCCAAAAATAAATAAAAAACGTTGAAAAAATTTTTTTAAAAATAAAACACTAATCTTTATTTATGAAGGTATAATTTACATATAGTATGTAGCTCAATTAATGCAAATATGCATAAAACCATGCCACTACCATCTAGATCAAAATGGAGAACATTTCCACCACCTCTAGAATCTTTACATGCCCCTTTATACTCAATATCACTGTATCTCTAGAGATATTCTGAATTCTATAATTATTGGTTACTGGGTATTGCTTTGGTTTGACTTCCTTCCATCCACGTGATATTTCTAAGATTTATTCATGTTACTGCATCAGTAAGTTTTTTCTTTTTACTGTCATATATTATTCCATTTTATGAATATACCACCTTGTGTTTATCTAACTTCATGGCGATGGACCCTTGGATGTCTTCCAACTTGGAGCTATTCAATGGTATGCTGGTAAACTTGCTGGGGTAGGTGGGAAGAAGTAAGGAGACACTCTGATTTGCAGCATTTTTCAACCCCGGTGTTAATGCTTTCACCCTGGCCAATTTCAAATTTCCCACAGTTTAACAATAAGCTTGCAAAATTCCTTGTGAGCTTCTGCAAGCTGACTACTTGGAGCTATCATGAATAAAGCTGCTCTGGATATTCTTGTACAAGAGTTTTGGTTGTTGCTGTTGCTGTTGCTGTTTTTCTTTTGGTGTATGTGAACTTATTTCACTTGGGTATGTGCTAATTGCAGGATTCCTGGGTCATAACATAGGCATATGTTTAATTAGTAGATATAGACAAATTTCCTAGTTTGCTGATAATTTTTATAACATATAGGAATAGACTTTCTCAATTCCTTTTCTCCATATATGGAAATAATCTTGAATTTTTTCTTTTTGATCAATCAATAAGAAGAATTATGTATTTAGAGAGAGAGAAAGCATGCGCAAGCAGGAGAGAGGGCAGAGAGAGAGAGAGAGAGAGAGAGAGAGAGAGAGAGAGAGAATCCCAAACAGTCTCCATGATCAGCACAGAGCCTGACCTGGGACTTGATCCCATGATCCTGGGATCATGACCTGAGCCGAAATGAAGAGTCAGGTGCTCAACCAATTGAGCCATCCAGGTACTCCAAGATATATATTTTCTTGATGTTAAACTTTACCTCTACATTGATAATAATCAATCATATTTGATCATATTATATTCTCTTTTGAACACACTTGGATTTGGCTAGTTAAAATTCTAGGCATATATAGAGACAGGGGGAGGGAGAGGGAGAGGGACTATATTTTACAAAAATGAAAACAAAAAGAGAGTAGTTTCCAAATTAAGATTAAAATTTAAAGTGTATAAATTAAAGTATATAGGTACTTGCCCAAATTTTCTATTATTGAATATTTGTAGCTTGACTTTCTCCTTATTGTTATTACATTTTGACTTTCCCTATTCTTTTTTTCAATGTTTTACTTATTTTTGAGAGAGTGCAAGTTGGGGAGGGGCAGAGAGAGGGGGACAGAGGATCTTAAGCAGGCTCTGCACTGACAGCAGTGAGCCTAATAGGGGCTTGAACTCATGAACAGTGAAATCATGGCCTGAGCCAAAGCTGGAAACTCAACTGACTGCACCACCCAGGTGCCCTGACTCTCCCTATTCCTTATGGCCCTAATCCTGAAACTATTGTTTTCAATGCTGGCAGTACATTGGGATCACCTGGGCAGCTGTTATACTAATTCCAGGTTCTTAACCATACAAGTCTCTGAGGTTGGAACCTAGGCAGTCTTATTTTTAAAGTTCTACATGTGGCATCTATTTACAACCAGCGTTGAGATTAAATATTCTGAAATATGTTGGAGTATGGGGAAGGGTGGTATTAATGTTGAGAAATGGCTATGAGCATCACATGGGTCATTGGCCTCCACTCACATGAATCTGCTGTGCTGGAGATACCTGGGTGATTAGAAAATACACATACATGCATACAACACACATATATGCAAACCTCAAGTCTCTTTTTCATAAGGTGAACTTCAATTTTGAGCCACCTTTTATCAAGTATTCAGTGTTGAAACACAGTATGCCTTGCACTATCTTGGTTTTCGAGCAGCTCTCTGCTTTTACTCGCTCCAACTCTTACACCATCTTCATCAATGATCTTCACCTGCTGACTGCAACTGGTCAAAATTTGATTCAGGAGAGGGATAAATTAGATAATGTCTAATTCTGCTCTAGCTATGAAGTTCTGTGATTCGTAGATGTTAATTTTCTTAACTCTCTTAATGAGTTCTGAAGCTTATCAAGTAGCTATCTAGTCATTTCAAGTGAAACATTTTTTTCCCCCATTGCATGCCCCCATTAGCATTTCCTTTTGTTGTCTGAAGAGAAATACAGAAAAATTTCCAAGTGAGAGTCTACCACATGTCCATGGTCTCAATAAATTCTTTTGATTTTCCTAATAGGAGAAACCAAATATTTCCCATTCCCTCTCTCTTTCTTCTTACAAATAGGTTCTCTTTGTTTATTGATTCATCTGTCTACTTTTGCAAACCATCTGCTTCCATAAAGGTATATTGAAATAACTATTTTTAAAAATCTTACAGATCCCATGGGTGCCTGGGTGGCTTAGTCGGTTAAGCATCTGACTTCAGTTCAGGTCATGATCTCACGGTTCGTGGGTTTAAGCCCTGTGTCAGGCTCTGTGCTGACAGCTCAGAGCCTGGAGCCTGCTTCGGATTCTGTGTCTCCTTCTTTCTCTGCCCCCCCCTCAATTCTTTGTATCTCTCAAAAAATAAATAAAGGTTAATTTTTTTTTAATCTCACAGATCCCTAATTAACAAAGTGAAATTTTCTATGTCCTTAAGATTATTTGGGGTACACTTGATAAGGTAGCTTTTAAGTCCATCAACAGTAGAGACTTTCCATATATCTTCTTATTGATCCTCAAACTGTGGGTTGTTAGGGAACAACCGAGACTCTAGAGGTACCCAACATCACAAAGTGAAATTAGCCGTAGCCTGAAACTTGAGTTCAGATTTATCATTTTCTGGTCTTGAAGTCTCAATAAAGAATAGAGAGTGTTTTTCTTTCTTTCTCTTGCTTGCTTGCTTGCTTTCATGAAGTGTGTTGAGCCTGTTTATTTTTTTTTTTATTTATTTTTTAACATTTTACTTATTTTTGAGACAGGGAGAGACAGAGCATGAACGGGGGAGGGTCAGAGAGAGGGAGACACAGAATCCGAAACAGGCTCCAGGCTCTGAGCTGTCAGCACAGAGCCCGACGCGGGGCTCGAACTCATGGATTGCGAGATCGTGACCTGAGCCAAAGTCGGCCGCTTAACCGACTGAGCCACCCAGGCACCCCGAGCCTGTTTATTTTGTAGAGTTCATGAACAGTCGGCAAGTATGATCCAGGTCAGTGAAGTGGAGAAAGGCATACCAATTATAAAGGTTAATTTGGAAGAGTGGCAAGAACATAAGACCCAAAAAAAGTGTGACTCCTTACTCTTGTTTACTGACTGTTGTTCAGGAAGCTTGTTTCTCCTAAGATGGAAGATGAATTCTTCCTCACTTCAGACACTTATGAGTAATAAGGGACCTAACAGATAGGAAGGTGTTTTTGAAAATTGAAAAGTGCAACAAAGCAAAACAGAACAAAACATGAAGAATTTGTGATGGTAAAGTGAAGTCACTGGGAGGAGCATGTGTGTTTTTGTGAGATGTCCCTAGAGAAAAGTCACAACCAGAATCCTACACTGGAGCTCTAAACAGACTTCAGTTAATGGTGATAATTCCATAATCTTCATCGGATGCCTTTTAGTTTAGTTAACTGTTTCACATGAACAAGTTTTCATTTCTACAGATAGAATTAATCTCTTAGAAATTATGTTAATACATTTAGCATAAGTGTTTTAGGACAGTTTTTCTATGATCAGCAAACTAAGGACTGGCATTAGACTGTCTATCAAAAAATAAGTTACGTGTATTTCAATTCAATATCTAACATCTTTTCATGACGTTGATTTTGTAAATGAAATAAGGTCCGAAACCTTGTCTAACACAGTATGTTTCATTTCTTGTCCATTTTGATCAGATTTAATCTGTAAATTTTTCATGTATTTACATTTCGGGTGATCTACAATGCCCTTGATTACTGTATTCATCCTTTTCCCATCCACCAGGGCAATTAATCTCATTTTTTCCCTGCAGTCTATTTTTAATATATTAGGGAAAGGAAACAGAACATAAAATGCCGGTAAAGAAATTGCCATGCCCTCCATTTGCATTCCCTAATATAGGTAAAGTATATGATAACCCCGGGAAAACTTTCAGTGTTGTCTCCTTACCACATAATGCATACCAGGAATAACTTATAAGGCAGAGAAGTAGAATTCTCTAAATTACTTTTAAAATTCAGTACTTGGAAGGTGTAGATTGATGGTTCTTTAAGGGAAAGAGGAAATGGTTTTGCTCCAAAGGAACCTTTGGCAATCTCTGGAGACCTTTCTCATTGTCACAACTGAAGGGATACTGCTGGTATCTGGTCAGTAGAGGCCAAACATGCTGCTGAACATTCTACAATGCACAGGACAGCCCCCACAGTAAAGAATTCTCCTGCCCCAAATGTCAGCAGTGCTAAGATGGAGAAACCCTGCTTTAGATTCAATTGGTAATCAAGTTTTGTGATTACTTGAAAAGAGTCTATTCATTGAGGTTTGTGGATGGAAAAGGAGAAATTTCATAGAGTCAGATTGAAATAAGTTTTTTGTTTTGTTTTGTTTTTGGTGTTGGGTTTTTCTGTTGTTTTTTTTTTTCCTTTTAAGCCATGGTTTCAGCGTTCAGCACTGCAGTTCAGTGGCGTTTACATTAGTTTCACTTCTGATACTTTCAAGTTAGAGAACACAAAATCCAAAAAGGTAAGCATGGGAAGGGAATAAGGATATATGCAGTGTGTCCTTTTCGGTTGTTTTGTGCAGTTTATTTTGAGGGGGCATGGGGTGAGGCGAGGGTGTCACAGTGGAAGGGACTTGGAGAGAATATAGAATGTTTGGATTTAGAATTAATTCTGAATGGGAAGGCATGTGCCGGTCTCTCAACCTTAAGCTCTACAGCAGGCCCTGGTCCTAGGACCTGCGAGAGTGCTGGAACACAGGGTTTGGGTTCCAGCCTGGCCACTGGCCATTGTCAGACCCTTCAACCGGGGGCGGGGGGGGGGGTGAGTCTCAAGACTCCAACGACCATGCGCAGGAAAGGCACTACTGGGCCTGGTAGCACCATGGGTCCTCCTTCAGAGGAAAAATGTAGATACTGGTTGTATGGTCCTGCAATGCCTGCCGCAGCTGAACTGAGTCTGGAGCAATATCTAGGGCAGCGCAGGCGTAGGGCGGGGTTTTAGTGGGTGGGCGGGGTGCATGGGTCTGGAGTCCATGGCAGGAAGAACAACCTGCAGGTGCCTCCTTAGAGAGGTTAGGTTCTGAGCATGGAGTCTGCCCGACTCAGCAAACTAGGCTGCGCCCCAGTAAGTCTCTGCCCTGCTTGGCCACACCGACCTGCACTTTCTGCATCACCGCTGAGTGAGTAGCTCTGGTCCACACATCCTTTCCTGGGGTGGAGTGGGGGTTGCATCTTGGAGAACCCAAAGTGTGCTGTGGGCCCAGGGTGAGCCCCCTCTGTGTCCCTCCCTTACCCCTGCACCCGACAGGACCTCAGCTGTGTGTCTAGGTGTTTTGGCTGAGAACTTCCATCAACACTGTTGTTTCTAAGTTTCGTTTGCTTAGACAACCTCAAAACTGAATGTTCCCAAACGGATCCTGGTTCCCCCATCCATCCTTTTGGGAGGAGAGTGGAGTAGGCTGTGGGAATAGAAGAGAGATTTGACCCGGTGGAAACAGTAAATAATTAAAATTAGCTTGTTTATGAGACAGTTTGATCATTCTAATATTTTTCATGGTTCCAAAAGTCTTCTTTTATTCCCTTGAACAAATATGACCTGAATTTAGATTCGGTGGAAAACAAAGTTCATGTTAAGAGTAAAATTTCGAGAGTTCTCACTGGATGACAGACCAAATTAATGGAATAGTTGTGTTCACCTGAAGCAGGGCTGGTTAACCGTATGGCAGGATAAGTCCTTTCAAAAACTTGAAAACAAATACCCATTATCTCTTTCTTCATCTAGAAATGTTGATTTTCATATAAAAAGTTATATTAGCACCAATTTTTATTGTGCACATTTTCCTGAAAAATACTTTCGAACAGTTATGTGAATGTCACCTATTTGGAAGACGAATTTGGGGTGGGAGTGGTTTCGGAATATAAAACCAATTTAATCGCCAAGCCTATAAGCTCTTTTGATACAATTTCAGTTAGATACATGACAGTGAAAGGAATCTGAAGATTTTGCTGGAGGTTGCTAACTTTGTGTCTAAAACAAACCACTTAACAGTGTGAGGCTAGTTAGGTTAATCTTAAAATTAAAAGACAGTGGATTGATTAGTGGGACTATTTTGTTTATGCTGTATGTAATACGTTGTATGTGCCATATATCCCACATTTTTCACATTATATGTGCATAATCAGCTTCCTCACCTCAACAACTTTTGTTAGAGCAGGTGGAGGTGGGGTAGGGTATTTTTCTGGTGATTCTGATCAGGATCTTCATTCCTTCATCAGGGAATCCTTGAATCTTTCTGCACTGGAAGCTGGGTAAGTTATCATTTACCTTCATAAACTACTGGATATTTGTTTTTTTCTGACAAACTTTTCCCCTTAGTCCTATTTTTTTTTTCTTCCGCAGCACCTAAGTAGTAAAACCTAGGTTTTAAGCTGGGTGGCATGGTAAATGTTTTCCTTTGAGTTGTAATTGACATGTTACTTGAAATACTTTTGTCTAAATAAAATGTGTGAGTATAGCACATCACACATGTTCAGGTCACTGAGAGTGTGCTGGGTTAGACCTTTAAGAATGAATAGTTTCAGTCTTACGGGGCTGTAGGAAAATAACTTTGGAAGCTAAGCCCTTAAACTTGAATTTGGTTCACTTGTGCCTCCCGGCCTGGATGAGCACCTTCATGTAAGTTAGGCTCACCTGAGCAACTTCTCATTCTTAAGATGTGCCCTGTTTTCCTTGATTGCATTGAGATTTACCTTGAATCATTAGTTTCTGTGAATTTTTATTTTGTTGAGTACTTAATACATATCATTGGTAGGCTATGATTAGAGATGATCTTACATTTTATTTGTATGGATTGCTATAATGTATCCATGTAAATATATTTAAGGTAAGTAAAGTATTCTAATTGTATCATATATATCCATGAGGTTTTGAAGGATTGGGGTTTTGCTATACCTTTTCTCTTGTTGATATTAAAAATTTGAGTAAAGAGTTCTCAGCCCTCGATGAGGTATTATTTGGCATTGGTTAGATTGAATGGATAGTCTTCACAAATCAGTTCTGTTAACCTATTCTTCAACTATTTCCAAGGTTACAGTTGGAAAAAAATGCCCTTTTCTCTTTTACTGCTTTCTAAGACACGATAATATGATGTTAAATTAGAAAATTTCAACCAAGGAACACAAAAATGTACCAATGTGTTGGGCACATTCCAAGTCACATCTATGCCCCGCAATGAGGCTTGGAAATAAAGTGAAATCACGTTTTCAATTCTGAGCTTATCAGCTGCTAGAAAACTGTTAGGAGTAGCTAGAGGTTTGATGAGAACATTGAGACCTGTGGAGAAGGCTTGTTTGGGCCACATTCCCCAAGCTTCCAACCCTTTTGCATAAAGGAATGGATGGGGAGGCTTTATCAAGGAGGGGACTGTTTCCCCTTCACATGAAATCAAATTGGAGAAGTTTCAAAATGTCCATTCATAGGATCTGACACATGGTAAGAGAAGGATTTATATGCTTTACTGATTCTGGGGAAAGGCTTGGGCTGAAATCATTTTGAAAGTTTATTTACAATTTTACACAAGTGGTTTGTGGAATAGCTTAATATAGGTCTTACTAAGGCAATAGGAAATGATATTTTTAAATCCTTTATGTAAATTAGTTGATTTAGAGCTTTAAAACTGGTTCAGAAAGGTGAGAGAACATTTAAAAGTTATCTGGGGAAAAACAAGTGGTAGTATTTATTAATAGTTTTTTCCTTCTTTGGTAGAACTTGGCAGAATCTATTTTAATTCTCAGGTTTTTTCAACATTGTCTGGATTCAAGCTTTTGTTGAGTAGAATAAAAACTTTTAAGGAATTTGAACCATCATTCTTTTTAAAATGATTGTTAATAGGATTCATTTTATAACTTTAATTTCTGGATTTGACATACTAAGGATTTTATTATATGCTGCTATATGTACTTGAATATTCAGATTCTGTAAATACAAGTAGTTTTGACTTACCTGGTGTTGGTTAAATTTATTCCATGGTCTACCGTATTTCTTAAGTAGTTTGATAGTTTACTGGATTATATACTAAAAATGATCTATTCATCCATAATCTGTACAGTACTATATATGCATACAAATTCATTTGCTAACAAAAAGTCCAACTTGTTTGTGAGCTTTTTTATAGATAGAAATGAAGTGTTTAATAAATGATAATGGCAAAATTGGCAACCCATTTGGAAGGAGTCAAACAGATTGTGGTTGAATTAAAATATAGTATTTAAAAAATACTTAAACTCTAATTAGGCTATATTTAATCTAAACTTATAGAAAATAATAAATTTGTTGACTTAAAATGGAGCCTTCTGTTTTATACCACAAATGATTGTGTTAATGCTTGTGTGATGCAAATGAACACATTTTGATATCAAACACTGAATAAAATAACCATTCTGTTTTCCTTAGAAGTTATTGGGAATTTTTATAAGGTTTAGAAATTTTGCAGGTATTCATCCACTCTTCAACTCCTTTAAAATTTTTTTCAATCTCCATGATTTAAACTAAACCACTTGTTGTATTGGGCAAAAAATGTTCTTAATTTAACCAACCATGTGACAGACTTGATAGGAAAGTAGGTAAGTAACAATGAATGCTGCTGTTACAGACAAATAGAAAAGACATTCAGTAGTTTCATAGGAATTTTCATCAGTTTAATGTATAGTGATGTTAAAATCATCAGGAGTATTTGAGGGAAGATTTGGGTCATTAAGTAAAGGGTAGATGGTGGTTCATCCATGCTAGCTCCTGAGATTGGCTGTAAAATGCATCATGAAATAAACTTCTCCCATTTATTATTTTGTCCCTAGGTGTCTTTCAGTGTGTGCATTAAACCATCAGACTGAAATTGTGGGACTTAAGTACTTAATTAGATGATCCGAATCTGATATTAAGAGTCTGAAATATGTGTAAATATTTTAAACATTGTGGCTAAACTGTCTTAACTATTTTTAAGGCCTGAGTGAACTGGGTAATCTTATAGTAATAGTTGAAGAATCCAGAGTTAAATTTGGTTCTTTTAAACTTGCATAGTCATTAACTTGTGATCATTATTAGTTTATCACAAAGTGACTGGGTTCTTGCTAGCATAAATCAGTTACCAACATGATACAGTCTTCAATCACACACTAGAAAATTATATGTCGCATATTGGGAGGATGTTGCACTCTTAAAGACAAACAGTAGGCCATTAATGGTGGAAAATATGGACTCTGGAACTAGATAGACTGCATGCAAACCTTGGCTTCATTTTTCAGCCTTGTGATTTTCAACATACCTTCTTTGAGGCTCAGTTTCTTTCTTTGTGAAGTGCCATGGTATTCACACATTTTTTAAAGCATTGCTATAAGGATTGAATGACTTAATACATATAAAGCACTTAGAATATTGCCTAGCACAAAATAATTATCAACAAATGTTAATTACAGGGTAGGTTCTTCACCACCCTCTACCCCCTTCTGTCAGGCCCTAGATGTTTTCTAGTTGTACTGTGCTAAGTTTTCACCTCTTGCTCTCTCTGGTTTCTTCCATAAATTCTCTGGATAGGAATCTAACTTTTCTAAGAATAAATTATGAATATGTGGGTATATAAATAGCATATATAGAAGTGTGTGTATGTATGAGGGAGAGAGAAGTAATATTTTGATAGAAGATGATAAGAGGCATTTACAGGTTTGCTCTTGACGCCATTGAGCCATCTTGTTAGGTGAAGTTGGGTGGGCTCTTGTAAGGAGGTGCTCAAACACAGTGTGTACAAGTGTTAATCGGGGACCAACACGGGACATGAACATCTGTCATTGTGTGTATTAGGTTACTTGTTCCCAAACTTATTTGATGAATAATGATGACGAAGCTGTGAACCAGAACATGATAGTCAAAAAAATTTTTTTTTCTCCAAAGGACACTAAAAATTACCTGCCGGAAGCTGCCAGTGTAGTGGTTAAGACTATTGACTGAAGATCAGGTAGGAGTCCTCCCTTTGTTGCTTAGTAGCTGTGCAATTTTACACAAATTACTTAGTGAGGACTCCCTCTTTAAACTAGTTGGCAGGTTATTATTGCCCATAATTCATATAAATGTATTCATAGGATTCTCATAGTTCAAATAATTAAAATAGGAGCTGGAAAAGTGGTAACAAGACAAATGGAATAGCAGTTGTTTTACATGGAGCCTTTACCAACACTGTCAAATACTTGCCTTTGTTTATGAGGGGGGGGGATAAGGGGAAAAACCACAATAACTTCTTCCAAATGAAGATTCTCTAAGAATCTCTCAAGTAGTGGACCAGTAAAGCATTTTTATATATGAAGATTTTTTTTTTCCAATGAAGGTAGCATCTGCAGAATAGCTATCTCCATTTTAATTTGGAAACTGCAAAACTTTTCTTATGTTGAAGTGTAAAATTAGACTGTATTGCACACAGGAAATAGTTTTTGATAATTGCAGTAATAACCCTAATGTCAAATGATCTGTCTGTTCCCTAAGTGTCAATTACTGACTTTTGAATTTTCCTGCAGAACAGTCTTATTTCTTAATCAGCTCAAAAATCACGAGAAGCTTCTTTAGTCTTTAATTGTGCTCTGGTTATGGAAACTCAACCTCAGAAATAACACTTCCAGATGGGCTTAACTACATTTTGTCCTGCCAAGACCTAAACAGAAAGAGGAGTTCTGTCTTATCATAGACTGAAGCAATTTGTGAGTTCCCCAGTGGCAGTTTTTACAAATGTTGAGACTTGAGAGGATCTGTTGATGTGGGAAAAACAAAAGGTCACGGTTATTTCAGACCTGTGCCTTGCAAGTTAACCTTAGCAAATAAGCCCCCAAATCAAACTCCAACCCAGAAAGTTTTGGTTTTCAATAAAAGGATGCCAAAATATAAAAGAGATATCCTCCCAATGTGCAAGTCCACATTTTATGAGAGTTCTTCAGAATATTAGATAATAGATTCACATAAAATGGAAGGAAATGTGTTTGTGAGCTAGAAATAAAGAATTCTGAATGAGCAATTAAGGCTTTCGTCCATGTGACTGGGGACAGCTGCAGGGTTAGAGGCTCATGCAAAGTCACTCAACATCTCTGGAATATCCAGTGTGTGTGTGTTAAGTTATGAAAAATGTAGTAACATCTATGGAATATTTTGAATAATCACAAATCTTTTAGGCATAAGTAATGTTGCCCAAGAACCTTTTCAGACAGAGTGTATTGTAAAATCAAGTATTTTTGAGAATAGGTGTTGTTTGAAAATAGTACTTAACCTACTTTTAACTGTTGTGACACATAATAATCCTGAAACTCCTTTAAGTTAAAATATAAATGTTAAAGGCTTTATAAAATATTATGATGTCATAAGAATACAAAATCCTTTAGAGACCTTTTCTAAGGCATCATCTTGCTAAAACAGCAATAGATGTTTATAACTGCAAGTATCTGGAGAGATAAAACCTAATTTATTATATGTGCATTTTAAACCACATTTTACTGAGAAAAAGTATAAAAGCTTAGGCAGAAGAGGTATATTTTTTATTCTTGAAAGGTGTGAGGGGGTAGGAAATGGAGAAAAACAATAAGAAAAATTAATATTCTCATAATAAACATGGCCTAAAGTCATCTTTCTTTTTTTCCTCTGTTGGTACTAGCATGTTGGAAGGTCAGGGAGTAGGAATGAGAAAAATAATCTTCTCCTGGTAGATGGGTATCTGCAAGCTGGGAATTGTATAGATGAGAGAACACAGAGATAAAGGTTTCTGTCATTGAGGACAGAGGGGCAAGATAGAAAATTCAAAGTCTGAGATTAAATAGAGCTGAGAATGGTATACAAGATATTTATCTCTTGAAAAAGAATGCTCTATAAAATTACATAATTTAATAGTTAAGATTCAAAAAGGTCTTAGGCTTGAAACTATGGAAGAGACAGTAATAAGTTAACTCTTGGAGGGACAGAAAGACATTAACCGTACTTATTTGAACAGAGTCACATATTGCAAATTTGAAAAACAGATTCTTTATAATGGCATCTTTTTAAAGTAAGAATTTAGCAAAGAAGTAATGTAATGAAAACTCTGGACTTAGCATATATTCTCCTTTTTCTTTGTATCCCTTGTTTCCTAATGGCATAGTATTCATGTCAGGCCTTCACATCATTGCTCTTATAATTTACTGTTACCTCTGTATTTAAAAAAAATTTTTTTAGAACATTCTCTATTCTTGCTATTTTGTTGTGTGTGTGTATATTTATGTACCTCTTTGTGTTTTATAAATTAGGAATTTTTTTTTTTTTTTTTTTTTTTTTTGGCTTTTCAAATGGTTGAGCACATGAGTCTTTTTCTTCCCTTCCTCTTCTTTGGTTTTATTGTGATACAATTGACCTAAAATTATGTGATATGAAAAGTGTACATCATGATTAAGTATATAAAATACACATTATGAAAGGATTTCATGCATCTAGTTAATTAACACACCTATGATTTCATATATTCATCTTGGTGTGCATGGCAGATCATTTAAGTTGTCTCTTAGCAAATTTCAGTTCTACAATACAGTGTTACCAGCTATAGGCACCATTCTATGCACGATCCTCAGATCCTGGATATCTGATAGCTGACAGATTGTATCCTTTAACCAACTCCTATTTCCCCCACTCCTCAGCCCCTGGCAACCATTTTTTTTTTCTACTTTCTTTGAGTTAGACTTTTTTAGATTTCGCATATAAGGGGTACCATGCAGTATTTGCCTTTCTGCATCTGACTTAATTTACTTACCATAATGCCTTTCAGGTCCATCTATGTCATTGCAAACAGCAAGATTTCCTTCTTTCTAATGGCTTGATAATATCATATTGTATATATGCTACACCTTATTGATCCATTCATCTGTTGATGAACACATATTTTCTTATTTTAAACATCTATAAAGCGTCACATCAGTCCATTTTTTGATTGTGTCCTTTAGATTATTCTGCTGTAGGCCTCACTCTTTTTACTAAATTGTAAATAACTAAAGAATTTAAATTACAATTAACTATGATTACTTTTTTATACGTGTAAATCATGAAAATGGAACTTCAACCAGAATGCACCACCCTTAGGCATGGATACCATATTCTACTTCTCCTATGTTCATTTCAGTGCCCATAATAGTGACAAACACAGTGTTAGAAATAAAGATGGGAGGCAATCAGTATGAAATTTTTATGTTAAAATATTATAGAGAAATGACTTGTTAAGTAAATATAATGGAACTCCAGTGTGGATCCATGCTGTAGGATACTGAATTCTCAAATACTTCAGGGATGTGTCCAAATTTTGGTCAGTGTGTGTAACTATTAATATTTCAAAGATAGTTGTGAGTATCATGTAGAATGAGAAACCCAAGTGACTATCTGTAGGCTTAGACTAGTCAAACTCAGAGCTGTTTGGGAGGGAACAGTGACTAACTAGGAGGTCAGAGACTTGAAGGTAGGGCAGAACGAGTACAAGATACTTGACATGTTCTTTTCTCCATCTTAGCAGTTTGTGAATAGGGCAAGTGTTAACAAGTATGGGAGTGCTTGTAGGAATCTTATCAAAAGCCACTTGTATCATAAAAAGTCCACTACAATTAAATCTATAAAAATAAGAGTTGGGGAGCCTGGATGGCTCAGGTGGTTAAATGTCCAACTCTTGATTTCAGCTCAGTTCATGATCTCACAGTTGGTATAACTGAGCCCCACATCAGGCTCTGTGCTAACAGCACAGAGCCTGCTTGGGATTATCTTTCCCCCCCCTCTCTGCTTCTTTCCCTGCTTTCACTACTGCTCTCACGTACTCTCTCAAAATAAATAAACTTAAAAATGAGAATCAAAATGTCATAGTATGTAAAGGGGGGTGGGGAGCAGATCTTAGTAGGACATTGAAAAAAATAAAAATTTATGCAGGTACTTATTTTTTTATTTACAGTAGTTGAGGTATTTTCTTACCATGGTTTTGCCAAACAAAATAAGACCATGTGACCTCATCCTTTCACTTGGAGTACTGTAGCTCAGTCAATATGTGAATCCCTTAAAAAAAAAAAAAGACAAGGGGCCCCTGGGTGGCTCAGTCGATTGAGGGTCTGACTTCAGCTCAGGTCATGATCTCACAGCTTGTGAGTTCAAGCCCCGTGTGGGCTCTGTGCTGACAGCTTGGAGCCTGGAGCCTGCTTCTGACTCTGTCTCCCTCTCTGTCCCTCACCTACTTGCATTCTGTCTCTGTCTCTCTCAAAAATAAACATTAAAAAAAACATAAAACAGGTATTATCCATTTTGATAAAAATCTTAATGCTTTGCTTTTTAAATTGTTCTTCTCTGAAGCTTAGCTTGATGGGTGGTTCTTTAGTTTTCAATTTAACTCTAGTGCATCCTTGTTTGTCTCACTTTCCATCTAATTCTGTTTTCCAAAATCACTTAATTTGTCACATTTTCTGTTTTACTTTGTAGTTGATTTAAATTTTATCTGCACCATGTTTTCAACATTGTAGTTGACACTCCTTGAGGGACTGAACATTAGAGAAGTTGAATGATGACTATGAGGGACTAACATTCAAGGGGGAGATTTGAGTGGTAATAGGTTTAGAGGTTATCCATTATTCCCTTAGATATTTGATAGTGGTGTTTAGTTTTTCTTTCCTACTTTGTAAATTCGTGGATTTGGGGAAGGAATATTAGGATAATTGAAGATCCCTACAAATATTGGTAGCTAGAAGCATAGAGAAAGTATCCTTGAGGCACCTGGGTGGCTCAGTAAGTTAAGCATCCAACTCTTGATGTCAGCTTAGGTCAGTTCACGGTCAGGTTAGGTCAGGTTATTTCACAGTTCGTGGGATCAAGACCAGCTTCTGACTCTCTGCTGGTGGTGCAGAGTCTGCTTGGGATTCTCTCTTCCTCTCTCTGCCCCTCCCCCTCCTCAAAATAAATAAACTTAAGAAAAATAAGTTGACAAAAGTATCCTTAAGGACAGATTGTGACTTAACTGTCAAGAGTAACACTCATGGCAGCTTCTTAACCTCTAATCTTGGAATTCTTTGCCAATAGCAAGATGGATTATCTCATTGCTGAAAGGATTCATCTCTGGGTGCACAATGATCATGTTCCAAATATTTTCACTCTCCTACCTTCAAACATTATTCATTCTTTTTTTCTTCCCTCATTCTCCTCCCTCTCCTACTCTTTTGTGATTGGTTTCTTAAACTTTGAGCTGTCTTCTTTTCAAGATACCTTTAAAGAAACTAATAGACTTTATTATATGAGCAGTTGAGTTTTTCAGAAGAATTAAGTAGATGGACAGAGAGATTGCCACAAATTCTCTTCTAGCATCTACATGCAGTTTTCCCTATTCACATCTTGCATTTGTATGACATTTGCTACAATTGCTGAAAGAATGTTGGTATATGAGCAAAATCTCACAGTTTTAGGGTTAACTCTGTTGTTTCTTCTGTGGGTTTGACAAATAGATAATGTCATATATTGGCGATTACCATATGATGCAGAATCTTTTGCCTGACCTCAAAATCCCTTGTGATCTACTTGTTCATCCCTGCCTATTCCCTGATCTCTGGAAATCACCGATACTTTTGTTTTCATATTTTCTTTTCTTTTCCCAAGATATTACATAGTTGGAATCCTAAAATATGTGGCTTTTCCAGACCGGCGTACTTAACAGTTCCCTTGATGAAACTTCATGCTGGCTGTGCTGGTTCTGTTTCTGAGATCTTTACACCTCTTCCACAGGCTTTGATGGAAGGGAAGTTAGATGACCCCATACCTGTGCCTTCTTTTATGTGGCTTGCATTTGGTCTGTGGGATATCTTGACACATTCTTGTTCTCTAAAACTGATTACTAGTTGATCCCTAGTGGATTACCTCTCCTTTGTTCTTTCATTAAAAAAGATAACCAGGTGTTTATCTTGCATTTTTGAGGTTAAACACCTGTCAAATGGATCTCCTTCCTTACTCCAGCTCCACTTCATTGACTTAGAGTTGGGACATGGTGCTTCCCATCCCTCCATTCTTGAAAAGTACTCTAAACTTTTATCCAGTGTGACTGAGGGATTTAGGAGTCCTTTCACTGATCTTGGTCCTCATAATAAATCCTTGTATAGAACTTCACTTTGAAAGCCCAGCTTAACATCTTGTAGCAGAAACAACTCAACATATTTTTTATTCAAATTTAAAGACGTTGATCAAGAAATTTTCTGTCTTAGTTAGGCCAAACTATCACTCAAGGAGTGACATTCCCAGACCCTGCAGTGTGTTCTTTCCTGTTTTCACCTAGATACCATCTGATTAACTCATGAAATATGTGGCAAGTAAATAAAACTACTAGACCAATGAAAATACTAAGAGAACACAAGATACATGTCTCTGACAGAGATATAAATCAAATGCAAATAGTATATGCTTAAGAATTTTAAATACCTCACCAATGAGAGGAATGAATCCTGGGGTTTAAAAAAAGATAAGAACCTGAGAGCTCTTTCACTCCCTGTTAAAGCTCTTTCTGAAAAAGTGGCAGAAGAAATTAGCTTATAAATTATGTACATAAACAGCTTTTTAGATTTCTATACTGTTAGATTGCTTAGTATGAAGGCATGACCTACTTTTCTCCAACTTGAGCATCATAGTGGGTATTTGCTCTCTTTTATGCACTGTTTTCTCCCCGAGTTACTCTTCTGCAGAAAGCACTTCCAAAATTGACTCATTACAAACAGAGTTATGCAAATCTTAATCAAAGATGCATAGTTTGTATTCATCCAGTTCACAACTCTGAATTGCCACTTTTTGTTGAATTATTTACATAAAAATGAATACATTTTAACTATTCTTTAATTAGCTGTGTCTAATAATATCTATTTGCTACTAACCTTATGGACATTGAGAGTGTGGTTCTGAAAAACTCCACTGGGTTTTGGGGAGGCTGGCCTAGATAATTCTGCTTTTCGAAAATTACTGATTTATGCCAGAAGATACTTTAAAAAGGTCTTAAAATTATATCACGCTTCTCCTTTATGTTTAATTCAGTCCACGGGATCTATTTTTATCTTGTTTGCCTTCTAACAAGGGACAACTTGGAAAAACTTACGCAAGCTCCAGCCAACAGAAGGAAAACTCAATAAATAGGGTGTGACATAGCTGCTAAGGGCAAAGAGCTACAAAGCCAAACTGAGGGAGTTTGAATCACACTTTTGTTATTTTTTTGCTGGATTCTATTGGGTAGGTTTCCTGAGGTAGTCTCCGACTTAGTTTTTTTCTGCATAAAAACTAATAGCACATACTTCGTTAGCGTAGAGATGAGGATTAAATACGTTACTATACTCTACTAATACTCTACTAATACTCTACTAATACTCTACTCTACTCTACTATACTAAAGAGCCTCTCATTGCGTCGGAAATGGAAAGTGGACAGTAAATACATATGGGTGTGGTTTAGTTACGGTAAAACAACCTAAAAAGAAGCCAAATCCTGATTTTTTTGTTTAGCAGTAATAGGGATCTTACCATTCTCAGTATTTTTCACATAAAGCCTTAATTAATTGAGCTTCTATCCTGTGATTTACCTTTTCATCAACCTTAGCACACTGACTTGAGAAACTTAAAAAAAAAAGCAGTAGAATTTAAACTGACAAGATGTTTTATTTTAAGAGGTATTGGCCATAGTTCAAACTGTATGGAAAAAAGATTCAGAAATATTCTTTGTTGAGAACAATGTTTAATCTTTAACCTTATGAAGAAAACTGTAGTCTTCAGGCAACATACCCCCCACTCTGAAAAGAACTTCCAAAACAAATACTGTGGCAACTTCCTGGTGGGTTTCTGGTGTTTGTGGTTACCTGACTGGCCTCTCACAGAGGGGCCTCTGTTGGGACCCCTAACACTCAGGAGTTTCTGGGCACTTATGGAACTTATGACTGGGAGTTGGTAGTCTTGATCTTTTGCTACCTTAAATTACCTTCTTTGATTTTGGGACAAAGTATTCTGAGGAGTTGCTCTCATTATGGCATCCCACCTTCTTTCCTATTTACATGTTTCCTTTTTCCCAAGTGCATTTCTCTTCTTACACGTGTAGAGATGCAGACCACAGGGAAGTTGTGTTCACACTGAGTGTCACAGTGAAGGAGAGGATGGACTTAAGTTTACCTGGTTCTCTCCTCAGTCAGCCCCTTTAGAACCCCTGTCAGTACCCATACTCAGAGAAAGCTTGGAGGATAAAATTCGAAGGAAGATCAGAGGTGTTTAAAAATGTCTTTGAAACAACTAAACGGATTATTATCTTTCCTGTTGCTATAAATTTAAAACGGTTTCTCTTCAAAATATCTATTTCTAATATGTTGTGTATTTCAGAAGTTTTAACGTAATACGGTCAATAATGTTACGTATTTTAAAAACAACTAATC
Organism: Prionailurus viverrinus; assembly: GCF_022837055.1. Classification (NCBI taxonomy): domain Eukaryota; kingdom Metazoa; phylum Chordata; class Mammalia; order Carnivora; family Felidae; genus Prionailurus; species Prionailurus viverrinus. Next base: position 105,648,335 of record NC_062562.1, on the reverse strand, counting down.
CTCATATTTCAATATTGATCATGGCTCTGCATGAATCAATACTAATCTCTCAGGCAAATTAGTCTTTACATTGACCAAAACAAAGTCATTATATGCATATTAGTTAGGTGCCACAACATAAATTGAATTAATTTAAGAGGTGAAGGAAAAACTTACAGCTTTTGATATTACTTGATTTTTTGAGACTTCCAACCTTAATTCTCTACTATGCTTTTATTATCAAACGATTCCAATGGCTAAGCCATCTGCCATCTGCTCATTAAGTGAAATCAAATATATAAAATGTCCTGTACAGTGTCTGGCACATAAAGGGGCTCATTAAGTATTATATCCTTAGCTCCAATTTTTATCTTTCAAAATGAAGATATTCAGAATTGAATCCACTCCATTATATAGGTATACTACCAGAGAATTGGGCATTAGAATCAAGGATCAAAAGCTGCCCTGCGACGTGGCTGGTGTATTCATTGTGGAGTTGGAAGAACATTACAGATTGGGGAAGTGATAACTTGGGGAAGAACATTTCATGAAAAATGGTCACTCCTCTTGTAGCCCCTCTGGGGAACTGCCCATTCAACCCAGGTGTGTGTGTTTCTATACAAAACTAGAAGTTCAAACTATTCTGTGGTTGAACTGTGTGTGTGTGTGTGGGGGGGGGTGTGTGTGTGGGTGTGCACGCACGCGCACGTGTGCATGTGTGTGTGTGTCTTAATTTCTGTGTTCCTACCCTCCGTCGCTGGCGCATGCATGTGCCCGCACATGCGCGCACACACACACAACGTCAAATAGAGTACCACAGGTCCACACAGCACCAGAATCATCTTTACTACAGTGTAAATAAATCCTGGGATACCAGCTATGCGTGTTGAAAGAAGAGATTACTGTTCTGTATTAATCGATGCTTAAAATTAATATGTTGAGTCATCTAAAATGGCAGATACTTAGCCCTTTTAGATCTTGAGGAAAAGTCAAACTAGTATCTTGGCCTCTTCCAACATATCTAGTTATTTATCTGCCAGCCAACAGTCCTGTACCTGTGAATAGACAATATAATGATGTGGGCTGATAATGTAATTTTTGCCTACTTAGGGTGTTACATTTTAGGGTTCTTTTTTGTTGTTGTTTGTATGTTTTTTTTTTTTTTTGATTTTTTGGCTATATCTTCAATTCTGTTCCTCTAACCTTCATTGCTTAATGGGGTTTGCTTTTTACTCCACTTAAAGGTACCCTCTCTCTCTTTTCTGTGATGGGAGACGCCTGGCCTAGTAATTTTGAGTTTAATTTTTTTACCAAAACGAAACTTGACTGAAGATAAATTTTGTTTTATGCCCAGCAAAAGTATCAGAAATAAGTAAGTGCTAAGGGCTCCAGTCTCTGCTTGGAATGGAAAAAGAAGGTGAAAAGCAAAAGACAAAAGAAGAATCAGTATCTCAAAAAAGAACACAGCCAAATATGTGATACCTTAATCTTAAGTACATCATACAGGGAAATGATAATTCAGCTCTTTTTTCTTTTTGCTTCTGACAACATTACATGTTCTTAGGTACATGAAGCAAAGAAGTATGTGGGTGTGGAAATGGATGGTCTAAATAAACAAGTGCTTTGTAACTCTTGGAAGTGATGAACAACTTTTTTCCCTCCACTCCTGGAACAGTACTTTTGTGGACACACTAAAATTGATTACCAGAAGTATGAAATAAAAAAAATAAGAAAAGATCTCCTATTCAGTCTATTACTTGATTCAGTAGATATAAAATTTCCAATAAATATGCTCAGGACAAACATAACAGGAGAAAAGATAATGCAGATATTTGTGTTGTATACTAAAAATGATGCTTTGGGGATTAATACAGAAAATCACTATTACCTAACTGTGCAATCATAGCTAAAACAGTTATGAAGGAAATAAGGATTTCTCCTTGTCAACACCTTTGTGCACACTTGGGTTTCTTAGTTATTGTGATGGATGCACTTCTTGTGAAAGAATCTAGACGGCATTGACAAACTTGTTCCTTACAAGGGATAATGCCCTGTGTTGTATCCAAATTTTAATGATGGTCAGTGGAAGAGCAGTGTCCTACACTATGTTGATAGGAATAGAAGAAGAAATGTAAAGCAATTTGAGCAAGTTCAGAATATCCTTTTTAACTTTTATCCAAAATGAAACAAGTGATCTATAATCTTCAAAAATCACTTTCAATACTTCATCAATAGCCATCCCAACAACCTACCCTGTAAGAATATAGTTCAGTTTAAATTGACGTTTGATTTAAGAAGTTGATTCCAGATCTGTCAATTTCTTATGTGTAGGTTTTTTGGGATGGAAAATAAAATTGATAATTCTTTGTCAAAAATGTAAAGTGTATTAAAACCTTCTGGAGGGGCGCCTGGGTGGCTCAGTCCATTAAGCGTCCGACTTCAGCCCAGGTCATGATCTCGCAGTTCATGAGTTCAAGCCCCGTGTCAGGCTCTGTGCTGACAGCTTGGAGCCTGGAGCCTGCTTCTGATTCTGTGTCTCCCTCTCTCTCTCTGCACCTCCCCAGCTCATGCTCGCCCTCTGTCTCTGTCAAAAATAAATAAAGTTAAAAAAACACTTTGTTTTAAAACCTTCTGCAGATATAAAGTGTCAGAATAATCACCTACTTGATTGATGATTTTTACATTGTTGCTATAGATCTTGTTACACTAATCAGTAGAAACTCTTTCCTCTCATACTTCTTGTTATTTTTTCCTCTAGTCCTTATCTACCATGGAAATTAATCTGTTCTTTAATTGTATAGACATACTAAGACAAATAAAAGTACCGAAAATGTATGACCAACAAGTGTAGGTGTTGAATTTTCATCTTTACGAGTTGGGCACCCAAGTTATTACCATTCAGAAAAACTAGGCATGTATTTCATACTTGAAACATTTACAGCAGAACATGCCCCGTGATAAACCTGAGGTGAGTAGGCAATGCTGGTGTTGACAGTCATCTTCCAGATATTTGTATGATGAAGAGAATCTTTCGTTTGATACATACTATGTGATTTACAGGATTCCCATCTTTTGCTCAATTACTAAGTATGATGTTGTCCCTTTTAATTTTTTCTTAGTAAGGTACTGTTTTTCAGTGACAGAAGCAGTGTGTCATTTACCTTCTGGTGTAAACTCCTTAATTTGTGTGACTACTTCAGAATATTTTTCTGTCCTTGGATTTTCTTTTTGGATTATACTCCCACACAAGCCAGAAACTATTCCCACACAAACATAAACCCCAAACATTTGTCAATGCTAATTACACATTTCATTGTTGAGGCAACATCAACTGGTCATTAACAATTTTTGTACTCCTAGAAGGTTGGTAAGTAGTGCACAGATCAACACTGATCTATGGACTTTAGTTTTGGAAGGACTGATTTAACTAGATGTGGTAAAAACCCTTGCTTTAGTTACCAGAAGCATCTTCACTAATGCAGAGTGAATGGAACAATATTTCCTCTGCCATTAACCATCCTTGCCACACATTATCCATGTCTTTTCATTTCCAGGATTGTCCCTGTTGCCCACTTTAGAAAGCTTTTGTTTATAGAAGTTATTGGGTGATACCTGGCAATGTATTCGAGGCTTCTTAGGGTCCTTAGGGTGTCCTTAAGTCCCTAACATGGTAATGGGTGTAAAGAACTGCTCAGTTCTAGTTTATTGGTCTGTATCAGGTCAGTTTTGGGTAGGGTATTACTGAGAATAATGAGACACCTGTGGTTCTTGAACTGACCTCCCTTACTTCCTTTTCCTTGTTTGTATCCCTGTACCACAACTCTTAGAAATTCCCTTTGGAGCAGATTTTTTTCAGAAATTAACTATTAACCATTTGTCATTGTTTCAAGACCTTAAAGCTATTGTACTTTTATGTAAAAGGACTCAATTATAACTAAGGGTTAACTATTAGAAGTTTGCATATTTTAATATAGGGAACATAAGAGGCAAGAATTCTTGTTTGCTAAAATTTGAGTTACAGAGGGTCCCCCTCTGAAAATCCTAATCGTTTCTTTCTGATGAGAATTTTGTTAAAATCAATCCTCTTTAATAAAAGGAGAGTTAGCTACTATATTTGTATGAATGAGTACAGTCAATTAAATGTAGACTCCCACATGGGAGCTTTTGAACTAGAAGCCAAGCATCTTCTGGGCATACATGTTTGTCAAGGATTATCTCATTAGGCTTTTATTAGATTACTGTCTTCTAGTCTTGCCCCCACCCCACTGTAACTTTCCCTTTCCTACCACTACTGCAGAAAACAGACTCATATTATCCTGTTTCAAAATTCTTCTGTAGCACAGCTAGATGGTTTTGAAGGAATTTTTGGTATTTTGTTTTTCACTGTGCTATTGGTATTGTGGTCATGTTACAAAAAATGAATTCTTATTCTCTGTGTATGAGAGAAAGGAAATAAAAATGTCATTTTTTAAAAGAGAATTTTTTTTATTTTTGTGGTTTTTTTGGGCCTTTAAAGTTTTTTTTTGTTTTTGTTTTTTGTTTTATGTTTTTTTTTTTTTTGGAATTAGATAAAATAGGGGCGCCTGGATGGCTTGTTCAACTTCATCTTGGATCGTGATCTCCCATTTCGTGGGTTCGAGCTCCATATTGGGCTCTGTGCTGACAGCTTAGAGCCTGGAACCTGCTTTGGATTCTGTCTCCCTATCTTTCTTCCCCTCCCCTGCATGCATGAGCTCTCTCTCTCTCTCAAAAATCATTAAAAAATTTTTTTTAATTCGATAAAATACTTAAAAAAATAGAAACAGAGCATTAAAAGTGCTTCCCTACTTTTCACTAATATTTTCTTAAAATTACTCACAGTTCTGTGTTCCAAACTGTGTTAAGGTTTTTGCACATCAGTGTCCTGTTTTAACATTTTTTTCTTTGGATTTGTATTGTTCTATGTTGAATAATTTTTCCTTTCTTCAGTGTTCTGGACCCCCTTTCAGATATTGAGCTACTTGAGAGCAGGTACTGTGTTTTCTGTCCTTATTTGGAGCTGCTTATAAGTATGGTTTAATGAATAAATTTGTAGCTTCAAAGGTGAAGTATCTAAATAAGAACAAAATCTCTATGCTTCAAACTCCGGCAAGTCATGGGGTAGACTTAGATACCTTCCTTTCCTCTTCCTCCATTTCCACCAAAATCTTTCTTTCTCAATTGCCCTAAAACAGTCCAAAACTGGAGATTAGGACAAATAAATAAGAATGTACTCATACATGCTCTGTTAAAAAAAAAAAATCACTGTAATCCCTATTTTTTTGGTGTTTTAAATACCTTCTGTCTGTCGTTTCTTCATGTGAACTATGCTAGAGTATATAATTTGCACAGATTTCCTGGTTCCCAAGAATATCTAAAATACATTTTCTTTAAATGAAGTTAACATTGGGGCACCTGGGTGGCTCAGTCGGTTAAGCGTCTGACTTCGGCTCAGGTCATGATCTCACTGTCCGTGGGTTCGAGCCCCGCGTCGGGCTCTGTGCTGACTGCTCAGAGCCTGGAGCCTGTTTCAGATTCTGTGTCTCCCTCTCTCTCTGACCCTCCCCCGTTCATGCTCTGTCTCTCTCTGTCTCAAAAATAAATAAATGTTAAAAAAAATAAAAAAAATAAATGAAGTTAATATCACTGTGTCTCTGAGGTTTGACATTAAGAATTACTGAAAGTACGTAAGTGCTTTTGTTGCTGTTTGTGATGGCCATCATAGTCTTAAAAGCAAAATGGTAAAATATTGCTTTGCAAGGGGGCTCTTAACTGGTATGCATTGCTACATTAGAAGTTTATGTCAAGAAGTAGAGAAATGTGATCAGTTTTTGAAAATCAGTTCACTCAGTTCTCATGACTAAACTCTTCCTTAGAAAGAAAGCCCTTATTGTCCTCCCCCCACCCCCAAAAAGGTCTATTTTTGTCTATTTCACTAGGGAACATTTTGTTTGTAAATCAAAAAAATGCTCATACCACAAGTGCAGATTCATTACTGCAAATTTGCTTCTTGGCAAACATAATGATTTTGAAATATGAAAACATTATTATAGAACAATAAACTGTTGACCTAGAACAGCAGGGGGAGGAAGTGAGGAGAAGGGGGTAGGGGACAGGCAGCCAAGTACCCATTCAGTCATAACGACTCACAAGCTAAGGTAAACATACATCTTGTACATCTAATAATAATCTGATGGCAATTTTGATATGGTAATGATGATTTCACTAAATCACTGCAATAGCATAATGCCTGGGACTTGGTCTCAATAGCTTCAGGATGTTTCCTGTTGTTGTTTCTACCTAAATTTCTACAGTTGGGTTTTCTTCCTATTTCCAAAAATTAGAAAGAAAGATTTAACGCTTTACTTCTAACTAAAAGCTATTTATGATTAAAAAAAAAAAAAGAAAACCAACTTTTATTAGTAAGGTCCTTGAATGATCTAAGTTGGTTGGTCAAGCAGGGAGCCCTTTTTCTTTCACTGATTCATTTCATGTTCTTCTGAAGTGGGTACTTATTTTTTCAGTAACAGTATAATCTTGTATAAAATTAATATGAATAAGATCTTCTAAAAGCACCAAATCTAAAAATACATTGTTCCAGATTAGACACAAATTAGTGAAGACTGAAATTGAGTGAGATTTCCCATAATTTCCATTTCTCAAAAAGTCAACTCTAAACCTATTTTATTCTTTTACTGTAAAATGTATAATCATCGAGATTCCTTGAAAAAAATATTTTTTTCTACAAATACAGATCTTTTGGACTCGTATATGTATGCATGTATATAAGACCATGTAAAATGAGATTTCACAATTTTGAAAATGTTGAAAAAGTTAGAAAAGATGACTACATATAAGAATTAGAAAGTAGTATTTTTAGTGTGGAGAGAGACAGAAATAAATATTAAAAGCACAAAGCAAGATGGCAGAGTAGAAGGATCCTGGGTTCAACCATGGACATGCTGGCACAACAACTACGTGTCATCCTGAAAATGACCTGACGACCAGCAAATCAGAGTGTCCACAGCTAAAGACAGGGAGAAAGGTAAATCAAGAAATGTAGGGGGTGCAGAGATGTGGCTAGGAACCACACGGCCCATGTGGTGTCCCACAAGCAGATGGCATGGAGGGGCAAGGGATGAAGCCCTACGCTGGGGATCTGCATCAGGAGGACAAACCTCCTTAAAGCCTGCCTTTTTAAATCACCGGGGCTTACCTCTGGAAGAGCTAGAGGGCTGTAATAAACCAAGTGTGTCCTCTTCAAAGGCTAACATGCTATATCACTTGCTCTGGGACCCAGCAGTGAAACAGCAGTTTGAAAAAGGTTGGGTTATATATGAAAAAGATCTGACGATTTTAGCATGTGTGCTGTCTGGGAACTACAGGAGTTGTTTCCAGGAATGGAGATGCTGGTGGGTGCCATTTTTTTGGCCTCCTTCAGCTTAGCTGGCTGCATGCTTATAGGAGCCAGTTCTGACATTGTCAGTCTGCCTTGCTAATACTCCTTGCCCCACCCTAGCATTCCCCCCGTAGTCCTGGCCTGGAGGTTGCCTCTCCAGAATGACTCCTGCAGGAGGGAAGCAGAGAACTAGCCCCTATCCTCCTTACTTGCAGTAGGTACAGATGGGCCTCACAGCTAGCAGTGCCAGAGGCGAGCCCTACCCACCAGTGCGCTCACAGCAGTTGTAGCTCAGCCACAACAAGAGTGTACACATGACCTACACAGGGGATAATACTGGAGCACCTGGTTCTGGTGACTTGGGAAGGTTGTGCTGCTGGGCACCACAGGATGGCTTCTACATAAGGCTATTACTTTCAAAACCAGAAGATCTAGTTGACTTTACCTATAGATAGTAATAAACACATAGCCAAAATGAGGAGACATAGAACTATGTTCTAAATGAAAGAATAAGACAAAATCTCAGAAAACCCCAATGAAATGGAAATAAGCAGGATGCCTGATCAACAGTTCAAAGTAATGAGCGTAAAGATGCTCACTGGACTTCAGAAAATAGTGGATGAATTCACTGAGATGTTAACAAAAAGATAGAAAATGCAAAAAGGAACCAGTCAGAACTGAAGAATACAGTACTGAAATAAATAGGCTAGAGGGAATCAGTAGGAAATTAGATGATGCCAAAGAATGCATCAGCAATCTGGATAACATCGTAGTGGAAAGCAATCAGTTGAGTAACAAAAAGAAAAAAAATGAGAAGTTAAAGTACCTCTGGGACAAGGTCAAGAATAACAACATTTGCATTATAGAGAGTTTTAGAAGAGAGAGGGGCAGAACATTTACTTGAAAAAATAGCTGAAAAGTTTCCTAACCTGGGGAAGGAAATGGACATTCAGGTCCAGGAAGTACCTTGAATCCCAAACAACATGAATTCAAGTCCACACCAAGACACATAATTTAAAATGACAAAAATTGTAATGACAGAATCTTAAAAACATCAAGAGGAAAGCTAACAGTTATATACAAGGGAAACCAATGAGATGGTGGGATTTTTCAGTAGAAACTTCATAGGCCATCAGGGAATGGCATGATAAATTAAGTGGTGAAAGGAAAATAACAACAACCATGCAACATAACTCTACCCAGCATGGGCTATCATTCATAATTAAAGGAGATGGAGAGTTTTCCAGATGAATGAAAGTTAAAGGAGTTCACGACTAAGTCAGCTTCACAAGAAATGTTAAAGGGACTTCAAGTGGAAAACAAAGAAAAAAGTTAGGAAAGAAAAGATTCCACTTGTAAAAACAAACATCCAGTAAAGGTAGCAGATGAATCACTTAAAAGACTTAAAAGCCAGTGTGAAGGTTAAGACAAAAGTAGTGAAATTATACCTAAAAAAAAATTAGTTGATACAAAAAAAAAAGATATAAAATACAACATAAAATGTGTCAATGGTGAAAAGGGGAATAAAAAATGAGCGTTTGGTATACATACAAACTTACGTGACCATCAACTTAATATAGACTACTATACATACAGAGTATTGTGTACGGAAGGCATGGTAATTACAAACCAAAAGCATATAACACAGAAAAAAATAGAAAAGAACCCAGGAATAACATTAAAGAAGGTCATCAAATATAAAGATAAATGAGCAAGAGAAGATGGGAACAGAGAAGAGCTACAAAGGCCAACAGAAAACTAACAAAATGGCAATAAGTATGTCCTATACATGTAAACGGACTAAGTGCTCAAATCAAAAATCATTAGTGGATTGAAAATAAAAAGTCCCATCTATATGCTGCCCTACAAAAGTCTTCAAGCCTAAAGACATATATAGACTAAAAGTAAAGAGATAGAAAAAAAAAATTCCATATAAATGCAAGGGAAATGGTAGCATTACTTATATTGGACAAAATAGACTTTAAAACAAAGATTGTGATGAAAGAAAGAGAAGGGTGTTATATATTAAAAGGGTCAATCCAATAAGAGGAAGTAACAGTTGTAAATACTTATGAACCCAACATGAAAGCTTGTAACTATTAACAGATAGAAAAGGAGAAATAGTCATACAGTAATAGTAGGGGTCTTTAAAACACATTTTGTAGGATAGGTCATATGTTAGACAACAAATCTCAGTAAACTTAAGATTAAATCATACCACTCATGATTCCCAACCAGAATGTTATGAAACTAGAAATCAGTTACAAGAAAAAAAACAAAAAAACCCTTGAACACATGGAGACTAAACAACGTTCTACCAAACAACCAATGGGTCAATGGAGAAAGCAAAGAAGAAATAAAAAATACCAAGAGAGAACTGAAAATGGAAACAGAAGATTTAAAACCTTAGGATGAAGCAAAAGCTATTCCAGGAGGGAGTTTTGTAGCAATATAGGCCTACCTCAAGCAATAAGAATAAACTCAAATAATCTAAGTTTATACCTAAAGGAATTAGAAACAAACAAAGCCCAAAGTTAGTAGAATCAAAGAAATAATACAGATCAGAGACTAAGTAAAGAGACATAAAAACAAAAAAATGAAATCAAGAGCTGGTTGTTTGAAAAGATAAGAAATATTGAAAAACCTTTAGGCAAACTAATCAAGAAAAACAGGACTCAAAATCAGAAATTAAAAAGAGGTCACAACCAACACCACAGAAATACAAAGAATTATTGGAACAGTGAAAAATTATATGTCAACAAATTGAACAACCTACAAGGAGATAAATTCCTATAAACATACCTTTCAAGACTAAATCAAGAAGACCTAGAAAACCTTAACAGATGGATTACTAGTAATGAAATTGAATCTGTAATTTAAAAAAAATCCCAACAACAGAATTCCAGGACTGGATGGCTTCACCCGTGAATTCTCCCCAACCTGTAGAGAAGATTTAAACCCTTGTCTTCTCAAACTCCTCAAAAAAAAAAAAAAAAAAAAAAAAAAGAGCAAAGGAATGATTCTAAATGCTTTCTAAGAGGACATTATTACCCTGATACCAAATCCAGCAAAGATAATATGTAAAAGAAAACTATAGGCCAATAAATGTAATGAGCATAGGTACAGAAATCCTCAACAACATATTGGAAAACCAAAATCAAAATGCACTGTAAGGATCATGTATCATGATCAAATGGGTTTTAATGCAGGATGAAAGGAGGGTTCAATATCCACAAATCACTGTGATATACCACATTAACAGAATGAATGATAAAAATCACATAATTCAATAGAAACAGAAAAGACATTTAGCAAAACTCAAAGTGGGTATGAAGGGAAGTAGCTCAACATAATAAAAGCTGTATATGACAGTTCTACAGCTAATATCATAATATCAGCTAATATCATAATGGTGAAAAGCTGAAACTTTTTCCTCTAAGATCAGGAACAAAACAAAGAGGTCTACTCTGACCACTTTATCCAGCATAGTACTAGAAGTCATAGCCACAGCAAACAGACCAGAAAAACAAAAGGCATCCAAAGGTTACTATATATAGAAAATCCTAAAGATTCCACAAAAAAAAACTATTAGAACTAATAAACAAATTTGGTATAATTACAAGATAAAATCAATATACAGGTATCTATTGTGTCTACACACTGCTGATGAACTAGCAGAAAGAAATTGAAACAATCAAATATACAGTTGCATCAAAACTAATAGGAATAAATTTAAGGCATTGAAATGCCTATATTGAAAACTTTAAGACACTGATGAAAGAAATTGAAATGACACAATAAATAGACATATGCTCGTGGATTGAAGGAATATTTTTTAAAAATTTTTTAACACTCCTGAAGGAATGTACAGATTTAATGTAATTCTCATCAAAATACCAATATTTTTCACAAAATCAGAAAAAATAACCCTTAAATTGTATGGAACCACAAAAGACTCCAAATATCCAAAGTAATCTTGAGAAAGAATATTAGATACATACAATCTAATTTAGCTGGAGTATCACAATCCCAGATTTCAAACTATGTTTCAATGGTATATTAATAAAACAGCATTTATAGGGATAAAAATAGACACATAGAGCATGGGAGTGGGATGTAGAGCCCAGACATAAACCCATGGTTGTATAGCAAATCATCCACAAAAAAGGCAATAATTCACAATAAGGAAAAGAGAGCCTCTTCAACAAATGGTGCTAAGAATGTTGGACAGTTACCTGCAAAAGCACAAATCTGGACCACTTCCTTACACCATACATAAAAATAAATTCAGTGGATTAAAGGCCTAAATGAGAGACCTGACACTAGAGCTCCTAGAAGAAAACATAGTAAACTCTTGGATATCAACCTTAGCAACATTTTTTAGAATAGGTCTCCTCAGGCAAGGGAAAGAAAAGCAAAAATAATCTATTGGGATTACATTGAAATTAAAGCTTTTGTACAGCAAAAGGAACCTATCAACAGAACAAAAAGGCAATTTGCTGAAAGGGAGAAAATACTAACAAACCATATATCTGGTGTGTTGATAATCCAAAATATGTGAAGAAGTCCTACAACTCCCCATAAAACTCCCCAAATAATCCTTTTCAAATGGGCAGAGGACCTAAATGGATATTAAAAAAAAAAAAAAAAAAAAGATAAACAAAGATGGCCAACAGACACATGAAAAGATATTCACCCATCACTAATCACTGGGGAAATGCAAATTAAAACCACAATGAGGTGTTACCTCACACCAATCAGAATGTGTAGTATACAAAAGCCAAGAGATGACAAGTGTTGGTGAAGATGTGGAGAAGGGGAAATTCTTGTGCATTGTTGGTGAGAATTTAAGTTGTTGCAACCACTATGGAAAACAGTATGAAGGGTCCTCAAAAAAATTGAGTAGAAATATCCTGTGACAGCAATTTGGCCTATGGGTAGGGTATTTATCTGAAGAATATGAAGAAACTAATTTGAAATTATATATCGACTCCTATGTTTATTGTAGCATAATGTATAATATATACCATTATTTATAATGGTGTTTAGGGAAACAAACTAAATATCCATCGATAGATGAATGGATAAAGAAGATATGGTTCACATACACAATGGAATATTACTCAGCCATAAAAAGTTGACATTTTGTCTTTTGTGACAACATGGATGGGCATAGAGGGTATCATGCTAAGTGAAATAAGTCAGGGAAGGATGAGTATCACATGGTTTCACTTAAATGTGGAAACGCTAGGGGCGCCTGGGTGGCGCAGTCGGTTAAGCGACCGACTTCAGCCAGGTCACGATCTCGCGGTCCGTGAGTTCGAGCCCCGCGTCAGGCTCTGGGCTGATGGCTCAGAGCCTGGAGCCTGTTTCTGATTCTGTGTCTCCCTCTCTCTCTGCCCCTCCCCCGTTCATGCTCTGTCTCTCTCTGTCCCAAAAATAAATAAACGTTGAAAAAAAAATTTTTTTAAAAATAAAATAAATGTGGAAACGCTAAAATCAGAAACAGACTCCTGAATACAAGAGAAAAAAAAAAACGTGGTAGTTGTCAAAGGGAAAGAGAGTGGAGGATTAGGCAAAATAGGTGAAGGGTATTAGGAAGTACAAACTTGGAGTTACAAGGTAAGTCACAAGGATAAAAAGTACAACATAGCCAATATAGTAACTAATACTGTAGTAACTATAGTGAAAGTTTGTAAGCACGTACCATGTATTGGTGAGCACTGCATTATATATGCAATTACTGAATTACTATGCTCTATACCCGAAACTAATATATGTAAGCTATACTTCAATTAAAATAACACAAAGATTAAATATGTCCTATACTAGATAAATTGTTATAAATCTTAAACTACTTTGAGTATTTTTAGTGTAGTTTAATTTCTTAAAACATTTAAGAACATTAAACTAGCTATGAAATTTAAAGCAAGCATTATTCCGAGGATAATATTTAAGACCAATTAAAATGGTGTTTGGCAATGTGCAGGATATAACATTCAGAAAAATAATGGTAGGCTTATGCTATCTAGCTTTGCCTCTTCTACCAAGTATTTATTTTACCCATTAGCCTTCTCATTCACTTTTATTTTAGAACCCTTTGGCACATAGAAGTCTATTACTCCTTTTCAAGATATGTTATTGTCCTGGGTTACCTGAGTATTTCAACTGGTGAACCAATACTTCTCTGGTTTTCTCAATTCCAATTGTTTTCACTTCTCATCCATCTTAGCCATATACTCTGGTCATAGAAAAAGAAATGTTAATATTAGAAATATTGGTAAAACAGCCTCTATAGTGGCTATCCATTGTTTACTTCCCCACCTTCTAATTCTTCTAGTTACAATAGTCTGTTTTATTTCATTCATTTTCCTCTCAGTGATCCAAGTCCATTTTTCTTGGTGGTTCTCTGCCTAGAGAACACCCATGGAAATTAAAGTATTGCTGTCTCCTCAGGACATGATTGGTTTAGCCTAACCTCAGCTGGTCCAATCACTTTCAATCACAATATTCATGGAAGACTGGGAAAGACCCTTGATATTTCTTATTGCATGTGATTAAAAGGATAGGAGGTTGAGCTTCCTGTGTTCATTTTTCTTTGAAGAAAAGGGTTTGATCTGTCTGTTATAGCTGGAAAGGAAACCAAAGAGTGATAATTTATATTCAAGAAAGGAGTTATGCCAAGTCCTGATATTTGAGCTTTGGGGCCTCTGGAATTTAACTATCTTGTCTCTTGGATTTTTAATTTACGTGAGTCAACATACTGTCTTTTTCCTTCAACCACTTTTGTTTCTGACGCTTAAATTAGCCATTCCCAAATGAGAACATCTGTAACTTTAATTTAAAATCTGTTTTAGATCATAACTTCAGCTAATCTTTCCAAAGCTGTTACATTTGTCCCATTTCATTTATTCTTCACCTTACTGAAATTGCTCATTTCTTTACTTTTTAATACTTGGAATAGATGTTGGCATGTCGTATGTCTTTATAGATCTCGGTCAATGAACAAATTGAAGGAGTTAGTGATAGGAGTTTTGTATTTCACCCCATCCTCTTTTTGGTTCTTTCTTTAATCTGATTTTATGTATGACATAACCATTTTGTTAACAATACCCCTGCTCCATTGTCTCATCTTTCATCTACTTGGTGAAATACTAGTTTTTCATCACTCTAACTGTCCTGTCTTCTTTAGAACACTACTTTGGCTGCTAAGCACATAGGACTAAGCCTTCTACTTTTGTAGGACCTGAATTTTATCAGAAAGAACCTAATTTTCTTTTTAACATTTATTTATTTTTGAGAGACAGAGACAGAGCACAAATGGAGGAGGGGCAGAGAGAGAAGGAGACACAGAGTCTGAAGCAGGCTCCAGGCTTTGAGCTGACAGCACAGATCCCAGCGTGAGGCTCAAACTCACAAATGGTGAGATCATGACCTGAGCTGAAGTCGGATGCTCAACCAACTGAGCCACCCAGGCACCCCAGAAAGAACCTAATTCTTGACTGCATTCCTAAAGTTTAGCTCAAACCATACTTTTTTCTTTCCCTCCTGATACAATGGAAAGAGTAATCTAAGATTGATTTCTCCATTTGGGCTGTGGATTCCATTTCCTCCTAGTTGGTCTGAGGTCTCTTGTCAGTTTTCACTTCCTAATATTGTATCTTTATTTTTTTTTTTAATTTTTTTTTCAACGTTTATTTATTTTTGGGACAGAGAGAGACAGAGCATGAACGGGGGAAGGGCAGAGAGAGAGGGAGACACAGAATCGGAAACAGGCTCCAGGCTCTGAGCCATCAGCCCAGAGCCTGACGCGGGGCTCGAACTCAGGGACCGCAAGATCGTGACCTGGCTGAAGTCGGACGCTTAACTGACGGCACCACCCAGGCGCCCCCTTAATATTGTATCTTTAACATCCACTTTCCTACTTTAATTTCTCATTAGCATTCATATTCCTCTTGTTTCTTCAAATTCACATTCACTTCTAGGTTTTGTCCCTCCCCTTCCTTAGAGTCAAGCTTCTTGGAAAGAGATACCAACTCATCTGAATTTTTTCACCTGCCATTTTATTTATTAGTTCAGTGAAACCTGGGTTAGGACTATTTTCTCAACTGTCATTGCTCTTGTTAGGAAAAACTAATAGTGTTTATCCACTATCTATTGACCTCACAAGTGAAATAGGCACTTCTCATTTCACTTTTATTTTATTCTCCATTCTTTAGGGAAGCCTTCTCTGGTATGTTAGACTACTTCCAGTCTCCCTCTCATAAACTGCTTTTAGCTTCCTGTGCTTTAGCTTCAGGTTCTTGATTACGTAGAGTAATTACAGATTTACATGATGGTTTGATTAATGTCTTCCTCTTCTACCAGCTTCTGTGCTCCATGGGAGATGAGATAATGCATATTACTCAGCCTTTAATTCCTCATTACTCCTACACTTCTTGCTGCATAGAATTTATTAAATAAATGTTTTAAATGCCTGTGCCACTATTCTCTATTTCAACATAGTAGACAGAATAATGGCCTCCAGGGATGTTCATGTCCTAATCTCCAGAACCTGTGAATATGACATTTTACATGGCAGAAAGAACATAACAGATGCAATTAAATTAAGGATTTTTGAGGAATTGAAGGAGAGATTATCCTGGACCATCTGGGTGGGTACAGTGTAATAAAAAAGAGTCCTTAAGAGGAAAAGAACAAGGCAGGAGATTTGGGAGATGTGACAACAAAAGAGGGTGGAGTGACCTATCTATGAGACAGGTAATGCAGTTGTTCTCTAGAAAGTGGAAAACCAAAGGAATGGTTCACGCTTTCAGCCTTCAGAAGGAATGCAGTGCCACCAGCATCTTGTTTTTATCCTTGTGACACCCATTTCAGACCTCTAGCTCCAGAGTTAGAGGATAATAATTCTTGTTTTAAAACACTAAATTTGTGCTAACTTGTGACAGTGGCAATAGGAAACTAATGTATTCATTAATTTGATTACATTACTCTTGTGCCTAATAGGTTAGACATGTGTTGTCCTCAAGATAAATGTGCAGGTTCTTAATATAAATGACCTGTACCATCAGAAAATGGCTCCCCTTGATCACACCAGCCTTATTTTGATTACATACTAATAACCCTGAAGTCACGTTGCAATTGTACACAGCTTCTAGTTCCCCAAATAGTTACATCCTCTGTTCCCTTAAACCTTTGTATATTCTGTTCTCTTGACCTTAAAATTTTTTCCATCTGAGAGCTGTCTAGAAAAAAACTACGATGTATGCATGCATAGTTTATACAGAGAAAATATTGGATAGTCATTTATTATTTCTAGCGTTCTTATAACTTAAAAATAGAATTCTTGTCTACCTGTTGAACATCCTAAACTGACTTCGTTATCTGGCTTAGCACAGTCATACAAAGTGAAAGCCGGAGATACTTAGTGTTTATCCAGCCCAACTCTTTAATTTTACCCATGAAGAAACAGTCCTCCAGAGTGTCCAGTATCTATGTTTTTCCTAACTGATGGCAGGCAAGTGAGGGAGATGATAAACCAGTTGCCATACCCTTCTCCACTACTCTCGGAAGAAGAGGACAAAGAGGGATAAATAGACCTTCTTGTGAGATATGCATATACACCTACAAAAATTCTGACACCCAAACAGTGTGATACATTTCAAAAGAAAGAGAAGAAAATTTGGGACTGGAGTTTGAAAAATGTCATCCTTGCGTAGTTCTGCCTTGGGACTGTAGTGGAGATGATGATGCTGGTAGTGATGATGAAGATGATAACAGTTGGGGTGCAAGTCATGATTCTGGGGGTGGATCTAGATCTTGTGTGGCCTAAGGCTAAAAGTCTAAAGCAATTTCAGGAGCTGTCTTTACGAAAAAAAATAACATCACAAATACAGATTTCCATATGAAATGATTACTTAGACTAAGAGAAGAAATCAGAAGTTACCTATCTTTAAAAGCTAGCAGGGGCGCCTGGGTGGCTCAGTCTGTTGGGCGACCGACTTCGGCTCAGGTCATGATCTCGCAGTCCGTGATTTCGAGCCCCGCATCGGGCTCTGTGCTGACAGCTCAGAGCCTGGAGCCTGTTTCAGGTTCTGTGTCTCCCTCTCTCTCTGACCCTCTCTCTCTGACCCTCTCCCGTTCATGCTCTGTCTCTGTCTCAAAAATAAACGTAAAAAAAAATTTTTTTTTAAATCTAGCAAATACTGCGATTGTTGTCCTATTCTGAAAAATAACATTGTTAATTAATTGGCTAAAATATTTCTACAAATGTTTTCCTATGCTTTGGCCACATACTCTGATCACCTCATAATATGACAACAATTTCATATTTACTGTAAAAAGAAAAAACATAGCAGGAAGTCTTTGCTCTAGTATGGTTTTGGGATTTTTATTTTAAATTAATAGAAAAGTTTGTTTCAGCTTCACATTTTATTGGTAATCCTATGTAAATTTTAGGATTGTGGAAGTTGAGATGACCTTTTTTAAGTTTCTTTATTTAGTAAGGAGTTATAAAAGTTGGAATAATTTTTGAATGACCAGCTCTTGGCTACACTGAAACATATTTGTCTTCTAATACCTACAAACTTCTGGTGTTGGGCCTTACAAGAAGCCTTCATAATACAACTAGGATCTTTGGTCTTTTACTTCTGTGGCAGAGTAGTCATTAGGAGTATGTTTGAAAGTCCTTTCTATTTCCAGATAGCTAATAATTACATATGTGTCCTATGTGACTGTAACTCCCATAAATTTATTTTGCTAAAATTGCTTCCAAAATCAATCATTCCTTGGCTGAATATCAAAAGATGCTTTGTAGTCAGTTCAGTGGTATCCAAAATTTGGCTAAGAATGAGTAAAAGCAAAATGAAAAAATCAGTGGTTTTAACTGAAAGTAGCTAAAATAGCTAATTTGTAAAAAAAAAAAAAAAACCCAAAACTGTATGATCATATGAGCATATTTTTATGATCTCGCAGGACTTTGGAAGAGTTTAGTGCCATTGGAGGACTTTGAAGCATATACTTCATTAGCCACGTGGCACATTTCTCTCTGATAATATTTTCCATAAATAGTGTTTCATAGTTTGTGTGAATTGAAGCCTGAGATGACCAAATTACTTCCTGGGCAACAAACATTTGAAAATTCTGAAGAGCGAAAGCTAACTTAGAACTCTTCTAGGAAACATGCTAGGAATAGTGATATGGTGAGATTTCTTTAAAAAAGGGAATAAGTTACAGGTGTTAGCTCTTTAATTGCTGAATAATTAAACATGTGATGCTGGCTTCTCATGCTTTCTTTGTCATTATGAATTTGTTGAGTACTGCTTTTATAGAGAGAATTTAGTCTTCAGTAAAACATAGTGAACAGAACAGAGTCCTGCGATTTCTCAGTAGATAGCGCTTCCGTTCTAACACCACTTAAAAATACTCTTTTGACATTTGGTTCTTTAAAATTATTGTTCTGCTACACTGAGATTTTAATAGTGTGTCTAGATGACCTGATATAGTACTGCAGAGTTGACTGTAAAAAAAAAAAAACACACACATACAAAAAAAACAATACTTTTTTTTCTACCAGCAAGAACAATTTGATTTCAAATTTACTGGTTAATTTAGGAACAACTGTAGTTACAAGAAATATTTTAAAAAGTAATACATGTCTTTGGTATGAGATTTCCTTTCCCCCTGACATTTTCAATTTATTTTCTAGTCTCTTGAGAGAACAAAACCAAAAAATAAATTGATGATATATATTCTTAAAATAGATGTTAGAAAGGAAACTCTGTTTCTATATTTGTAGCCTCAGTGTTCACAGGAACAACCACAGTGCTTGGCATATATTGACTACTATAGTGATTCTTAGTCCTGTTCGTCAAATATAAATGTTACTGGCTCAATATGTTTTGGGCACATGATAGGACATTCCTCCTAAGCTGAAAAAATTAGATACGACATATTACCTGCTTTAACCAATGAAATGTTGAGCAAACGTAAAAATTTCGGTTTGTGAATCATAAAGAATCCTGTTTCTACTTGTTTTACTCTTTCTCGTCTCCCCCCCTCTAACTCTTCGGTCTTTGGCAATTTGCTGTAACATGGAGCTGGAGCTTCCCTTCGTCTGAGTCCCAGAAAGACCACGAAATAGAGCAAACCCCCAACTAAAGTGAATAGATTGTAGTATGAGTGAGAAATTGTTGTTTAAAGACCATGAACTTTGGGGATTGTTTGTAACTTCAGCATAACCTAGCCTATTGAAATAATATAGATAGCTTTTATATAGATTGGGGAGATACAGAGAAATACAGATACGTGAATATGATAAAAAGCAGAATACTAGTTAAAAATGGTCAGTGTTTGATTTGTCAAATATGCAGAGTACTCAGGCCTTGGGGTTGCATTTAGGTAGTCTTACCTGAATGAATCACTAAATCGTGTGAAGTCCTATACACTTCCACATTTCTTAATAAAGCATCTAAGATGTACTTTGAATATCGTTGTTTCTCCCCCTGCTCTAAACATGATTGGAAACATTTAAAAATGATAATTACAGAAGTTATATTTATAGAATCACAATCTTTAATCGGTAAAAGTAAGCAGCAGTTAAACAACCTATGAGACTCTCTAAAGTATTGATGATGTACTGAGTACTCTGCTAGTTTTGTAATCCATTTAATTGCAGGTTTGTATTGGCTAATTGACAAATCAAATTGGCTGTGCACGGAGAAATTGGAATGAATCATTTAGGATAAATGGATTTAAGCTAACTGTTAATATTTTTGGAGATTGAATTTTATTTAGATCATTATGCTATGTCTTTTTAATTAGGTGATTTTAAGAATGTGTGAGTACAAAGGGCATCTTCACAGATGATATTAAATGCAGATACACTAGTTTGTGATTAAATAATCATGGCTTCTCACAGTACCACATTCTCTTTGTATTTATTATGTAAATTACATTTCTCTTTCATATGGATACTGAGAGTTTCTGTCAAGATTTTTGTAAGAAACTTGCTATTCAAAATTTAGCTGTATTTTTTTCAAACGATCTTCAACTAATCAAGAATAATTTTCCATATTTTAATTTTCTTAATCTCAATATTTAATATTTTCCAAGAAGACAGACTTCAAAGAGTTTATATAAAGCCTAGTAAGAGTGGGAGTGGGTGGTTATTAAATCACATATGGTTACTCAATATTACTCAACATTTTCAGTAAGTTAATTGAAGCAGGATGAGAAGGTATATTTTACTACACTGACAGAGAGAAGCTTATTTCTTTCCGTGATTCCTCCACACTTCCTAGTACTGAATCTTCTCCTCATCTCCCTTCCAAAGGTAATGAATTTTTCTTTTGGAACTTGCCGTAATTCTTTCAGTTTTCTGTTGCTTAAAGATCAGTATCTAAAAGCCTGAATTCCTACAATAGTCTCTTGAAATAGAGGACAAACTTCTAGTTGAAAGGATCTTAATTTGTTTTGGAAATAAACTCCAGTGAGAATCTGGTGAAAGCTATGGCTCTTTTCCCTCCCTCCATCCCCTTCTTCCTCCTGGTCTTTCCTCAGGTAACTCTCCACCAGTTCCCACTTGCTCTCCTCCTACTGTGTGGTGGCCCCAAGGCATAGCTCTAGTCCCAGTGTCCCCACACGTTAACCTCAGTTCAAACCTGGCTTTCATATTTGCTCCCAACTCATAGTATTCTGCCCTGGTTTCAGGATTTTATTTGTATATCTGTTTGCTTTTGTGGAGAAGGCCTAATTTTTTCCCCATAATTTCTGAAAACCAACCAAATATTATGGCACTTGGATGGCTCAGTAGGTTGAGCATCCGACTTCTGCTCAGGTAATGCTCTCACGGCTCATAGGTTTGAGCCCTGACTGGGTTCTGTGCTGACAGCTCAGAGCCTGGAGCCTGCTTCAGATTCTATGTCTCCCTCTCTGCACCTCTCCCGCTTGCACTCTCTCAGAAAAGTAAATAAACATTAAAATATAAATAAAAATAAATAAAAACCAACCAAATATTAAAAGCATGTTTTATATTGGGTTCAGTTGTTTTGTGGCAGGAGGGATGGGACTCTTCGGGATATCTTAGCCAATATGTACTAGCAAAAGCAGAACCACAAATGAAGCTGTTAAAATGTGTTGACACCTTTTGAAACAATGATACATTGCTAATTAAAGCACTTAATAATCAGAATCCTAAGAATATTGAAATATTTTCTGGAAAATAAAGTATGATAGTTCATTAATCAACACTGATACTGCTATAATTACATATTTTACATTGGGTAGAGCCAGTTCTAAATATTGCTTTATCCATCTGACTTCCCTACCTAAATGAGTCCATTTGACAAGAGTGCTCGTTGTATTTCAATGACTAATGCAGTGCAAAGTGCAATGTAAGTGTCCAGAAAACATGTTTATTAGATGAATGTGTACATAATTACCTCATCTTATAGTTGTACTCTAAGTTATATGAGATTTTGAGAGTTGAATTGATTTTACTGTTGTTAACATTGTTCCACTGGAGAGCTTGCCTCATTTAGTCCAGTTAACTCAAATAGTTGTTGAATACATTTTCTGTGCTAGGTTCTCATGTGGAAAAGAAAGTCCTTGCAAGACTGGACCTTGACTGGTGTCTGGGAATTTGAACAGTAAACATTTCCCTACAATGTTACAAAACTTTGGCTAAACAAAGTGGCTTACTCTGCCTAGACTGTTTGTTCAAACATGGTTTATGCTGAATACCTGGTTTTCTTCTGTGAGTCTGGAATTTTGCTATTGGTGAAGCAGAGAGTACCTATGTGATTAACCCCCAGTATAAACCTTGGGCACTGAATGCTTAATGAGCTTCTCTAGTAGGTAGCACTTTGCATGTGTTACCACAATTCTATGATAGAGGAATAATGAAACAAAACAAAAAAATAAGTCCTGTGTGACTCCACCGAGAGAGGACTCCTGGAATTTTATGCCTGATTTCCTTTGGTCTTTGCTTCCTTTCCTTTGCTTCATGCTCCTTTTTCCCTTGGCTGATTTTTGCTTTGTATCCTTCTGATGATGATGGCCATGAAGGCAACTATATGCTAAATGCTATGAGCCCTCCTGTGAACCACTGAACCTGAGGGTTGCCTTGGCTTGGGACCCTTGACACAGCATCATTGCTAGGGAACAAAGACAGTTGACTTGCCCTTGAGGAGCTTATAGCCCTATAGTATGGAACGGGTGGAGGGGCGGGGATGCAAGTGTAAAGGGACACTGGATATTAAAATAGATAATTTCAGTATAACTTGGTTGATAATGACAGCATAAAGAGAGTGCTGTGGGGAACACTGAAAAAGGGACATTGTTTTAGGGGTTCAAGGTAGCCTTTTGAGTCAGGTTTTGAAAAATGAGAAATGTTTTGCCAAAGGAAGGAAGATGGGAAATACATATTGAGCAAAGGGACTTGACCATGTAAATAGAATTCTAGTAATAGTAATGATAGCAGTGGCCACAAGAACAACAACAGCAGCAAACACACAAAGCTTAGCAATAATTGTTCTAAGCCCGTTATATATGTTATTTCATTCTATCCTTAGAGTAACCCCGTGAAGTAGGTGATTTTTTTTTTTAATCAATGAGGAAACTGCACAGAGAAATAACAAAGACTCATATAGCCAGTGTACAAAGCCATGGAACTTGAACCACAGAATTCTCTTTCTTATCCTGTGCTATTTTTCCAAAGAAGGGAAGCAAAGGATATATTTGTCACTCAATTTTTAATTCCAAATTTCTTACATAGAGAAGGCTTACTTTTTTTTTTATTACTACACATACTTGGGTTCAGGGTTTCTTAAGATCAGACGTACTTCTAGTATATAAATGAGGAAATAAGACTTTGAAATAGAAAATATAAAACAATATAGAACAGCATGTTCAAATATGTAATACAATCTAAAAGAGGCAGTATAGATACTAAGCATCACTGGTGTGTGTATAAACTCAAAGATAACCTCACATTGCCTAGATTAGTGATAAAATCCTAATAATGTATTAATAATGGCCTTATTCATTGAATAATATGTTGCCTTCCCTTGGATAATCTTCAATTTATATCTTAATGTTTTCAATGGTGAATGAGTTTTTATACCTTGGGGTATACATATTTATATACTTTCAGACTTGTGTAAAAAGTGGTGAATATAATGTATTTTTAAGACATTTTTTTCTACTCTTCTACAATTTGTTGAAGTTTTAGGAACAATTAAGAATTACAGTGGTTACCTTTAACTTATTCAACAGTGTAATAAGGCTTAGAGATATAAATGAAAAAGACAAAACAAACATGGTGAAATACTGAATAATATCGTTAGGGTCACTTAGTGTTTTGGCATTCTCTTTGAGTGCAGAATGATCATCAAATCATGTTTCATACACTTGGAAAAGTGAAATTTTCCAGTTGTCTGGTACACACACACACACACACACACACACACACACACACACATACACTTTCATAGATGGAGAATAAAAAGCAGTTCCCATATTTGAGCACAATGAATTTCATGTATTAATAGAGTAATTTTTAGAAAATTTAGTCAAAGATATTTTCTAGATTAAACTTTTTAGAAGCATGGTATTGATCTCATTTAAATAGACTTTAGTATGATGCTCATTATAAGTATATGACCAGAGTCACACAGTATGTTACTTATTTAGTCATTATAAATGTTTCATTTCTAGACTGACCGTTTGATTTTTATAGTTCCAGCTCCTGCCCAAAGTTCTCCACCTAGTTATGAACTACAGAACTGTACTCACCATGTTTAATATACATGTCTGAAAACTCTAATATGTGCCATGGATTTATTTCTCTTGATTACTTGTTTTCTGACTTTGACCCATTTGATCTTTTTTTTTTCTTGGTTATACCTGAAAATTTTGTAATGGAATGTTCCCTTCCCATTGTACATGAAAATTTGAAGGTGATTTGGGTCTCAGGTTATTAAGAGAAAATCCACTTTTGCTATCTTCAAGCAGAAAGAAGAGGCAGCTTGTATTAATTCAATCAGGGGTGAAGCTTGTTTAGAATTGCAGTTCAGTTTTAAGGTTCCTTTGCTTTCCTTTCAAATCTGAAATAAGTGTGTGTGCACATGTGTATACACAAATACAAGCATGAGAATTTAACATAGAATCTTGTTTGGCCACGTATAATTGATATCAACATTCATGGGTCCTAACTGGGTATTCACTTCTCCTTGATGACCTCTAACCCCGTTTTTAGTCTCCTCAGCTTCATAAGAAGTTGTTTGATTTTTCAGCCCCTACTCTTTGCTTGCAAATTAGCAAATGATTGAAAGGGGAAGGCAGTAATGAATGGCTCTATCCTTTGTATTTCTCTTCTGTGATCATGACCTCTCAAGTCCACAGCTTTGGACTTGAAAATGGTGTCATTTTGGGGGGGGGGGGTACCTGGGTGGCTCAGTCCAGTAGGCATCTTGACTCTTGATTTTGGTTCAGGTCATGATATGGTGGTTTATGAGATCTAGCCCTGCATAAGCTCTGTGTTGACAGTGTAGAACCTGCTTGGGATTCATTCATTCATCTCCCTCTCTCTCTCTCTCTCTCCCTCTCCCTCTCCCTCTCCCTCTCTCCCTCCCCCCCCCTCCACCATTCCCCTGTGCACAGACACAAGCTCTCTCTCTCTCTCACTCTCAAAATAAATAAACCTTTAAAATAAGTGTAATTAGGATTGTAGATGGTTTTCCCCAAACCAATGCGTGCCAGGAACATTGGTTTCCAACAGATTGTTACTGCTGAAAGCATAGTGCATCATTGAAGGTGCAAAATGTAAAGCACACTTAAGTAGGTTATTCTTTATAGAATGTGTATTAATTCATTTCAAGACATAGGGCTACTATATTCAAAAACATTCCTATTGTGCAGTAAATAGATATAAACATGGGAGTGAATAAACTAATGTACTTACAAGACACTTAATATAAATTTGTGTTTTACATTTATTTATTTTTGAGAGACAAAGAGATACAGCGTGAGCAGGGGAGGAACAGAGAAAAAAGGAAACAGAATCAGAAGCAGGCTCCAGGCTCTGACCTGTCAGCACAGAGCCCGATGCGGGGCTTGAACCCACGAACCGTGAGATCATGACCTGAGCTGAAGTCGGACGCTTAACCGTCTGAGCCACCCAGGTGCCCCAAGACACTTAATATGTAATGGATAATTTGGTTCAATAATTGGTTATATTTATATTTCCCATTCGAGACAATAGTCTGTGTTTCAGACGACAACATTACACCATTCAAAAGTTGAGTGACTATGTAACCTGTACCTGAAACTCCATGCTGTAGGTAGAAGAGTGTCAACAGGATTCTAGGCTGTGGCTCATGTCTGAACTTAACATTTTTCATGTTTTAATATTGCGGTTAATTTTTCTGTCTGATAATAAATGGTAATAGGTAAAGTACTTGAGGTTGAATGATAGTAAAAGAAATCATGACAAATACAGAAGCACGAAAATGTGTAAGTTATCTCTTGATCTTAACTGTTAGTCTCAATGTAAGTTAACATTTCTTATAAAAATGTCATTTCTTTCAGTTTGTGGTGAGAATCTTTTTCATTAATAAACTAGAGGAAATGGCATTTTATTATTTCACGTAACACTATGAATTACTACAAATGCACATTACTATACCGTTTCCCTAGAAGGCTATTTCACATAGCTTTGCAAACAAATGAGATAGACACAAGGACTTGGGTATTTCATCATTTAGTAGCACTTGTAACTTACAGCTTTGACATAACACTTAACAAAACAACGAAGTGATTGATTTGAGAAAAAATAAAATACACTCTCTGAAATATTCGCTTCCAAAAATCTCAGATGTGAGTTACTAGAATAATCTGCGGGCATTCATTTAAGTATTGGTGCCTTTCAGAGATGGTTTGTGTAGATCAGTTTAATAAGAAAAATATTCCTCTTCATGACCCCCTCAAAACGGCAACCGTCAATTAATGTTTAGAAGCTTTCTACAGAAGGATGAGTTGGGAAGGTGGCTGACTCTGAACTGTTAACATTTATACGTACTAGAAACGTTTGACCTCTGGTGTTGGGGCTTTTTTGATGACTGAGAGGTCAGTAGTAGCATGATTTTCACTTGTGACTTGTACAATAACTAATACGCTATAAAAATAATTCAGTTTGTTAAACTGCTTTGACATATTTTTGGATGAATGGATTAATATCACCATTCTTTATTTCACCATAGTGGTCGTTGTCCTTCTGAGCCTTTGAATGAAAACATACTATTCTATAGTTTTGTGTTATTTGCTTTTGAATTTATTCATGTGCTGAGTAGATTCTAAGGAATTTAGTGTATTTGTGCTAAAAATAATTTTTGTTTTTTATCTTTTACTATACATTATAACTAGCAGATAGTATAGTTAGTGTAACTAACAGATAGACAGTATAACTATCTATTAGTTATAATATATAGGGTGTTTTATAGGTAAAAAGAAACCTTGGTGTATTTGAGGATTGATTGCTTTAACCATGCTTTACATTCCAATCTTCCACACATGTTCCTACTTAATAGATACAACACTGTATGGTTTGTGGAACTAAGAATTAAAGAAATACATGGTAGCCACCAAGAGTCTCTACGTGCAGAAAAGGAAAAATGATTGGGGCGCCTGGGTGGCGCAGTCGGTTAAGCGTCGGATTCAGCCAGGTCACGATCTCGCGGTTCGTGAGTTCGAGCCCCGCGTCAGGCTCTGGGCTGATGGCTCGGAGCCTGGAGCCTGTTTCCGATTCTGTGTCTCCCTCTCTCTCTGCCCCTCCCCCGTTCATGCTCTGTCTCTTTCTGTCCCAAAAAATAAATAAAAAACGTTGAAAAAAAAATTAAAAAGAAAAGGAAAAATGATTTAGACAAGATCATTATAATGATTACTATTATAGTTACATTAACTAAGCTATATTAACAGCTTAGGAAGCACTAGTCTCTGTTCAAAGTGCTTTGAGTTCCTAACCTGTTAGCTTTACGCAACAAAGGTCATAAAGCGGAAATGATAGCAAATAAGGTATCTTCAGGGACATGACAAAGAGCAAGGCTGAAAAAAAAGTACAGAGTTTCACTCCAAGTGTGTTACAGAATGTGGGACTCTATGTCATGGTTCTTTACCGTTTAAGCAATTACTATTGATAATTCTGAGGAATGATTTCATTGATAAGATTCATTACCCATTTGGATATGCAATTTGACCTTCGATATTTGGGAATGTGTTCATTTTTTTATGGTAAGCGTGGTTCTCCTTGCACCTGCCAAATGCGGGAGGAAGTGCCTGTGGGCATAGCAGCCTGCATTGATGTCCTTTAGTAGGAAAGCCCCTAAGCAAATAGTTTTTCAAACCCTTTACTACCTTTCTAGAATGAAGCACATAATGAATAGATAAAAACATGGAGTATTAGGCATTATGAGGAATGCAAAAATTGGTAAGATGTGATTTCTGTCTTATATAACTTAAAAATGTAAAAGAAGTCAATATTAATCACAGGGAGATAAAAATGAAATTAGCTAAATTACAGGTTGAGAATAGAAAGGGTGGAGGCTTAGGGAAGGAAAATTTGTCTCTTAGCCTATGCTCTTAGAGAAAAACAACAACAACCGAATTTCAATCTGCGTCCTTAAGGAGCCCTTTAAGAGAACGAACTCCTGTCTTATTTCATATTTCAACAAACCATCCAAAGATATTTCTTAACTTCTTTAACCCTAGGCAGGACACACACAAGAGCCAGTCTTTAATGTTGAATCCTCCTCACATTATGCAATGAGTTATCTCATCCTTTCCCCATCCTGGTTTTCCACAATTTGCCTTAAAGCAGGAAAATAGTTAATTTACATAGTACACCTTGTCTTATCCAGACTGATTAGTTTTGCAGCATTATTTAGAATCCTTCTTTGGGTCTGAGTTTCCCAACTTCCTTTGGCAGAAAGGAAGTGGGAATAGGTGGGGAACTGCATAAATGCACTCAAATTGAGAGATAGATTTTGGGTTCTTATACTCTTAGACTGAAGCTAATTTGTATGCTAATCAGCACAGCAAATTTCTCTAATAGCATGATAATTATGCTGACTCAGGCTAAAATTTCATTCCTGGGCAGTGTTTATCTTGTCTTCCAGCACCAGTGATGTACAAGAATTGATTTCACCATCACACTAGTGAATATGATGAATTTTAACAAACAGGGTATTGTTTTGATGTAAAACCAACTTGCATAATAAACAAGAGAATGTCTAGAAAGTGGGTTTGGGGTTGACATTGAAAGGGTTAATATAAATAATGTGACTTAAAACAATAATTAAAATAGGAGTAGGTAAACTCCCTCAAGCACTATTATAATGATGGACATATTCCAAGAAGGTTCTTACCTCCTCAGGGCAAAGGCTGGAAGCCCTTTTCCTCATTCTGAGGAGGCTGGCATCTCATTTTGGTTGTCAGGTGTGCATTTTAGGAGAAAAACATTTAGAAATACACAAAAGAATGGTGCTTTTCAGGGAGGAAAAATAATGCAGCTCTGAGGATCAACTTCTTAAGAGGTTTTTTTTTGTTTGTTTGTTTAATTGGTTTTTGCACATAGGAAATTCTGAACCCCTGGAACAAAAGGAGATTGTAGAAATGAAGACCCTTTCAGTGAATTTAAACAAAAGGAAACATGAATATATTTCTTCCTATTATGTCTTAGACTGCAACTGGAAAAAAATTTAGTGCACTTCCCATTGTTTGCTTTTAATAGGCCCTTATATAGAGTATTAGGTTGTAGGTATTTTGTGGTAATCCATCTTGGAATAAACTTTATTATAGACATCAAGTGCCATCTGATTTGATGTAGTTTTTTCTGCCGTAGGAATCTGAGCACGTCTTCTGAAATGGCTTAGTAGCCTCCGTACCTTTCTCCTCGCAAGGTCACTGATGACCTTACAAGCCCTGTGGCCTTGGCAGCTCTGTGCACAGTCCCTTGGGAAGGTTTGGATTCAGGGGATTCCTTGTAAGAATCCACATTTCACCATCACCTTTTTCTCAAGCTGAGTAATTTTTTTCCATTTTACGGGTGGTTCATAATGCTGGCCGTGCATTTGAACCCCCAGAGATTTTGTCTAACTTGGTCTTAGGAGAAAGCAGGTAGTGATATATTTTTTAAAGCTCATCAGGTGATTCACTGCACATCCTGGGTGGAGAACACTGCATTAGAGGATTGAGGGAAACGCAGAGGCCGTTTGTCTGGGCACGAGAGGGAAACATGGTTGCTCTCAGTGTCCTTTATACCTTCTCCATGAACTTGGCTCTTCCACTTACTACTTAAATCCAGAGGGACTGCTAAACCCCACCTTCTGACTAAGTGTTGGTTCAGTGTGGGGACTGAAACTTGGCTTTTGTTCTTCCCACTGCCTTGTACTTAAAAGTCCAAATTTCCTCTGGTTTCCTAGCTTGTGGCTGTGTAACACTCAGACACTAATTCACCTTTTCTTCAGCTGCAACCCTAGGCCAGCCGCTATTTCGGCCAAGTGGAGGCTGGATTATAATTCCTACTGTACTAGACATACAGGCTCATGAAACATTATTTACATTTTCCTCTTCAGAGTGTGCACCTTCCAGTTCAAAATGTTGGAAACCCCTCCACCTAGCACCCTCTTCAGTGAACCAAAGAATACACCCCAGCATTTTAGTATGTAATTCTGTGTTACTAAAACAAGTAAATCTTTGGGGCACCTTGGTGGCTCAGTCATTCGAGCATCTGATTTCGGCTCAGGTCATGATCTCACAGTTTGTGAGTTTGAGCCCCACATTGGGCTCTCTGCTATTGATAGCATAGAGCCTGCTTTAGAACCTCTATTGCCCCTCTCTCTGCCCCTCCCCAGTTTGCACTCTCTCTCTCTCTATTTCTCCCAAAACTAAACAAACATTTAAAAGTTTTTGAAAAAGGCAAGTAAATATTTGGGCAAAAAAACCCCAAATTATGTCACTCAAAGCTTAAATAATAAGTTTTTCTCTTCCCTGCATTAGCAATTTTAATTAGGTTGACTACAAATACTCTTTATACAAAAAGTATAATTACTCGTCTTTCAAGATGTATGATGATAGTAAGAAAAACTCCAGTTTTCACAAGTAAGCTACTGACAAATGTGGTAATACACATTAGGAATATAACTTGGTAACAGTAGTTCCATGTGATAGCAACAAGGGTTGGAAACAAAGGCAATTTGTCAATTAAAATACATGAACAGGTTAAAATTTTGTTTGAAAGTGAGAATCTTTATGCTCTCTTATTTATATTTTGATTGTTTCATATGGTGCTTATGTTTTCCCCCCCATTGAAAGAGCCTTTTATTTAAAAAAAAAATTTTTTAACGTTTATTTATTTTTGAGACAGAGACAGAGCATGAACGGGGGAGGGTCAGAGAGAGAGGGAGACACAGAATCGGAAACAGGCTCCAGGCTCTGAGCTGTCAGGCCAGAGCCCGACGCGGGGCTCGAACCCACAGACTGTAAGATCATGACCTGAGCCGAAGTCGGCTGCTTAACCGACTGAGCCACCCAGGCACCCCGAAAGAGGCTTTTAAAAAAATACAGTCACTAAAAATAGAGTAAAAATGTATGTCTTAGCATTAAGCTTACTTTTGGACCCTTTTTAGCTATTATGAAAACAAAGTAGCCACAAAAATACGAGATCTTAAATATACATGAAGAGAGATTTGCCTGCTTGGCAAACTGTTAGAATATTAAAAAAAATTAGGTATAAATGTATAAAGTTCTAATAATGTGGACTTTCACACTACCTGGTGTTGGTAATGATATTAAGATTCCTCAGGATATTTTAGTGGCTTGTATTTGGCTCAGGTGTATTATTTGGAGTCAGCTAGAGTGTCATACTGTCATCTCTATAAAGTGGCATTGACACACATGAAAACCTTTAATGACTTTGCAGGATTAGGCTTTTGCAGTTAAAATACTTGCTGCCCATGAGTTTGACTATTCAAGGGATATTTTCAAATTGAACTAGAAGATAATCACTGAAGCAAAAATCTCTGGCTTAGCAGCAGAGGTTATGCAATTACATTGTTTGAGTTCTTCGATACGAAGTAACAGAAACCAACTTGAGATACTTCAGTCAAAAGACAAATTAATAATCAGGGTACTGGGGCACAGCCTAGGGGACAATTCATTCAGGGACAGACATTCATTCAGGCCTCAGCTAATATAAATAGGAAAAATCGTTGGGCCTTGGCACCCTCCATCTTTATTTTACCCTGCATGTCTGTTTTGCTGTCTGTTTTCTCTTATACGTTTTCTCTTCTATGTACTTAGTAGGATATGGCTATCTCCCCATATTGCACGTGGCAGGTCGAGCCACACTCAAAGTTCAAGTGGCTCTGGAAAAGAGAATCTGACTGTCTCAGCTTTGCTCAGGGACTCACGTATCACTAGTGATGGCCTGGTGTTAGTACCCCTGAGTATTGACCTCTAGGGGCTTGGGCCTATGCACAAGGAAGGGGAATACACTGGATAGACAGCCAAGTAGTGTCCACTCTGGGACTGCACAAAATTCTGATTTTGTTTATGTGTGAGGGGTAGCACTATTACGTGCAACCACATTTTCCTCAGCGTGGGTATGATGGGCAATGAGGTTTTAGGCCCCCAGATATCATCATCGAGCTCCCCTGCTGTACCCAGGGACACCTCTGGCTTTCTCCTTTTCCTGTATTTGCATAGCTGACACCAGTCTGCTGCTTGCTGTTTTGTCCCATGAGACCCTGCTTTGATGTCTTCTGTAAGCCCAGGACTGGATCAGCATATCAACTACCTTAGTTAAAACAACCACAACAAATTGACTGAATGGAGAAGAAAAATGTAGGTTGTTGCTTTTTCCTCTTTCTCTCAACTTCACAACCTCTGTCACGGTAGCAGCATACCTAGCATAATCATCATCTTCAGTAATTTTGATAATAGTTGTTATTACTGAATGCTCACTGTGTAGGACCAGGTGTGTCCTTAGATGCTTCCATTTCATACTGATAACATTATAGGCAAACATCTCCCATTCATGAGTTGTAAGTCTAATGATCAATGTGTTGATAGTAGCAGGTAGGGCCTTTGGGGGTTATTAAATCCTGGGGTGGAGCCCTAAGGAGTAGGAGTAGTGCCCTTAGCAAAGAGACCTGAGAGCTTGTTCTGTTATGTGAGGACACAGTGAGAAGACTGCCATTTACAAGCACCTCAAAAATCTTCTGGTGTGTAGAGAAGCTAGTTTAAGCTTCTGGTAAGCCCCTGTTTGCCGAGTTGTGTTCCAGTTCATATTTGGTATATTAAAATGGTAAATCTTAATTCTTAAAGTGAGACCCTGGTTGTTGGCTGTCCTCGAAAAAGTGTCAATAGAGTATATTTCAATTTCTTTTCAGGACTATTAGAATATTTCTGCTCGTGAGGCAATTGAATGCATATTTAACTTAATGATCAGTAAGCACATTGTCGGTTTCCTATACTCTTAGCTTACAATGTTAGGCAAACAAACATTTAAGCACTGTGAAAAAACTCAAATTCCATTGCTATATCCAGCGATTTCTGTTTTCTCCAGGTGGGGCTTAAAGTATAGCTCTGTTTTGTGGTGGCTAGGGCAGCTAGCCCTATAAAATAAGGCTATATATTTTTCAAGTGTTGCAAGAGAAAGGGGGGAAAAAGAAACCTCTTCTTCAAAAAAGCAAGTTGAGGGATGCCTGTGTGGCTCAGTCAGTTGAGTGTCTGACTGTTGGTTTTGGCTCAGGTCACACTTGGTGGGTGTGAGCCCCGCATTGGGCTCTGTGCTGATACCATGGAGCCTGTTTAGGATTCTCCCTCTCCCTCCCTCAGCTCAGACTCCTGCTCCTGTACTTTCTCTCTTACAGGATAAGTAAATAAACTTAAAAAAAAAACAAAAACAAGTTCAAAAGTTTAAAGGCCCAACTTCATTGTCAAATTGTGACTCACCCCTAGTTTCTTCAGGTGAATTGACTATCTGATTCAGTGAAAGCAGGATATATTCTGCTTACCCCTAGTAACTCCCTTGCCTATGTGTTATAATCATGATACTCTGGACTACTAATATGTTTCTCCATCCATTTGTATGTCAGTGGCTTTGTAATGTGTATGGGTGGGACTTACCCTAGTTTTACATCTCAAAGTAACTTAAAGAGAGTAAGCATTAGAGGGGCACCTGGGTGGCTCATTCAGTTAAGCATCCAATTTTGGCTCAGGTGATGATCTTGGGGGTTGTGAGTATGACCCCCGTTGGGTTCTGTGCTGACAGCTCAGAGCCTGGAGCCTGCTTCGGATTCTCTGTCTCCATCTCTCTTGGCCCCTCCACCACTTGAGCTCTGTCTCTCTCTCTTTCTATTTCTCAAAAATAAACATTAAGAGATTTTTTTTAAAAGAGTAAGCATAAGGATATATATTAGTTTCCTGTTGCTGCCACAGCAAATTACCCAAACTTTAGTGCCTTGACATAACACAAATTTATTCTCTTAAAGTTTTGGAAGGCAGAAATCCAAGTCACTGGTCCAAAATCAAGGTGTCAGCAGGCTGTGTTCCCTTTGGGAAGCTTCAGAGGAGAACTTATTTCATTGCCTTTTCCAGCTTCTGGAAGCTGCCTGCATTCCTTGGCACATGGCCCCCTTCTTTGATCATGCAAGCCAGCAAGATCCGGCTCTCTGACCATTCTTCTGTTCGTACATCTCTGACCACAGCTGGGAACAATTCTCTACTTAAAAGAATTCATTTAATTAGTTTAGGCCCACCTGTGTAATTCCAGGATACACTCATCTTCATCGCCTGCCAAGTCCCTCTTGCCATGCTAGGCAATAAATCACAGGTCCGGGGATTAGGATGTGGACAGCTGTTGGGGGAAGGCAGACTTTACACACTGCAGAATAGGTTAAGACAACAGAATTATTAGATAAAATGTGCACATTTTGGGTAGGCCTTTTCCCTATTTAAGTCATTTTCAATTCCCATCACGTGAGGTTACTCGTATTTTTATTTTTTATTCCCACTTCATGTGAAATTGAAGCTCATAAAATTGTCATGAGTCATGCTTCTAGTTACAGGGAGAGCCAAAGGCTGAATTGGGCTCTCTGATTCAAGAGTCTTTTCTCCTATGGCTATTGTAGATTGTTTATATGGTAGCAAACAGAAAAGGGATGTTCTACAAAATTACATCTAGTCCCTCGTTCAGAAAACTTCTGGGAATATGGGCTATTTGGTCAGGTCCTTGAAAGATTACTTTTAGTGAAAATCATAACAAATGTTTCCTCTGACTTACAAAACTTGAGTAAAATATGCAGACAAAACAGGGCAGACTCATTTGAATAAAAAATGTAAAACACAGATAATTGAATCTGTTTTTTTTAATCTACATATTAGAGTGCTATAATAAATTTAGAAGAAAAGTAGTAAAGAGTTCATGTAAATTACTATAAAGATGAGGGTTTCTCAAACTTTGAAATGCATGGAAATCATCTATAAATCTATAAATTGCTAGGCTTCACCCCCAAAGTTACTGATTGAGTAGGTCCCGGTAAATTTCCATTTCTAACATATTCTCCATTGAACTTCTAAATTCCTGTTTGGGGACCACACTTTGAGAACCACTAGGGAAGACCTTTGATTTACATGGGCACATTCCATATTTCATTGATGGAAACAAGATGTTCCTGATTGCCTCTGCTGCAATCTGCTAGTCTCCCTTACCTTTCAAAGTAGAAACACTGTTGGTGATGTCAGGTGGTGATCTTAGACCTGAAATGGGAAGGGAAGGAAAACATTTGTGGGGTGCCTGGGTGGCTCAGTTGGTTAAGGGTCTGACTTTGGCTCCAGTCATGATCTCATGGTTCACGAGTTTGAGCCCCTCATTGGGCTCTGTGCTGACAGCTCAGAGCCTGGAGCCTGCTTCAGATTCGGCGTCTCCCTCTCTCTCTGTCCATCCCTTGCTTGTGTTTTCTCTCTCTCTCTCTCTCTCTCTCTCTTTCTCTGTCTCTCTCAAAAATAAACATTAAAAAAAAAAAGGAAAAAAGAAAAACATTTGTGACTGCCAGACCTTTCTTTTTAGGTAGAGAAAGGGAAAGGAAATGGGGCTTAGATATAAATTATTAGAAAATATATTTGAGGAAACATTGCTCCCTGTCTTGAGGGAGACTGCTTAATATCTGCTCCTCAAATAATTTTCCCCAACAGTTATATATGAAGAATGCTTATGTGGTTCAAGTGTGCGGCAGGGTTGAAGAGCCATTGGTGTAGGAATTTTCTGTGGTACAGGAGTTACCATTTTCGCCATCATCATCTTCAACTTCAAAGCCTGGGTATGATTCTTATCTTTATCTTGCCAGGGTTATATCATAAATGATGATCATTACCTTCATGAGAAAGCCTCCAGACTAACTGGAATTCTCTGTCCGCTAGTCTCTGGTGTTGTCCTCTTCCTAAATTGCCTCTGGCTCAGGCACTCAGAAACCCTGGGCTCGATGCCTCCTGGCTCCCTGGACAGCCTCAGTCAAGCTATTGTGAAAGTGTAGTCAGTCCTCCTTCTCCCCAGAATAGTTTTGCTTGTGCCTTTGCCTTTCACAATACGGTCTGGAAAATAATGCCCCCATGTCCTTTACGTAGGATCTATTTGAATGTTTTATTGCAAATTTTGATATTTTAGCCAAACTGGCTAGTGCTTAGAATCTGCTAACACGAGGTTTTCATGGAACTACTGATGGTCACTCGGATAGGGTAAGTAGTACTTATGATTGAAAAAGAGCATAATTATATAAGTGATTCTGGATTCCGTTAAATGATCATGAAACAAGGCGTTTTGATGGATAACTTACAAAACTGCATAGATAAGACTAAACCGCATGCACAATGCCCTGAGCTTTGAAGCCATGTTTTTGAGGACCTTCTTGTATTCCCGGTGTTACTAACAGAGCAATCATGTGGCTGGTTCACACCTGGATTTCTAACCATCAGGCTATCTAATTAGAACAGTTGGCACCCTGGGGTTACTTTATGAAATTTCCAAAATTTTGACAAATGTAGGAAATGTAGGAAACCGTGGTCATTCTGAAAATATAGCACTAGCTATTTATTTTCATTACAAAAATGATAAAAATGCAACCCTAGCAAAGAAACTTACCTACATTATTCATTAGTTTAGTTAGAAAACTGATCTGGATATAAAATAGGTTGTTGGCTTTTCTGATGTGATCTTAAGAGTAGAATAGCAGATGATTGGAATGTAACTATAGAACACCATATGAGGGACTGAGTGAAATGTCATAAAAATTTCAGTGCTGGGTAGGAGTCTCACCACCCATTAAACTGAAAAATGAGAGAAGCAAGACTTCCGCTGCCACATGCTTTGGTAAAGAGTCCAGTTTTCTTGATAAGAAAATAAAATACCCATTCCATTCTCTTTTGAGCAGTGTCTTTGAAATATTACTAACTTCCATGGCAGAGGTTGTTTAATCTACAAATTTATCAGCTAGCAAACCATTATTATTGCTAATAACCCTTATTCACTTTACGTGGATAACTGCTGCTTTACCGTTTCTTAACAAATGGAGTATAGCATAGTAGGCGTACTGAAGCCTATTAAATTTTCACACGTCATTAGTTCCCACCTCCCTTAGAGTTTTAGTTAAATTTTTTTTTCCTCTATGTGATTTTCTCCATGAATGCATTTTCTTTTTACTATGGACAAATACTGAGTGAGATTTCATGCAGTTTATTGTAATTCTCTTTGTCACTTAAAAAAAATATTTCAAGCATTGGCTCCAAGTGTGTATGTGAAAATATGGTGACTCAGTCTGTTTGATAACAATGTTATAAAAATAATCTGTTTTGGCTGCGTGAATGGTGCCAAACGTACCATACAGTAAGTAAAAACAGCAGCCAAAGGAAAAAACCTTTTAGTTGGACTGTCATGAATCATAATTACAACAAACCCTGTTTAAGAGGATCGGTTTTCAAGGGTGATGTTACTGTTAAGACATTATTTTTTTTTTAACATTTGCTTCTTAAATGTTTATTTTGAGAGAGAGCGCATGTGTGAGCAAGCAAGGAAGGGGGAGAGAGAGAGAGAGAGAGAGAGAGAGTGAGAGAGAATATGCCATGCAGGCTCCATGCTGTCAGCACAGAGCCAAAAGTGGGGCTCAATCTCAGGACCCCTGGGATCATGACCTGAGCAGAAACCAAGAGTCAGACACTCAACCAACTGAGCCACCCAGGCACCCTGAAACATTTATTTTTTAATTGTGGTGTATCCATTCATTAATTGTTTCAAGGTCATTTATTTAACTTTGGGTATGCAGTGTTTTTGTATTTCATATCAGAGTCTCTGCTAAATTAGGTGAAAGTCTTCATAGGGAATGACATTCAAACAAAACAGTAAGCCTGCTTTCTAGCTTCTAATAATGTACTGTTTATTTCATAGATTTCCAGAGGAGAAGGCAACCTTTCAACTGACAATTAGTATTCTTCTTTTGGCAAAATTAACAATAAAGACAGACTTGCTAATCACGTTCAGTGATAATCCCAGAAGTTCTTGCCAATCAAAATGTTTACATGCTAGTGAATACTAGGCATGTCTCATGCCACAGATAAGTCGTTTTGGGTCAAAGCTTGAGCTAGGTGTCAGGATATATATTGTAAGATGAGCAGAACCCCTGTTTCTCAGCAGGTCAGGTAAATAAAGTCTGGGCTTTCACAATAACTCAAATAGGAAAAATGGGCAACTGGGTTATAATCTCTGAATAATCAAATTTTTAATGATTAAAGAATATTTTAAGTACTTTTAAACAAATGAGGGTAATTCCTTAAAGTACCATTTATAAAGCTAAGTCGAGCAGGTAAATAGTTTGGAAGTATTCATCCCCATCCTTGCAATGAGAAAAAACACTGAACAAACTGAAAATTACAAACCCCATAGGTTCATGAGAGCAGTGAAGTCACCAGACAAACTGCTGACCCTAAAATTGCAGAGACAGGAAACACAAGGAATCATAATCACCTGGAGCAGAAGCCATTAGAGTAACTTGGTAAGAACACTTAAAGGATAATTGACTAATTGTTGAACCCTGAGCATGAACTAAGCTTGAGAGAGAAAAACATTTGTTAGTCCAACCACAGGAAGGCTCCCACACTTTCTTGACTTGTACCTCCAGGAGTCCCACCATGTTCTTAGGGAGATAAATTTGAGTAAAATTTCCTTGATGCTTAGGGAGAAGTAACTATCTTGAAATAAGCTTAGAGCCCTCTGTTCTCTAACAAAATGACTTTCCTCAAAGAAACTCGTTTTTACCAGAATCTGATTGGGGGTTTACCAAAACCTAATTTTGTTGGAGGAAGGAAAATAGTCTAGGGACATAGTTTTAGTAAAAGACTGTAACTTAATTATAGGACTATTGACTGCTCCCTCAACACACATATACCTCCCATCACATCAATAGGCTCCTGGAAAATGATACGGAATTACAGTTCAAAAAAACTGCAAGCCTCAGTCCTAATTTAAGAAGGAATCTCTAGGGAAACATAAAGACCACAAAGGAGACAAAACCGAGGAAGCTAGAGGAAACTTTTGCCTGTGACACTACACATGACACAAAGACAGCACAACCTTTTAGCCAGATAAACATAAAACCTAACCCTAAAGTATTATTTAGTTTAATTCCTTTCACCTAATCATATGTGGCTTTCAACAGAAAATTACAAAACGGGCTAAAAAGCAAAAAATACAGTTTGAAGAAACAAAGCAAGTATCAGAACCAGACTTAGATATGGCTGAGATTTTGGAATTATCAGACTGGGAATTTAAAATAACTGTGACAAATATGCTAAGTATCCTAATGGAAAAAGTCGGCAACATACAAGAACAGATGGATAATTGAAACAGAGCAGTGACAACTCTAAGAGATTCAAAAAGAAATGCTAGAAATAAAACACACACACACACACACACAAGAATGACAAATATGTATGTAATATTAACGTTCATTTTAAGAGAGACAGCAAGAGTGGGGAAGGAGCAGAGGGAGGAGGAGAGAGAGAGCATCCCAAGCATGCTCCATGTTGTCAGCACAGACCTGACTCGGGGATCCATCCCACAAACTGTGAGATCATGACCTGAGCTGAAATCAGGAGTCACATGCTCAACTGACTGAGCTACTCAGGTGCCCCAAGGAATGAAGAGTATCTTAAATGGCTCATTAGTAGACTGGAAAGAATCAGTGAGCTTAAAGATATCTCAGTAGAAAGTTGACATGAAAAGAAAAAAAAAAAAAAAGAAAAGCTGAATGGCTCTTAAGCTAAAAAAAATGATAGTGTCCGTCCTGTGTAATATGCATGCCTGTGTGAATTCATTACTTAAAACTGTACTATCCATACAGTTTTGGAGCTTGTTTCGTTTATCCAATGTGCTATCTTTTCAGAAAATAATTATATCCATTATTTATTACATTATTTTATGAAAGTCTGCCATCTCCCCCCTCCAGCCTATTATGCCTCCCCAGTTCTTAATAGCAGCTCGTCCCTCAACAACATCTATAGCAATGGAGCATGTGAATCTTCACATCCATCACATTGTTGAGTAAAAGACCAACAAAAATTTATTGATAAGATACTCCCGTGTTAGAAAGAGGTAATTGCTGGGACACCTGGGTGGCTCAGTCGGTTGAGTGTCCGACTTTAGCTCAGGTCATGATCTCACGGTTCCTGAGTTCA
This sequence comes from Prionailurus viverrinus, assembly GCF_022837055.1. Classification (NCBI taxonomy): domain Eukaryota; kingdom Metazoa; phylum Chordata; class Mammalia; order Carnivora; family Felidae; genus Prionailurus; species Prionailurus viverrinus. The sequence continues at coordinate 105,608,161 of NC_062562.1, read as the reverse complement.
GGCCCCGCATCGGGCTCTGTGCTGACAGCTCAGAGCCTGGAGACTGTTTGGGATTCTGTGTCTCCCTCTCTCTCTGCCCCTTCCCCCCATGCACTCTGTCTCTCTGCCTTTCAAAAATAAAGACAACAAATAAAAAAAAATTAAAAGAGAAAAAAGGTAATTGCTTACAAAAGCAACTTTTTATTTTTGTTTTTGTTTCTAAATTAAAAATATATATATTCATTTTTCGTATGGAATACATTATCCTCTAGTATAGGAATGTATCTGTGTAAGGTTGCTAGTGACAAATTGTGAATGTCAACAGAAATGCTAAATATTAATGTGCACTCTTGGGGGACTCTGCTTTCCATATTTAGTTTCTTGTCAACAATGAATTTACGAAGCATTTACAGAAGGGAATGAAAATGACAAAATTCCAGGCAAATTGCAGAAGCTTTCCATTAATATTGAAAGAAAAATAAGAAATTATTAATTTCTTATAATGTTGAAAATTGTAGAATATTCAACTGCAATAATATTTACAAGAAGAGTCTATTAAAATATTTAAATTTCACTAGGGCTGTGGAGCAACTGAAGTAAACCTTTGAAAAATGTTAACCACCCCCCCCCAAAAAAAACCCAAAAAACTAGAAGAGTGAATTAACTCTCTCTGATAGATTTATATTTTATGGTTAGTTTTTTCATTGATTATGTGTGAAACGTGATATTTATAAAAGGTTTTTTTTTTTTTTTTTCCTGATCCCCTGTTTCCATATAGGATGTGTTAGATGGTAGAAATACTAATCATCCTCTTCTGGCTTTCTTTTTGTAAAATGATTAAGAAAGCACCTAAAAAAGGACTATGGAGAAGGGTTGGAGGTCACTTTTTTAAGGAAAGAAGAAAATGAATCAGAACCGATATAAATGTGAAGATAAGGGAAGTTAAAGTTTTCAGGATGAATGTTTTAAGGGAGAAAAAAGGCAGGAAAAATAAGGAAATAATAAGAATTCTTTCGAAGGAGTAAACCCAGATTTTCAAGTCTGTCACTGCTGTAAATACATGGTATCAGCCATTTGATTGTCCAGAAAAGTATGGCTTAGATACAGGAAAAATGAGGGAGGAATTGGGTGATGAGGCTGTTGCTCAGTTCTTTCATTGGTATTCTGACTTGGCCTTAGCAGGTCAAGAGTAGTTGCACAGTTCAGAAGTTAATATGTATGACAGCCTTGAAAATAATCACATTTTCTGAGATAGTAAAACTTTATTTTAGAATAGTGCAGTGAGTGTGAAATGGATCATACTGTACTGCTTCTTTGCATCTTGCAGTATCTGGATTTAAAAATATTTTTGGGGGCGCCTGGGTGGCGTAGTCGGTTAGGCGTCCGACTTCAGCCAGGTCACGATCTCGCGGTCCATGAGTTCGAGCCCCGCGTCAGGCTCTGGGCTGATGGCTCAGAGCCTGGAGCCTGCTTCCGATTCTGTGTCTCCCTCTCTCTCTGCCCCTCCCCCGTTCATGCTGTGTCTCTCTCTGTCCCAAAAATAAATAAACGTTGAAAAAAAAAAAATTTAAAAAAAAAATTTTTTTTGGTCAAATGTGTTGATTTTGAAATTGTGCTTCTGTGACATTACAAGTGATAGATACAACATTTAATTTGAGATTTTTTTAACTACTAAGCCTTAAAAACAAAACAAAACAACAAAAAAAAACCCTTTGAACTTTTTTCCCTTTCCCTTGTTTATTTTCTTCAGTAAAAATAGATTCCATCCCATCACAGCCCTAGACACGCCATTCATTCATTGTAATTGCTTGATCTCGTGATTAAGTCAGAGAAACCTTAGCAATGAGCTTTTACTTAAAATGACTTTTGTTTTAGACATTAAAATACAATTGAATTTGCATATATATGTCACATCTATGTAGCATGTATATATATGCAGATATATATGTCACATCCATGTAGCATGTCTCTATATATTCTATGTCAGTGCTTTGCTTATATCTTCCATGTAAGGAAAAAAATGGCGCTTCCATAGGTTGTATTTATGTTTCATTTTGCCAAAAATTGCAAATATTGCTTCTCTGATAGGCAGTTGCATCTCTGTCAACTTGAGTGGAGCTTTATAAAATCGCTCAAATTCTTTCATTTGCTAGTCTCTTTCTTGTCTATTTCATAATCTGTTCATTCTAGGTTATTTTAGTAATCGGTTGTTAAAAAGTGTGCACTAGGTTAAAATAGGTCATGTAAGGTCTTTGCTTTGGAACTACTGAGGAGGTATAATCTCTCATGGAAAATTAATAACACATACAAACAACTTGGAGGTAGTATTGAAAACTGTGGCCTCCTGAAAACCTAGAAAATAAGACCATTACCAGCTTTCAATTTGTCTTTTTTTACTCTTACTATGTACATTTACATTTTTTTTTGCTCTTAATCCTGAATTATCTTTCCTCCTTAAATTATGGCTTTGTAATATTGATTTCCCAGTATAGGTCATCATGTTTTCTTTGCAAAATTACAATTGTGGCATTTGGAAGGCTATAGCTAGGGATGGCCATCTGGCGATGGCTTTTTTTTCATTTTAGGAATCATACTGATGGTAGACATATTTCAAGAGAAAGAACTTTCTTTCTTTTTTTTTTTTATGAAATTTATTGACAAATTGGTTTCCATACAACACCCAGTGCTCATCCCAAAAGGTGCCCTCCTCAATACCCATCACCCACCCTCTCCTCCCTCCCACCCCCCATCAACCCTCAGTTTGTTCTCAGTTCAAGAGAAAGAACTTTCTATGTAATGCATGTGTTGGTCTTTGCTTTACTCTCCCATCTACATGCCTCTGTTGCCTCAAGCCACTTTTTAGAAAGAAGGGGGGAAAGTAGGGATGACTGATTGACCTAACTTGGCCTTGTGGGTAGATCTTTTGCTAGTAAAGCACGTCAAGGATGCTGCCAAAGTCCACTGATGACCGTGGCATACGGCCTATAACCTCTCTACTCTACATTGTACTGTAAGCTCCTGTTCTCAAAATGAATAAATAAAATATTAACAGAAATTTAAGGAATTTACTGTTGGCTTCAGGTAGTTGACCCAAAGTTGCTTGTAATTACTTGCGTAGATGGAAGATGAGGTGGCTTAGCTACCTGACTTGTCACAACAGGGTTACTGACTTGGACTAGGTTTTGAGGTGTGAGATAGGTCAGTGTCACAACTGAACATCATAAACTTTAATTTCTCCATTTTCTGCCCCTTGCCTCAGTCTTCTCCCTTTAACTACTTTCCCTTGGGTCTGGAGGGCCCCTTACCCACCCATTCACACACATACACAGATATATGGGATTTCCCAACTCCTCTGTTCCCAATTACCTCTTGTGCCTTTAAATTTTTTCTGCCTACATCAGTTGCTAAAAGCTTTCCCCTCTGTGTTGAGGGTTTTCTCCTGGTCCTGCAGAGGGTGACACTTTGTACTGGGGTTTGTGTCTTTGGTCTGTGTTAAATGTGTAATGAAGACTTTTTTCTTTTTTTATTTAGACAGAGAAAATAGAAAATATTGTGGAGCAGGGGTTTTCACTCCAGTTTGTAGCTTGTTTTTACCCAGATATCTGAAATCAAACATGCCTCCCACTGTGATGACTCATTTATTTCTAAAGGTCCCCATCTGGTCTCTGTAAGAAATTCATATTCTTTCTATTAACATAACGTTGACCTTATTTGTAACAAACAAATAACTAATAACTTTGGCCTTATTATAACATAAGAGCATCTGCCTTTCTCTGCCCAAGGCTATGGTAAAAATAGTTTTCGGTTAACAGACAATGAAAGGTGCTATGCCTATTTGCTTGTCTTCAATTTCTAGACTTCTTGATGAATAATAGGGAGAGGAAAAATTGAATTCATCAAATCACTTCTCATAAAATAATTTGTCCAGTGTTGTCCTGACACTACTGAGCCAGGAAACACAGCCTCTAGGATGGCATTGCTTTCTTTATTTCCACTCAAATCAGTGTAAATAATCAGTACATTCTGGGTCAAGTAGAAATATTTCCAGGTAACTTAATGGGAAACTTTTTCAAACTTTCAAGTAATGTAGAACCAAAATTAGAGACTCTTTTATTTTTAGAGAAAAGACCTACAGCAGGGTAATCTGTAAAACAGCTTAGAACATCTATGCTGTTTGTTTGGTTGAGAATAATGAATATTGCCTTCTCAGTCAACTGAGTTTTGGATGTTATTTTTGGCAAATGTTGAACAAATAAAAGCATTCACAGCTGCCATCCTCAAAGAAAGAATATTTTCACAAATAATGAAATGATTAGTCATATTTTATTTTTAAAAATGTTTTTAAACATTTATTTATTTTTGAGACAGAGAGCATGAACAGGGGAGGGTCAGAGAGAGAGGGAGACACAGAATCTGAAACAGGCTCCAAGCTCTGAGCTGTCAGCACAGAGCCCGACGCAGGGCTCGAACTCGCAGACCTCGAGATCATGACCTGAGCTGAAGTCGGCCGCTTAACCGACTGAGCCACCCAGGTGCCCCATTCCCATTTTAGAAGTTATACCAAAAATGCTACATTTTTTTAAATAAAAATGAACTTAACCTAGTAAGCTATTACTAACAAAAGACCTTTAGGACCTTAGGCTATTGGCAAATTTTGATAAATAATATTTATCAGGCTTCTGCTTTCTCTGGTTAGATAAAGCTTGCTGTTCTAGTCCTAATCCTTCACTAATCTCTGTTACTGACAGTTGTAACACCTAGGAACGTTTCCTACCCCTGGTACCCACCATTCCTATATCCCCCTTTGTTTTCATCTTTCTCTGTAATTCTTGATGGCTTTTTTCTTCTTTGCCTATTTCCTGGACCCTGTCATTATCAAATATCCTTCTCACTAATTCCTGCTCTTCTTCTAAAATTATCTGATAAAATTGTATTTTCATTTTGTTGCTTGATTCTTATCTCCTTTCCAAAGGTGTTAGAGTGGGAAGAAGAGTGATCTAATGATGTTATGTAGAGATAATAGGAATTGCATCAACTGTTCCAAATGAATTTCCATTGTCCCATTTTGTGAGTGGTTGATTGAACACCTGCAATGTTACATGCCAACCACTAAGCCAGCGGCTCTGGGGATGCAAAGATAAACATGTCATTGTGAAATCAAGAACCTTTTAAGTAAGCTCTACAGAAGTGTCCGATTCATGTAATTGGTCACTTATGATAATAGGTTGTACAAGCTCTTGAATCGGTTATGATGGCAAATGATTTTAATTGTCCATATCCATATTTTAATCATATATGCTAACCAGTATTTTGTGATGTGATATGATGTGGGGTTCTTGAGAGAGAATGGTCAAGAAAGAATTCTTGAGACATTTTCAGTGCTTAAAAAGGTGGTCCTACTAAAGCACAAGGACAGGATGCATGCACAAAAAGAGCTGCCCTGGAATTGTGAAGAACAATTGATGATATACTTTGGAGTTGGGGAAGGTAAGGACAAAGAAAATTTTCAAAAGGATTTTCACATGTTAAAGAAGACCTACAGAATTCTGGAGGCCTGATTGTTGTCAAGCTAAGGTGTTTTTTTCCTCTAGCAAGGCATTAACATTAAGGCAGTTGGGAATTCCTGGAGGAATGTCACACTCTGCCTGTCTCAAATATTTGTCAATGGGCTGCAAGTTATAAGAACATTTAATTTTGTTACATTTCCTTTTCCCTTTGTTTTCCACATCACTTTGCATTGCTGGAGTGTGAAGATAGTCTGAAGGAAGTGTTTTTTTATGTAACTGGGGAACTTCTGGGTTCTTAACAATTACTTTTTTTAGATTTTTTTTCGGTGAAAATCAAATAGAAAATTTCTCTTCATAGCCTTTTATGAATGATTTGGTCTAGGAGATTGTAAATGGTAGAGAGTGTGATTATCATGATATAGCAAATAGAAGGTAACAATACAAAATGGTGACCTAAGTTGAGATTCATTTTTAGGTAAATTCATTACAGAATAGAAAGTATCCTTGTTTTTCAAATTTCGTTTATTTGAGAAACACAAATAGTGGTATGGATTACATTGTTGGACAAAACTTAGTTGACCTTCATTAATTGCCTCCTGTGTGACAGTCGATCTGGCTTGCATGTGTTACCTTATTTAACCTCCTAGTTGAGCTATTAGTTTGATGTCAAACACCTAGCCAGTTTATTCTGTATGCCATATATTAATAACTTCAGTGTTGGAAATAACACCAGTTACAATTTGTGGTTTTTATCTGAGTACTTTTGTGCATGGGCAATCTTTTCTTCATGATTACTTCATGTGTGTGTCTTAAAAGTAAAAGTTCCTTTAGAAATAATTGGTTCAGCCAAGTGTCTACTGAAATTCCCCTCCACCAAAGCTGAAATTTATAATGCCCTTTCTTATTTCTTTTGTGTTAGTGTAAAACTGATTCCCACTTTGACGTTTTTCTAATGTCTGGTACAGAAGACTGTATTAGGACTAGAAATTATAAGAATTCACAAAGAGGAGAATACTGTCACTTACCAATCTACTGTTCTGATGGGTTTTCCTGAAATCCCGCTCTTGTGCGTTATTCCTGTATACCTCAAAGTCCTTGATCTCCTGTGTTTGCTGGAGAGCCTGCTGAGATGAAAGGTGCTACAATAAAGTTCAAATGTACTTGCCTCATTCATTATCCCTTGTATGCATGTATTTTCCCTGTTAGATGCAAATGAGGTGGTAAGTGAAATGAGTGACTTTGTTGTTGGCAGTAACCAATCTTAGAAAGCATCAAGAAAGTTTTCATTTAGGGAAAGGATTATAGGGGGGAAAATCTATAAAAGTATATTTACTTTTAAAGTAAATCAAGAAAGAAACTTTGGGGAAAAAAAAATGGTCCAAATCCTGTTGGACTGTTTCCTATTTCCAGAGGAAATAAAGTAGGTAAATCATTTGCTAAGACAGGCAGAAGAGGGTGATAATGAACCAATAAACTAAGACATGTTCTATATGGCTTAGTAAAAAATTAACATTTTCCTCTAAACTCTTAAAAATGTACTCCTTACCCTTCACTCAGTCCACTTCCTTCAGCTGTCTTGCTGGATCTCTTGCCCCAAGTGTTGGAATTCACCAACACAAAAATAGCCACGGTTCACTTTTCAGGAGGCCCAATGAATAAGTACGTTATTTTTTAGCTTTAGAAGTGCCCTGGAAGCTAACTGGCTTTGTCACGGTTTCTGAAATTCATTGCCAGATTCTTCTTCCAAAACATGTATCTCATTATTTAACACCATACCTTCGTTTTCACCATTAGAAAATTATTGCTTAGAGGCTTTCTGCATTTCAAAGAAATAGTATTAAAAGGCACATTTCCTTGGGGTTATTAGAACATGAGTGATTATATCTAAGAACAGATTACGAAGGAATATCATAAGACAAATAACTAGAGAAGTCATGCTATCCCCAGCTCTAATAGCTTTACTAATTCTAATAAAAGCATTCATTTTACTTTTTATATAATGTGTAAGTATATAAATACAAGCTATGTCCTGATTACCAACATCGGTATCTATTTTAAAATACTTCAATGTTAAGAAATATTTTACTTTAGTGGTATTTATTTAAGATTTTGTTAATTTTTTTAGAGCACAAGAGGGAGAGAGGGGCAGTGGCAGAGAGGATCTCAAGCAGGCTCCACTTTCAGCATGGAACGTGATATAGGGTTCAATCCCTTGACTCTGGGATCGTGACCTGAGTCTGAATCAAGAGTTGGACACTCAACCGACTGTGTCACCCAAGCACCCCACGAAATATTTTAAAAATAATACTTAGGCACGATTGAAGTAATTTTCTCAGAAAAATTTAACTGCTATCTAATATTTTTCTTGATAAATTAATCACGTTCTTTTCTTAGTATAGCCCATCTATTGTTTGTTTTTCTTTCTATCATCTATCATGATAGAATTTTTCATTATTCAACAAGTTTTAACACGGTGAACACTTTATTCTAGGTAACGAGTTAAGAGTATAGCACTAAACAATACATATGCAGCCCTGCCTTCCACATACACACGAAGTTAGAAATTTTTTTTTGGCTATCTGCTAATAACAACATCCTTATCCTGATAACATCTCTGATTGGCTTGATAAAATTGTTGTATGGACTTATATAAAAAATACCTATATTTTAAATGAAGCATACCTTAACATAATAAAGGCCATATATGACAAACCCATAGCTAATCTCCTCAGTGGTGAAAAAATTGAAAGCTTTTCTGCTTTTGTTTTTTTTTCCTCACTCATTTTTTTTTCTTCCAAATTTTTATTTAAATTCTAAACAGTACACAGTGCAGTACTCGTTTCTGGAGTGGAATTCAGTGATTCATCAATTATGTGCAATTCCCAGTGCTCATCATAAGAGCCTTCCTTAATTCCCATCACCCATCTAGCCCATCTTCCACCCACTGGGATGTCCTAGCCATAGCAATTAGATAGAAAAAAGGAATAAAAGGCATCCAAATTGGTAAAGAAGTAAAACTTGCATTATTTGTGGATTATATGATACTTAAAAGACTCTAAAGACTCTACAAAAAAAAGCAGAGAAGTTAAGAAAACAATCTTATTTATAATTGTACCAAAAAGAATAAAATACCTAGGAATTGACTGGACCAAGAAGGTAAAAGAACTATACTCTGAAATACATGATGAAACAATGATGAAAGAAACTGAAGACAACACAAAGAAATGGAAAGACATTCCATGCTCATGGGTTGAAAGAACAGATATTGTTCAAATGTCGATAATCCCCAAAGCAATCAACAGATTTAATGCAATCCATATTAAAAGACCAATAGCATTTTTCACAGAACTAGAACAAACAGTCCTAAAATTTATATGGAACCACAAAAGACCCTGAATAGCCATAGCAATACTGAAAGAGAAAAGTAAACCTGGAGGTATCACAATTCCATATTTCAAGTTCTGTTTCAAAGCTGTAGGAATCAAAACGGTATGGTACTGGCACTAAAAATAGACACACAGATCAATGGAACAGGATCAGAAGCCCAGAAACTCATGACTATATGGTCAGTTAATCTTCAACAAGTGAGGCAAGAATATGCATTGGGAAAAAGACAGTCTCTTCCACAAATTGTGCTGGGAAAACTGGACAGTTAGATGCAAAAGAATGAAACTGGGCCACATTGTTACATCACACACAAAAATAAATTCAAGATATATTAAGGACCTTAATGTGAGACCTGAAAATCCTGCAAGACTGTACAGGCAGTAATTTCCCTAACATAGGCCAAAAGCAACATTTTTCTAGATAATGTCTCCGGAAGCGAGAGAAACCAAAGCAAAAATGAACTATTGGTACTACATCAAAGTAAAAACTTCTGCACAGTGAAGGAAACACCAACAAAACTAAAAACAACATACTGAATGGGAAGGACACTTACAAATGATATATTTGATAAAGGGATAGTATCTGAAATACATAAAGAACTTCTAAAACTCAATACCCCCAAAAATCCAATTAAAAAATGGGAAGAAAACATGAACAGACAGTTTTCCAAAGAAGACCTGCAGATGGAGAACGGATGCATGAAAAAAGGTTGACATCACTCATCAGGGAAATGCAAATCAAAATTATAATGAGATATCTCCTCATACCTGTTACAATGGCTAAAATCAAAACACAAGAAATGACAAGTGTTGGTGAGGATGTGGAGAAAAAGTAACCCTCTTGTATGGTTAATGGGAATGCAAACTGTGTAGTCACTGTGGAAAACAGTATGGAGGTTCCTCAGAAAACTAAAAAGAACTACCTTGTGACCCAGTAATTGTGTTACAGGGTATTTACCCAAAGAATACAAACGTTCTTATTGGAAGACATATATGTGTCTGTCATCTGTTGCATTATTACAATGGCCAAATTATAGAAGCAGCCCAAATGTCCATCAACAGATAAATGCATAAAGAAGAAGTGGTATATAATTGGGGCATCTGGGTGACTCACTTGGATGAGCATCACTTGGGCTCAGGTCATGATCTCACAGTTTGTGGGTTCAGGCCCTGCATCGGGCTCTTTACTGACAGCTTAGAGCCTGAAGCCTACTTCAGATTCTGTGTCTCTGTGTCCTCTCCTGCTATTGCTGTGTCTCTCTCAGTCTCAAAAATAAGTATAAACATTTTTTAAAAATGGAAAAAAAGAAGCGTATATTTACAATGGAATATTATTCAGCCATAAGAAATGAAATCTTGCCATTTGCAGTAATATGGAGGGAGCTAGAGAGTATAATGCCTAGTGAAATAAGTCAGAGAAAGACAAATACCATATAATTTCACTCATGTGGAATTTAAGAAAACAAATGAACAAAGGAAAAAAAGGGAAGATAATAAACAGACTTTTAACTCTAGAGAACAGATGGTTATCAGAAGGGTGATGGGTAGAAAAATGGGTAAAATAAATGAAGAGGATTAAGAGTATGCTTATAATGATGAACACTGAATAGTATATAGAATTGTTGAATCACTGTATTAAGCACTTGAAACCTATATTCTGTGTTAACTATATTGGAATAAAAAAAAAAAAATATTTCAGTTAAAAAATTCTACCTACCCTTCAAGGCACAGCCTATTCTCCTAATCTGCTGTGGGAAATTGTATATTAATCTCAGAGACTCACAATACAGATTAGGGTACTAATAACTCTGAGGGGGAAAAATGCATGAATGGATGAAGAAAACATGATAGCTGTATCTAATAGAATATTATACAAGTGTAAAAAATAAAGAGCTCTTGCTGTTTGTGACAACATGGATGGGACTTGAGAAAATTAGGCTAAATAAAATAAATCAGAAAAAGACAAATACCATATGAGCTCACTTAAGTGTGGAATCTTAAAGAACAAAAAAAAACCCCTCATAGATAAATAGAATAGAATAGATTGGTGTGTGCCAAAGGTAGGCAAAATAGGTGAAGGTAGTCAAAAGGTAAAATCTTCCAATTATAAGTTACAGAGATAGGATGTATAGCATGGCAACCATAGTTAATAATACCATATTCCATATGTGAAAATTGCTAGGTGTAGATGGTAAAGATACCATCATAAGAAAAAAGACTCTATATGTGTTGATGAATGTTAACCAGATTTATTGATCATTTCACAACACAGTTGACCCTCCAACATTATGGAGGTTAGATGAGCCACCCCTCCTCCCCTGACCCTGTGCAGTGAAAATCCACCTATAACTGTTGACTCCCCCAAGATTTACTAATAGACTACTGCTGACCAGAAGCTTACCAATACCATAAACAGTCCATTAACCCCTGTTTTTTTGTGTTACATGTGTTACTGCATTTTTACAATAAAGCAAGCTGGAGAAAAGAAAACATTAAGAGAATCAGAAGGAAGAGAAAATACATTTATAGTACTGAATTTATTTTTAAAAAATCCATGTATGTGTGCAGTGGAGCCAAAATATGTCAAGTATATATACAAATACTGAGTCAACTGCTGTTCATCTGAAACTGATATGATGTATATCAGTTACACCTCAATAAAATCATCTTAATGCTTCTATATTTATTATACAAAAATGACATACTAGTACCAACTCAAACCATATAAAGGGTGTATACGTTTGAAAGTCACAATTGTTCTACCTCAGTATTATTCCCCAGAGGAACACTATTACAAACTTATTTTATACCCATCCAGATTTCTTGTGAAAAAATGTTTTACTTAAATGGGATCCTACTGGCTGCTCCTGTATTTCCTGTTCTATGTTTTTTCACTCAAAATGATGCAGGATATTTTAACAATTGTAGTCTTTGTTTCTTTCACTTGCTATGTTTGCATTTCTACCAGCTAAATACCATTCCACTGCCTGGATTAATCATACTTTGGTAGATGGACATTAAGGCTTTTTCTCATTTCCATTGTTCAACACAGTGGTGAAAAACAATGCTAAGTTTTTTGAACTTTTAAATCTTTAGTACTTGCCATTCTTTGATTATGAATAAAGCAGAGAAATTTTTCTGATCTGTGAGAAGGCTTATAATCCATTGTGTAGGCTAGCACTTGGTTGGTCTGCTAGGCTTGTGTTGTAAACTTGAAATTATTGGTATCCCCTTCTACATTCTTCCACTATTCTTCCAGGAGAATCATAGAAATAAATTTTCCAGGATCCCTTTTCTTCGTTGTTTTAAGCTATATTCACCCCATGAGAGTCATTGAAGGGTATTGGCATCTAGAGAAAACTAATATCAGAATAAAATTGGATAGTTTTCGTTGACTTGTGTTAAAATTAATCTGTTATACAAATCAATTTTTATGATCCAACTTAATTTACTTCATTAGAAGTTCTGGTTCAGTTTGGGTCATGTACTACCAGTGAACATTTGCAATTGTTACAGTCTATGGAAGCTTTGCAATGATACTTTTCAAAGAGCTGCTATAAAAATAGTGACAAGAAGCAACTTTCAAATTCATTGGTGATTCTGAACCTTACAGGAAAGACAAAAGTTTTAATATTTTCTCTTTTAAGGTCCAATTTCTCCTATTACATCTATTTAAGTAGAGCTTTATCAATTGATAGAGTAACTGAGCATGGGACCCAGCTGCATGTTTCTTTATCATACCACTCTATTCTATTGAAGTAGAGTGAACTTGGTCACTCTGAAATCCTGTCAGCAAAACCCATAACATAAAAGTTAGTTGAAACCAGGCCAGATGGTAATACCATCAATTGGCATAAGGGCTTTATCAGAGTTGGCAAATAATTATTTAAACTAGTCAAGATCACATTTCAGAAATACCAATTCTAGAAATTTGTTGGATTAGGATGACCAGTATGCAGATTTTGAAAACATTCAAGTGTTCTCCAGATGGTTTTTCATCTATTTTTTTTTTTGATAAGTACACAATAGTTCCATTGCTAAGAGCACATGTTGTGGAGGTAGAGCCCCTCCCTAAGGAATGGGTGGAGGCCTCAGAACAAAGGAAGGCCACGTGGCCCAATTAACTCCTACACGTGTCTGCATAGATCTGTCATGACTCTGTAACTTGGACTGTATCCAATCTGACTATATGTGCCACCATATTTAGGAGACAAAGAAGTAGAAATTGGGTGAAAGACTATACCCCACTACTCTTGGGGGCTCAGGTTTTCAGGTATGAACCCATTAAGCCCATGCTGGCACAATGAATTAAATCGCTTCCTTTATTCAACAGAAAGCCTCCGTGTCCTGTCTCTCTGTGTAAGAATCCTGCTATACTGTCATAATGATAGAGTATTTTGCCCAAAAAATATGCAAAAGAGTTCATCATGTTGAATCTGTCAGCATATTCCATAATCTTAGATGTCTTCATCATTTAAATACGTGTTGGAAAATGAAACGTATAAAAATGTCATTTCAATGATTTTCAAGGTACGATATATGTGGTATAACTAGAAACCTTATCTGGAGAGGTATGTGTGATAAGGGACTTTTCAGAATCCTTGAGAAATTTTTGTTTGAATGTATTTTTTAGGGATGATGGTATATTTTTGATTTTGTATCTGATTGGTTATGCTGGTCCTGACCTGCTTTATCTATAAAAGAATGTAAATAATCAAAATGTATCTTGGAAGTATCAGTTCTTTTGTACTTTAGGGGTCAGGAAATCTAGAGATGAGCAAAGTATGAGGATAGTGATTGTCACCAAAGATTGCAGAAACAATTTAAAGAGATTCATGGATGGAGAAACACAGAGTAATGTAAATATTTCACAATTTCAAATTCAGGTTTTGTTCTGTTTCTTCTTGATAAGGCCAGCTGAGGACAAAGCATAAGCTAACAACACTCCCCCACCCCCCAAGTAGGATATGTGGGACATTCCTCAGGCACTTCTGGCTGCCCAAGAACAAAGAAAAGGAGAGAAAACAAATGGTTAAATTGATAGTCTCCATCAGTTTACAAATATCTTAGTAATACTACAAGAAAAAGGCAGTCTTATCAATAGTCTAATCCAGGAACTCCCTACTGTCTTAATGATAATGCTTTGCTAGAGGGAAAACAACTTTAGCTTGACAATAGCTAGGCCTTCAGTAATCTGTGAGTCTTCCTTTGCATATGGAAATCCCTTTAAGAAACTTGACTTTATCTCCCCCAATTCCCCAATGTATAAGCAGTCCCTCTTCACAACTCCAATATAGTTCTTCCTGCCCATGAGTCCTGTCCCCCGTGCTTTAACATAAAATAACCTTTTTTGCACCAAAGACGTCTTCAAGAATGGTTCCTTGGCTATGGGCTCTGAACTGCCACCACCACTCCAAAACACCATTCTTAATTTTGGATATTTCAGGGTATCATGTAAGCTCAGATGTTATGTATAAGAAGTGAAGAAACAGTAGTCGTCCTGAAGTAAAAGAAACATTTTCTGCAGTCAAAAGTGTATAGTAATTTTGTAAATTCCTGTTTTTCTTCATAGTAGAGATAATGAAGATAAAGTCTAGTTCTAAATAGCTAAATTGTATGAAATTTTAGTAGAATCATTGAGAATTAGGACTTAGGTGTGGTCTTGATATTGTACATAAACTTGCATTATCTGTTTTTAAAAATTTTTTTTTAATGTTTATTTATTTTTGAGACAGAGACAGCATGAGTGGGGGAGAGGCAGAGAGAGAGGGAGACAGAATCCGAAGCAGTCTCCAGGCTCTGAGCTGTCAGCACAGAGCCCAATGCGGGGCTCGAACTCGCAAACCATGAGATCATGACCTGAGCTGAAGTCAGACACTTAACCGATTGAGCTACCCAGGCGCCCCATCTTTTTTTTTTTTTTTTTTTTTTTAATGGTGTGTGTGTGAGAGAGAGAGAGAGAGTGGGCACACATGCACATGAATGGGGGAGGGACAGGGAGAGAGGGAAAGAGAGAATCCCAAGCAGGCTCCACCCTGTCAGTGCAGAGCCGGATGTTGGGTTTAAACTCCTGAATCATGAACTGTGAGATGATAACCTGGGCTGAAGTTCATGCATAACTGACTGAGCCACTCAGGTGCCCCTTGAATTATTTCCTAATGTTGATACTTTTATGAGCAAAACTTAAAGTTATAATCATTATGTGCCCTCTAATGAATGTCTGTATTTTATGGACATTATCCCAACTCCTTAATCCTTATATTAATCCCATGAAATAAGAATTATTAGCATTTCACAAGAAAATAACGCTTTGAAAGATTACATAAATTGTATGAGCTACAAAGTCCTGAGGGTGCCAGGATTCAAACCCAGTCCTATACCTAATGCCTATGTTCAGAAAGATTCATCTTTACTATTAAAAAGTAGCCCTTCCTTCTTTCCTCTTTTCAGAAAACAGAGGAATGATATTGGGTTTTTTGTGTTTGTTTTTTTCTTTTGCTCCATTGATACCCCTTGGAAGCATGGGTGAGAATCACTAGATAGATTTGTTATTTGAATAGGGCATTTGCTAAAAAACATTTAAATATTGCTTAAGATTGTAGCATTGGAGGACAAAGAGCTTTCTCTTTCTTCTCCACTTTTGTGGTTGTAAATACCGCCTACATGCTTAAATATGAGAAGTTATCTTCTAACTTAAAACATTTTTTTAAAAAACTGGAATTTAGGCATCCAGTTGCCTAATTGACATCTCCACTTAGATACATCAAATAAATTAACTTAATGTAAGTAAAATATACATGTAGAAAATTGCCCATCACCCCACTAATCACTATCCTAACACTAACCACAGTTTAACTGGAGAGCAGTCATCAAGATTTTAAGTCTATATTTATGTATCTTTTTTTCTTTTTAGTTTAATGTCTATTGACATATGTCTATTGCTCCATTAGTCCAAGGTTTTATTCATCATATAGCATCTAACAGAATGCCTGACACTTATTAGATGGACTAACATCATTAAGTAACAAACTGGCTAGATAAAATAAAACCAGTTGGTATTATTTGCAGACACCAGTTTGCTGATACATAGAGAATTTTCTGGTTGATTCAAGGGATACAGAGAAGAACAGGAGAGTTGATGATCGCCAGTTATTGTGCCCATGTTTTCTAACATCAAGATTTAGTTAAATGTCTGTGTTATCCTGTGACTTTTCTGACATTATTCAGCAAAATACAAAACAGTATTTTCTTCATGTGTAACAAATAGTCTAAACCCAAAATCTATAGTATTTTTACTTCTCTTTAAAAAAGAATGGAGAGAAAAATCCTGTAGTTGTAGTTTATATAACCAGAAAGCTATGAACAGCCTTACAAAACAACCTCAGCCTGGCTTTGAAAGGTCAGTCTGTTGGCACACTTCATTAGATGGATCTCTCATCCTTCTCTAGTTTATTATTCTTTCTTTAACTTTTTTTTTTTTTTTTTTTTTTTGCCCCTGTTTCTTCTACCTATTGTTTTTTTTCTCACTCTACAAAGCTTTTTAGACTGATGAGCAGCACTTTGTGGGTCTGGTTCAGCCCTGGTGGCCCTTGGGGCTGATGAGCTGTAGAGAATCATATGGTTGATCAAACCCAGGTTGGAACTACTGGCACATATCTTGTGTGCCTAATTGCTATTTGGAGTTATTTTTCATTTTCATATTTCTGATTAATGACGTATTGTGCCAAATGTATTAGTTACTTGTTTGAACACTTAGGCAGCTGCAATTCTCTAACTTGGAGAAAACCATGTATGTAAATTTGAAGACCTTTTTTCAAAAAACATACTTTAGATGAGTCTGAGATGAGACATGAAATATCCTATGATACTACTCAAACTAAATGTCACTTAAGCAAATAAAAACAAAACAAAGCAAAAACAGTGCTTTTCTTTCTACCTACAGAGCAGCTACTGAAGACTGAAATATGGTGTATTAGCATTATATTGTACATTTCTGTTTTGTGAATGGCCTATAGTTATATGTGAAACTCTAGAAGGTAAAACAAATTAATGTATTTTTCATAGCCCTTAATCTAATCACTTACTCACAAACACAGTATAAAATACTACTGTAATAGTTTCATAACCATCTCCTTTTTCACATTATCTTTTCATTTATGATCAGTGTTAGTAATACATATAAATTGTACTGTTTTTTTAAAAAAATATTTTTAAATATTTATTTTTGTGAGAGAGCATGCATGCTGGGGAGGGGCATAGAGTGAGGGAGACACAGAATCCGAAGCAGCCTCCAGGCTCTGAGCTGTCAGCACAGAGCCCCATGGGGCTCAAACCCAGAAACTGTGAGATCATGACATGAGCCAAATTCAGATGCTTAACCAACTGAGCCACCCAGGCACCCTTAAAAGGTAGTGTTTTGTATCCTATAAGGTAATATTCATGTAGGTACAGATGACTCCCCTTGTGAACAGACAATGTAAACTTACAGTATCAATAATAGTACTATAAATATCTTTTGTCTTCCTTACGATTCTCTTAATATTTTCTTTTCTCTAGCTTTATTATAAGAATATAGTATATAATATATACAACATACAAAATATGTGTTAATTGATGGTTTATGTTATTGGTAAGGTTTCCAGTCAACAGTAGGCTATTAGTAGTTAAGTGTTGGGGGAGTCAAAGGTATATGTGGATTTTCCACCGCCCTGGAGGTCAAATGCCAGGAACCCTTACGTTGTTCAAAGGTCAACGGTACTGGTAATACTAACTTCTTGTGGTGGTTGTGAGAGGACAGTGAAAATATGTGGGTAAAGCTCTTGTCACAATGTTTGGTATTTATATTATTATTGGTATAATAATAGGTTCCTTATATGTGCTATGAAGATTTATGATACAATATATAAAGTTCCTAATAGGTAATTTGCCATTCAATGAGCAGGACTGCAAAGGGCTGCAAAAGGATTAGTAATTACAATGATTAACCATAGTCATATAAAACACATGAGATAATCACACAAGTACTGGCATTTGACCAAATATATTACCAGAGAGCGATGGAGAGGGAGAGGTAAATAAACACTATTTCAAGAAACAGAAAAAAAAAAAAAATACTATAAAATATGCTATGAACAAATATATAGTCTATTTGTGTCCCTACATGAACATATACGTTCTCATTTGTTAATAATGTCAGCTTTGTATTTGTTATCTTAATATGACTATAATAGTACATTTTTTGGTGTTCCCCTTAGCTTAAATGCTAAGTGAAAGGTAGTAGATATTTTGATGTTCAGTGTGTCACCTTGAGGCACACAGAAAAAATTTTAAAGAATCAATGATAACATCATTTCAAGTGCCTTTTCTGCAGTCAAATCTTCAAGTTTAACAAAAAGTTAAATTGATAGTCTAGTGTAAGTTAATATAACTACAAATTATCTCTTTAATATGATTGCGATAATTTAAACAGGCATGTGTACACGTATATATATATATATATATATATATGTGCATATGTGTAAGGGTGTATGTATGCTTATCAGTATAATCTGGAGAGTTCAGGTTTTGTTATGACTCTTCTAATGTAAATACTCAAAATGGTTAAAAACAGATTATCATAAAACTATGAATGGCTTTACTTGATATTGTTTTGACTGAATGCTTCAGGGATGTTCCCTAGAATGGAGCGGAATATTTCAAGATGGTCTGCCATACATTTTGAACCTGACCTAGTGCCATTTCCACAGAGACCGTTGCCCAGAGATCGCTTTATTTGTGCGTGCCATGAAAGTGATAAGCAGCATCATGATGAATACAGGACATACTAATTATCTCTCTGTGAAATATATTATTAGTTTCAATGAGAAATAGTTTTCTAACTTCTGCATGGCTGCTTTTTGAATAACTTTGAGTTTAATCAGGAAAAAAAAATGAGAGTGGCAGTGTTGGGAAAATGTGGTCTGTTACCAGAGGGAAAGCAAAGGCATCTCCTGTACATAGCATTTTATCTTTTGTGTTAATCTTATAAAATCTTTCATGCTATGTATTAAGTGGTGTGTGTGGGAGGGGGAGGGAATGATATTAAGTTAACTTCCTGAGAACTAGCAGTACAACTCTATTTAGAAGGGAAAAAAATCTATTCCTTAAAAAAACAAAAAACAAAAAAACTTGGTAATTGTTGAGTTAATGCTTTTGAAACAGTTAAAATTGCTAAACTATAATTTTCAGAAGTCCATCGTAGAGCTCTCATATATAGAATATTCTGTACTCAGAATACACTATATGATAAGCACATGCCACATATCTATGCACATGGTTATAGGAAGGGAGCTATGTTGCTAAAGAAGGATTGTTGAGCCAGAAGGCTAGGTTAGATACCTAATGGGTTAATGTTCTCCAGGGAAATGACCTATAAACTTGCTGGATTACCTTTTCTACCAGGCAGGTATCATTTACATCTGTATCAGACAAAAATCTACAAGTTAACATGTAAATTTGCCTTCTTTGGCCTTTTAATTAAAAATATATTCTAAGTCAATCAAGGATACAGTCTCTGAGGTAATTAAACAGTCCTTAGATGGGCTGGTTAAGCAATGCTCCAATGTAAAATTCAAAAGATTTTCTGCCTTCCCTTTGTCTTTCTAAATTGTGAACATTTATTTTTTCCTTAACAGAACAGTCATTGATGTGTAAGCATTCTGTAAATGTTTAACAACACGGGAAAATAGTTTAGGAGGTGACACACTGGGAGCTTATGTTGAGGGTTATGATCAGAAAATAAAACCCATCTGCAAAAAATACAATTTCTTTTTTATTTCCAAAAGGGAGGGGAGATGAGATAATGGAGAAGGGACCAGAAGCAGCACATTCCAGGAGAAAACATGACTTTGAGCACTGCCTGGGGGAAGGTCAAGAGAAACCAATAATTGTGGCATTACCAAAAGGAATTTTGAAAACGGAAATGTCTAAGACTTGAATTTTTGTACTGTGTGGTAGACAATGTAATCCATTTCTCTTGCCTTTCATTCTTTAGTAAATTCTGTGCTCAGGAATGTTTCATGTGCCTTTTAATTTAATGTTTATTCTTAATATTTATTTATTTTTGAGAGAGAGTGTGTGAGTGGGGAGGGGCAGAGAGAGAAGAGGGGGAAACACAAAATCTGAAGCAGGCTCCAGGCTCTGAGCTGTCCGCACAGAGCCCGATGCAGGGCTCCAACCCATGAACCATGACATCATGACCTGAGCCGAAGTCGGACGCTCAACTGACTGAGCCACCCAGGCACCCCTTAATTTTATGTTTAGAAACTGGTTGCCAGTGACGTTGGTAGATTATTCATTTATAATACATTTCTGGATTAACAACTTTTGAACCTGTGTGCTAAGCATGTATAATTTGCTGGACACATGGTGTTTAATCAACCACACAAAACGGGCCTTTATAGAGCTTAGAGCTTAGTGGAGACGTCAGGCAATAAATAGATAAATACTTAAATATGTAATTATAACTTTTGATGAGTGCTATAAAAATGAACAGGATTCAGTGATAGAGATTAGTAGGTTTAGAGATGTACTTTAGTGGTACCATCAAGGAAAGCCCCTTTAGGAGGAGGCCTGAAGCAAAGGCCATCCAAGAAGAGGGAGAAGGCGTCCTGTGCTTTGGTTTCTACCAGCTGCCGTAACAACCACAAACTTAGTGGCATAAAACAACAGACACATATTCCCTCTCTTATGGAGGCCAGAAGTCAAAATTCAAGATGTCAGCAGGGCTGTTTCTTTGGGAGGCTCTGAGGGAGGAAGGATCTATGACTCTCCTAGATTCTGCTGGCAGCCAGTAATCATTGACATTCCTTGGATCATAATTGCATTACTGCACTTTCTGCCTTTGTCTTCATGGATCTTCTGCCCTTGAGTGTGTCTGTGTTACTAGTCTCCCTTTGCCTTTGTCCTGTAAGGAAACTGTCACTGGATTTGGGCACAGCCTGAACCCAGGGTGAACTCCATTGAAGTTCGTAGGTACCTCTGTGCAGTTTAACCCGCTATACGAGGCAGAGGGATTGATATGTGCCAAGACAAGGATGTGGTAAGGAGCTTGGCACTTTCGAGGAAAAAAGGAACATTCTGAATGAGAGAATAGGTCGTGATGTAGTTAATGTGGTAGGCAGTGTTGTCTTGTTGTCAGCTACATCATTGACTAGCAAGAGAGAATAAGCCTCCTGTGAACTTTGAGCCCCACGGGGAATAAATTGGGCTTCACAAGGAATTGTGTTTATTGTGGGAATTGAAGTTATCTGTGAAATTCACTTGATACTCAGTTTACTAATATATATCTCTTCTATCCAGTATTCTCAAGTGTCTTCTGACTTACCGAGCTTACTCTAACTGGGTATGAATTATCTCCAAAATTACCAGTTGTGCTTGTCCGTTCTAAAAGGATCATTTTTCAATGGACCTTGCCTTTCTTGTTGGGACAGTGTTCCATTTCTGAGGTCAATGACTAATGGTATATTTTCTATTTCACATTTATGTGAAAGAGAATGAAACCTAAGGCATAATGGAACAGTATTCTTCAGGTTATGTAGACTAAGCCTTGTCCTGTGATGTCTAAATATGTGGTACTATAGATAATTTTATAGTAGACAACAATTTGAAAATCCCCTTTAGGGTTCTTCTTTAAGATATGACAAAGGAATTCAGTTTAGATTACAAAATAACCTGTTTTGGAGTCATACTGAGTCTGAAAAAATCCTGTCCAAGTAAATGAATTCTATTATCATTTTTGTCTCCTATTAAGGAGTTCAGTTTAAACTTTTTACTCCATGAGCACCATTTTCTATAACTGAGGACAACTTATAAAAAGGCAGTAATATACAACTGGGTTATAGATGATGGCTTTATTAAATATAAGTAATAAAGAGACCTCTTTTACCCTCTTAAATGTGACTTTCCTATGTCCCTACCTACTATTGTGGGGATGAGAGTACTGATGTGTCCCGATAGCAAACCTTTCTCTAGGTAGGTTCATAATCATTTTTGAGCACTTTAGAGTATATATCGTTAACATTGCCAACCACTAACTTCAATGCTGAAATACTTTTCAGGAAATTTTCTAATCAAATGATAGTACTTTTTGCATTTCTGAATAATTTCCATTAGCAACTTGTGCTTATGATTTCATCTAAAAATAATTTAACTGCAGAATCCCTATACAGAAAACCACTGAATGAATAGTCTCAGTGTTGCTGAGAAAAAATTTGGGAAATAAGATGTAACAAAGTCAATTCACTCTAACATATATCTGGGTACCTTCCTTCTGCAAAGCAAAATGGAAATAAATATTAGAAAAATTATGGTTGGTCTTGTCAGGCAGTTGAAGGACTTAAAAAAATCTATACGAAAACATAAATCTGGAGTTAATGAGTGTTTTCTGTAAATATGCATTGATTATGTGGACTCACATTGAGGGACTTTGGGGGCATGTAATTTTTAATAATTTAACTGGAAAACTATGCCAAGTGACAATTTAAAAACTAAAAGCACAGCAGGTGAAATAATTTATTTGACCTAAGATGCCTATAGATCAATGAAAAGAGCTAGAATACAGCTTTTTTATGAAAGAGCAAATGAGAAATACCTCACCGCCAAAATGAAGCCTGATAAAAAAAGGCAGTTTGGAAAGGAAGATTGTTTGTCAAGACAGCATTTAAACATGGTTAAGGAAATAGCCAGATCTTATAACAAATGTGAGATTGTGTAGAATAATTTACTGAATAACACTTTGCAGAAACATTTTGTAAATCATTCTCTTGTTAGATTTATATTTTTGTTTAAAATATAAAAAGCTTCTCAGCTATTGCTATCCCTTAAGAGAATTATAAGTTACTGGTTTGTTGTATTTCTTAGATTTAACTTGAAGCTTTTTTGTCTGTTGTTATATGACGGTGAATAATGAGACAATAAGATTACAGCAATATGTTATTATTTTAAGTCTATCTCCGTTTCGTTACTGTCATTTTTTCCCCTTTTGGAGAAGTAAATGTATGTTTCTGGTGTTGGGACAATATTTAGAGCAGGAGAAAAAAGCAATATTTTCAGTCAGCAAAGTCCTTTGAAATAAATAATAGTAATCAAACAACTTAAAAACCTTTGATAAAAAACACAAAAACTAAGAGCATGACATTTTTAGTTTTTTTTTTAATTAATAAATATCCTTAGTAGAAAAGCTAATAAGACTTATTTTCCTTTTTCAAATAATTCTATTTTTAAAAATCTAGTATTAAAATTAGAACAATAGGTATAGTTAGGTTATAGTTAATAGACCATATAAAGAACCATGTCTTACGGAGCACCTGAGTGGCTTAGTGATAAAAGCATCTGACTCTTGATTTCAGCCTAGGTCATCATCTCATGGTTTGTGAGATTGAGTCCCACGTGGGACTCAGTGCTGACAGTGCAGAGCCTACTTGGGATTCTCTCTCTCTTCTTTTCTCTGCCCCTCCCCTGCTCACGCCTATGTGCTCACCTCTCAAAATAAATAAACTTTAAAAAGAAAAAAAGAAAAAAAACAGTTCTAGTCTCTTGGCTCTTCTGATCTCAGAGTAAAGTTATCTCCTTAGCCATTCTAACATAATTGGTTAATTAGCTCTTCCTTCTCAAAGCAAAGGAGAAAACTGAAGCTCAGTGGCATCCTTTCTCTCATCTGTCTTGTTCTCATTCTTGCTTCATTTTCCTTTTGGCTAAAAATAAGTTAGAGGTTTTTATACTTCTGACAGCTGTAAAATGTACTCCTCAGCAAGGTAAGAATATAGGATTTAGTATGGTGTATTTATTTATTATTTATTTATTTATTTATTTATTACTATTACTATTTATTTATTACTATTACTATTTATTTATTACTAGGTTATTATTGTTATCTTACAGATTATTCTTTATTTAGAACTCTCAAAGAAAAACTGGACTGGATCAGTTAAACAGGCAAGCAAAACTTTATTCAAGATTATGGAAATAGAGTAGGGGAGAAATTGAAATTGCATTAGGGGAGAGAGATTGAACTGGAGTCTGCTCAAAAAGCTGGAGAGATTTTAAGCACTGGGGTGAGCTAGTGAAAAACTAATGGAGGATGCATTAGTAGCAGGTTTGTTAGGGTTATTAGGCTTAACTGTGTTTGCCAGTTGATTATGGAAATTAAGCTCTACCCACCAACTGGTACACTGCCTTTCTGGATGATTCTCTTTCAAAGGGATTGGCTTCTAGGTCTTTGACAAGACATTCCTGGCTTATAAAACTGACAGGAGACTGGAAGATTTATACCTCAAAGGGGCAGAGAACAAATTTGCAAAAGCAGGTTTTCTAAATTAAGAAGACTTAGTTTAGTGTTCCAAAGTAAGAAAACTTCAGTTCTGTAAAGGAAAAAAAAAGGATGTTAGAGGACTCCAGTCTCAAAGGACCCTATCTAAATTTTAACCAAGCTCCGGGATGTTTTGATCAAAACTAAAGCCAAGGGGCACCTGGGTGGCTCAGTCAGGTAAGTGTCTGACTTCAGCTCAGGTCATGACCTCGAGGTCTGTGAGTTCAAGCCGTGCATCAGGCTCTGTGCTGACAGTTCAGCTCCTGGAGCCTGCTTCAGATTCTGTGTTTCCCTCTCTCTCTGCCCCTCCCACACTTGTGCTGTGTCTATTTCTGTCAAAAATGAATAAACGTTAAAAAACAAAAACAAAATAACTAAAGCCAAGATCAATTGGCCCTGTCTCCAGAGGTTATCTAATAAAATATTCTCTTTATAAAGGATAGTTTATTTCTAAGTAGTTGTCAAAGGTAACTAACAGTTGGGTTCATTAGCTTCTTAAAACCTGAATATAGTTAGACTACTGCCATCATTTATCACCTTGGCTTTATTTCTAGACTGTAAACTTAACGTATAATTGCTTTGGGACAGAATTGTGTCTCCTCAAAAATTCATATGCTGAAGTTCTAACTCAGAATGTGACTGATGTTAATAACACTGTACTTGGAGATACGGTTTTTAGGAATTAGTTAAATGAGGTCATGATGGTAGGATCTTAAATCTATAAGACTAGAGGCCTTAGAAGAAGAAGAGAGAGAAGGAGAGGAAAATCTTTACCTTTCATGACCTGCAGAGAAGGTGGCCATTTGCAGGCCAGGAAGAGAGCTATCATGAGAACGTGACCATACTTGCACCCTAGTATTAGACTTCTAGCCTCTGGAACTGTGAGAAAATAAATATCTGTTGTTTAAGCTGCCCAGACAACACTATTTTGTTTTAGCAGCCCAGGATGACAGTCCAGGAGGAATTACTTCAAAATAATATGGTACAAGATAAGTTGACATGTCCTGAAGCTTAGTCTTAAGGGATACCTCTTGGATAACTTGAGGTCCAAAATGACTTTTTTTTTGTATTAGGATTGATGTGGATTTCCAGTGAATGAAGACCATAATCCATTGGGTAATTTCTCAAATTTTTTGCTTGTATTAGGTAGCACACTTTTTTTTTTTTAACATTACATCACACTTTGGAGTGTATTTAGAATAAGAATAAAGATAGCTAACAAAAGCTTTTGACTCAGTACCTACCACCAGAATCATTAGAATAGAATTCATTTTGCAATATGTCTTAGTTTCAGCTGCATATAATGGGGTGGAGGGCAACAAGAACATTTTGTGAATTTCTTCCCTTAGCTGTGGGTGAGTGGTTGGCATGGGGATGAAGAGTGTTGACCCCATATGCATAGTTTTTCCTTATTATAAATCATTTCTGTGTATTGCAATTTTACTGGATGAAGGGACTTGCTTATTTAGTCTCTATGGAGATAACTTCTAAGATAGTGTCTAGGACATAATAAGTCCTCCATCACTAGTTACTTAATGTACAAATGAATGAAATAAAGAGTAGAGGGAATTAATACCACAAACACAGATGAAGGTCATTTGTGAACTATTTTTTAAATGTTAAAAAAAAACTTTAGTAAAGAACTGTTGAAAATTTACAAGGAGAGACATAATTTTATTTCACACTAATTATGTTTTTGTTAAGCAGACTCAATACAAGCTTTTTTTGGAACTAATCATTTATCTTTTTTTTTTTTTAAGTTTATTTCTTTTGAGAAAGAGAGTAAGTAGGGGAGGGGCAGAGAGAGAGGGAGAGAGAATTCCAAGCAAGCTCCTTGCTGTCAGCATGCAACTCAATGCAGGGCTCTAAAAATAAGGTAAAAACATTGAGGGTAATAATACAAGGTATGAGTCCATATTTTCAGTTACAAGTACCAATGCATTTTTTTCTTTTTTTTCAGTTTTGAGTGAAACTGAAGGAATTTATGTGGATTTTCATTGAATGAAAATCATAATCTATTTGATAGTTTCTAACTTTCTATTTTCTTTCACACACTGCTCTTGAGGTATAATATACATACAGAAAACTGCATATATCATAAGCATGTAGCTCAATTAATTTTCATAAAATGAACATTTTCATTTAAACTTCAGCTAAAGCCCTCCCCGCCCTGTCATACAGAAGTAACCATTCTTCTGACTTCTCACATAGATTAGATTAGCATTTAAAATTTTTTGTGTGTGAGTGGACTTGGACTGCACACACCTCTTTGTGTCTAGCTCTGTTCATCAATATCGTGTTAGTGAGCGTCATCCATATCTTTTCCTAGTTGTGGAATGTTAGCTCTCCTTACTGCATGGAGCTACATGCATGCCTTTCTACTGAGTGGATGCTGAGAGAATGGCTGGCTCGAGTACGCTTTTGCAGCTGACCCCAGAATTTTCCAAAATGACTGCACGAATTCACACACTCAGTAGGAATTTTTGACATCTCCATTACTCCACATCCTTTCCAACACTGGGTATTAACTTTTTAAAATTGGTTTTAGCCCTTCTAATAGAAGTAGAATGATAAATGAATTGTGGTTTTTATTCCCTTTTGAAAAAAAAAATATTGTGTCCCTTTTCACCTGCATTCTGACCACTAGGATATTCCCTTCTGTGAAGTATCAAGTCTTTGGCACAAGTTTTTAGTTGGGCTGATATGTAGGAGATACTTATATAAGATGCATTTAAGTCCTTTGGGTATGTGTCATGCAAATGTCAATCACTACAGTATGTATTTTTATTTTTGTTGTCTTTTAATGAGCAAAATACTTGAATACTTGATCTTAAGATCACATTAATGTGGTCCAATTAATTTTCAGTCTATAAACAGCCTTTTTTGTTCCTTGTTTAAAAAATATTTACTAACTCTATGTTCATAAGGATGTTTCATTCTTTATTCTAAAATATTTGTTTTGACTTTTACATTTAGATGAGCAGTTGACCTGAATTCCCTCCCTCCCTTCCTTCCTTCCTTCCTTCCTTCCTTCCTTCCTTCCTTTCTTCCTACCTCCCTTCCTCTTTCTTCTGTGAATGGTAGATTAATCTAGGTACAATTATTTCGTAAAAACAGCTAATTTATCTAATACCACTTTTAGACAAGACCACTTTTTCCCATTGCACTGCAGAGTTTTTTTGTTTTTTGTGGTTTTTTTTTTGTCGTAAATTAGGTGACAGAATGTATAGACAAATTAGTGCACTGTCCATTCTTTTCATTTGGAAAAATCTGTCCTTGTGCCTATCCCACATTGTCTTCATACAGTTTTATAATGAGTCTTGACGTTTGGTAATGTTAGTACTCAAGATTTGTTCTTTTTGAAGATTTCTTTGGTTATTCTTGGACCTTTACATTTCTATATTAGGATCGTCTGATTTCCACTAAAACTTCTGACATTTAGATGGGGATTTATACTACCGATTTATTGCCGAAAGATGAATCATCTCCAGATTTAACACTTTTACTCCACTTTTGCTAAGGATCACTGTTAGCTGGGCCTCTCTATAGGGGTGCTTGAGTGATCTCAAGGTGTGGTTGATTGTTGTCCTCAAAGCAAGCGATCCAAGAGAAAGAATTAAAGAAAAAGTGACCAAGATGGAAGCTGTACAGTCTTTGATAAGGTAATCTTTGACGTGACATAGTCACCTCTATGGCATTCTGTTGAGCACACAAACCAACCCATGTGTAATGTGGGAGACCATTACGAAGGTGTATGAATATCAAGAGATGAAGATCGTTGGAAACTAGTGTAGAGACAGGGTTTTATTAAGTCTATAGATAAATTTTGAGAGAATTGGTGGTCATACATTATTGAGTTGTGTAACCAAAAACATAATATATTTCTTCATTTATTTAGCTCTTGTTTAATATTTCTCAATAATGCTATTTAATTATTAGTGTAGTTTTCACACGTTTTCTGGATTTACTTCTAAATATTGACTTTGAGGGGTACCTTCATGGCTCAGTTGGTTAAGCATCTGACTTTGGCTCAGTTCATGCATGATCTTGCTGCCCGTTGTTTTGAGCCCCACGTCAGGCTCTGTGCTGACAACTCAGAGCCTGGAGTCTGCTTCGGACCCTGTACTTCACTTTCTCTCTGCACCTACCCAACTCACATTCTCTCTCTCTCAATCAAAAATGAAGATTAAAAAAATATTTGACTTTGAATGCTATTATAAACTATTTCATTTTTATTTTTTTATTTTTATTTTTTTAGAGTTTAGTTTTGAAAGAGAGAGACCTAGTGTGAGTGGGGGAGGGGCAGAGAGAAAAGGAGACACAGAATATGAAGCAGGTCTGAGCTCTCAGCACAGAGCCCCTTGCAGGGCTTGACCTTGGGAACAGTGAGCTCATGATCTAGCCCCAAGTTGCATGCTTAACCAACTGAGCCACCCAGGTGCCCCAGTTATTTCATTTTTAAATCTAAATTCTGTTGTGGTTATGAGACATAAAATTTAGTTCCTTGGTCTTGTATCAAGTGAAGTTGCTTAATTTGTGTACTAGTTCTAAATTTATTCTAAACATTGTCTTACATATTCTAAGTGCACACTTATGTCACTTTGTAATATTTTTATTCTTTTCCAATTCTTAAAATTTTTTTTTTTTTTTCAGCCTTTATTTATTTTTGGGACAGAGAGTGACAGAGCATGAACAGGGGAGGGGCAGAGAGAGAGGGAGACACAGAATCGGAAACTGGCTCCAGGCTCTGAGCCATCAGCCCAGAGCCTGACGCGGGGCTCGAACTCACGGACTGCAAGATCGTGACCTGGCTGAAGTCGGACGCTTAACCGACTGCGCCACCCAGGCGCCCCTCTTTTCCAATTCTTAATGCTATTTTTTTCTTCTTCCTTACTACATCGGCTGGGATTTCCAGTAAATACTGAAGAGAAGTGATGATGATGAGCATCATTGTCTCATTCTTATCTCCTGATTGTTGAAGTATAATATGCATACAGGAAAGTGTGTATCATAAGTGTACAACTTAAGTTTTATAAACAGAAATCTGTCTATTCAATAACCCCAATATTATCAACAAGTCAGAAGTCCTCATTTTGGAATAGTAATCTCTTGACTTCAAACCACATATTTTTACCTGCTTTTATACTTACGCAAACGAAATCATGCAGTATGTAATCGGTTATGCCTCAATTTTTATTACTTTGCCACTCTTGGAAGAATTTGTTGATATTGTTTATGAGGTAAATTCCCTTTTATTTCTAGTTTGGCAAGAGAGTTTCTAGGAAAAAAAACATAAATGAGTGGTGACTTTTATGAAATTCTTCTACTGTGTTTGTGAAAACACTTGACTTATTCCTTATTTTTCTGTTGATGTGATCAGTCCTAGTGATTTGATTACTAAACCAGGTTTCAGTCATGGAGTAAGTCCCAATGGTCTACTGTCTTGTTTTTTTCTTTTTCATTATTGCTGAATAGGACTTGTTTATGTTTTATTTAGGATTTTTGTCTCTATATTCTTGAGAAAGATTCTGTAGTACTTTTCCTTTCTTACAATGCATTTGTCATGTTTTGGTATCAATATTATTCTAATTTCTTAAAATATATTGGGGAATTTTCTTTTTCTGTTATTACACAGAGTCTTGTGTAACACTAGTATTATCTATATCTTTAATATTTCAGAGAATTCACTGATGAAGTCATCTAGACCTGGGGTCATTTTTATAAGAATGTTTTTAGTAGCGGATTTAATTTCTTTACTTGATACCAAGTAATTCAGGCTCTCTGTGTGTTTTCATCTTCCTGTAGTTTTATTTGATGAATTTTTGCAATTCATTCAAATACTCTAATTTACAACTAAAAAGTTGTTTATAATCACTCATCTTTTTTGATGTAGCTATATGTAAATATTAGTATATTACCTTTTGTCATCTCTGATTTTGTTGTTTTATTCATTCTAATACTTTTTTCCTTACTTTGTCTTGCTGGGGGTTAATTTTATTAGTATTTTCAAAGGTTTAAGGTTTAGTGGCTGCTGGGTGGCTCAGTCGGTTGGGTGGCCTAATACAACTCAGATCATGATTTTGCGGTCAGTGAGTTTGAGCCCCATGTCGCGCTGTGTCCTGGGTGCTCAGAGCCTGGAGCCTGCTTCGGATTCTGTGTCTACCTCTCTCTGCTTGCCCATTCCCTGCTTGCTCTCTGTCTGTGTGTCTCTCTCACAAAAATAACAAACAATTAAAAAAAAAAAGTTTAGGGTTTCTATTTTTGAATGTTTGAGTTATATTTTATTGATTTATTATTTTTCTTTTATATTTTTAGATTTGATTCACTTTTCTCTTTCCAACTTCTTGAAAGAAAAGCATACATAATTTATTCTTAAGCTTTCTGTTTTCCTATATGGGCATTTAAAGTTGCAAATATGTTCCTGATCTTAGAGGAAAAGCTTTCTCAGCTTTTCACTTCTGAATATGATGTAAGCTGTGGACTTGTCATATATGGTGTTTATTATGTTGATATAAGTTCTCTCTTTATACCCATTTGGTTGAGAATTTTTATCATAAATAGATGTTGAATTTTGTCATGTTCTTTTTTTATTGAGATGATCTATAGGTCTTTTTTTTTTTCGATTTGAAAGTAGTTGTTGATTAGCTGACCAGATTATAAAAATAATCATAGCAGATACCTCTCTTCATCCTAATAATCTTACTGGTCTGATCTCCCCTGTGCCAGCATCTTTCTACAAAATGAGTAATCTTTTTCTTTATTCCCCCACAAGGAGAAGATAACTTGAAGGACCATAAGAAGTTGTTTGCTTTTTTGATATGTTTTTTTAACAGTATAGATCTTATGAATCAGGTCCTCTGTGCAGATGATGCCATTTTTACCAAGAGATCATGCAATCAATGTGTTATTTGTCAGGGAAATTGGCTTCTTGTTGATTTTGCCATAACCACACTTGTAAATCAGTTCATTCACTCACTACATGTTTGTGTACCCCAGTGCTCTATATGGTTCCATAATCCTTAGCATGTTAACTGAAGCCTCTTTGAACTTAACACAGGTGCCATTGAAAATCTGGTGAAGGTGAAGAAGCTGCAAAACCTTTTGAACCTTTGGACTCAACACTATCGATAGCTGTAAGGTCCTGATGACAAATGCCAATTTGGGTTCCCCAAGTACATAGAGGTTGCCAGCTTTTCTTGCCATCCTAGCCAGTTGAATCTCAGTTGTGTACATTTGCCTATGTTCCTTGTGGTGACGCTTAGCTTTTTCACAGATGAGCTTCTTCATTTCCTTTTGAAACATCTTTTGGGCATACTTCCTTCTCAGACACTTGATCTTCAACTCTGTGAAATCCCTTCCCTTTTTCTTAAGGGTTTCTGGCATAGCAGGAACCTTCTTTTTCTTCTCTCTACCATCCTCCATGGTTCTATCTGGAAAAAAAAAGACATGACTATGCAATTTTTATCCTACATTTTGTTAATGTGGTGTATCACATTAACTGATTTGCAGATGGTGAATCATCCCTGCATCTCTGGAATAAATCTTACTTGGTCAGGGTATATGATTATTTAAATAGTTGAATTCATTTTGCTAATATTTTGTTAAGGATTTTTGTGTATCTGTTTTTAAGGAATGCCAGCCTATAATTTTCATTTCTTGTCATATCCTTGTCTGATTTTGGTATCATAATCACTGGCCTCATAAAATGAATTTGGATGAGTTCCCTCCTCTTCTGAATTTTTGGAAGAGTTTGAGAAGGATTGGTATTTATTCTTCTTTAAATGTTATGTAGAATCACAAGTGAGGCTTTCTGGTCTTGGACTGTAATTTGTTGGGAGGTTTTTGAATACTGTTTAATCTCCTTACTAGTAATCAGTCTGTTCAAATGAGTTTGGATGAGTTCCCTCCTCTCTGTGTTTTCGGAAGAGTTTGAGAATTTGCATTTATTCTTTTTTAAATGTTTGGTAGAATTCACCAGTGAAGGCTTCTGGTCCTGGAATTTAATTTGTTGGGAAATTTTTGAATGCTGAGTCAATCTCTTTACTAGTAATCTATCTGTTAAATTTTTCTACTTCATCATGATTCAGTCTTGGTAGGTTGTATGTGTCTAGGAATGTATCCATTTCTTCTGAGTTGTCTAATTTAGTGTATAATTATTTGTAGTAGGCTTTTATGATCCTTAGTATTTCTGTGGTATTACATGTAAACCTCTTTAATTTCTGTTTTTATTTTTTGGATCCTCTCTTATTTTCTTCGTGAGTGAAAATGGATGAACTTCAAGGGCATTATGCTAAATGAAGTAAATTAGAGAAAGACAAATGCTGTATGATTTTTTTTTAATGTTTGTTTATTTTGGGAGAGAGAGAGAGAGAAAGTGAAAGAGGGGCTGAGAGAGAGGGAGATAGAGAACCTGAAGCAGGCTTCACACTGTCACCCTAGAGCCTGATGCAGGGTTCAATTCCACGAACCATGAGATTTTGACTTGAGCCAAAATCAAGGGCCAGATGCTCATCCAGCTGAGCCACCCAGGCACCCATGTATGATGTCTCTTAATGTAGAGTCTTAAAACAAACAAGTAAACAAAAAAACCTAATAGGTGGAACAGATTAGTGGTTGCCGGAGCCAGGGGTTTTAGGGTGGGAGAAATGAGTGAAATCTTTATTTTTAATTTAAATTGTTTAAATTTGTTTTTAATGTTTGTTAATTTTTTGAGAGAGAGTGCGCACGCACACACACAGGCCAGGGATGGGGAGCCAGAGAGAGAGAGGGAGATGCAAAATCAGAAGCAGGTTCCAGGCTCTGAGCAGTCTGCACAGAGCCTGATGCGGGGCTCAAACCCATGAACCATGAGATCATGACCTGAGCTGAAGTTGCACACTTAATCAGCTGAGCCACCCAGCTGCCCCAGTAAATTGTTTAAATAAAATAAGTGAATTGACTTTAGGATTAAAGTATTACAAAATAGCACAACAAATTATTACTCTAAGTCTCAAAAATAAAGCTACAAACAGGTCTCTAAATCTTGCTTTTTAGCTATATCTCACAAATGTTCTTTCCTCACAAATGTTGAAATGTTTTAATTCAAAGTTTTATAATTTGTTTCAATTTTTCTTTGTTTCTTGCATCTTTTAGAGAAATATTTAATTTCCAGGAAATTAGGAAGTTTCTTTTGTGCACTTGCATGTTCTTGTTCTGGTTTTAAGTAATTCCTAACTTTCACTATGGTTAGTCAGCATACTTTAAATAATTTAAATTCTTTGAAGTTTGTTGATTCCTACATTATGACATATTGCCAATGTTACTAAATATTTGATTTGTACTTAAATATAAATCTTCATTGTTAAGTGTGGTATGCTAAATAAGTGAAATACAATTCTGTTTATGTAATCAATATTTTTACTTATTTTCCATGTCCTTAACAGCTTCTTGATGAATTGCTAACACTATGTTGAAGTCTTTTGTAGTGATGATACATGTGTTTCTTCTTTTAAGTTATATGAATTTTTGCTTTATGTATTTGAGGTCATGTTAAAAGATTCACACAAGTTTGAGATTAAAAAAAATTTTTTTTAATGTTTCATTTATTTTTGAGACAGAGACAAAGCGTGAGCAGTGGAGGGGCAGAGGGAGAGAGAGAGGGAGACACAGAATTGAAAGCAGGCTCCAGGCTCTGAGCTATCAGCCCAGAGCCCGACCTGAGGGTCGAACTCATGAGCCAGGAGATCATGACCTGAGCTGAAGTCAGGCACTCAACAGACTGAGCCACCTAGGTACCCCACACAAATTTAAGATTTTGATAGCCTCCTTTATCTTTATGAATACTATTTCTTATGTCCACTAATGATTTTTAAAGTCTACTTGTTGGGAAATTAATATAGCTAACTCAAGTTTCTTTTAGCTATTGTTAATCACCTTTTCCCAAAAACCTTGAAATATGAACTGTCGATTTTGCTTCCTGAGAGGATGCCTCTTTTTCAATACCACAAATGCTTCCTCTCTGTGGTTTTGATCATAAAGGAGTATGTTTCCCCAAAGGGCTAACTCGGCAAAGTAGAAACACAACTTGAGAATGAAGGAGATCGGAGGTTAATGTTTCTCTGAAGTAAGTTTTGGGGATTCAGACAGATCTTTTCCAGTCCATGGAATTTGTGCATTTGTTGCTGCTGCTTCTCTTCTATTAAGACAGAAACTCTGTGAAGAAAATTGGTCTTTTCCACTGACGCTGTAGCCCTCAGTACTTAGAACTGTACCTTGCCAAGTTGGAATTACAGAAATATCTATATGATGAAATGGAATTCAATTTCTCTTGCCAACAGTTCTCTGAGGAAGGTTCTATTATTTCCATTTTGCTAGTAATAGAATCGAGTGTGAAAAAGGTTAAGTAACTTTCTTAAGGTGAATAAATTAAAGAGCAGATTCAGAGGGAGGCTTGTCTGATAACACAAGAGAGGGCCTCACACTAGTCTCTTCAGTGGCGGGGAACCTTAGGTGA
Source organism: Prionailurus viverrinus (assembly GCF_022837055.1). Classification (NCBI taxonomy): domain Eukaryota; kingdom Metazoa; phylum Chordata; class Mammalia; order Carnivora; family Felidae; genus Prionailurus; species Prionailurus viverrinus. Next base: position 105,573,451 of record NC_062562.1, on the reverse strand, counting down.
CAGACAATGTGGTAATGTGGAGGCTCATGCCCCAGAGTCCCATTTACAGACCATTTTGCCCCTGTGATTTGGGGCAAATTACCTAACCTCTCTCTGCCTCTGTTGTCTTGATTTGTAACTAAGGATGAGAGTACCTATCTCACTGAATTGTTTCAGGAATTAAGTCTGTTAGTAACCTAGAGGATATTTATTACTTGTAAGGCAGGTTCACTTTTGTCCCCCCCAGGTAGTATTAGATCCAAATGTAGAGGAAACAGAGAAGTTATCTTCTTAGATTGCTCTCACCTTCTCTAAATTTTGTGCGTGCACTTTTAGACTCATATTTTCTATTTTTCTTACGTTACAGGAAGGGAGACATTCTTTTTTACAGTGTACATTTTTTTCTTCTAGGGATCTTGACTCTTCATTTAGTCTCAGACTTTAGGGATGGATTTTCCCATTTCTTCCATAACCCATCTCTCCCTTTCTCCTGGATCTTTCCCATCAGCATTTATATATGTTAAAAATCTGTCTTCTCTTTAAAAACTCTGCATATATTTTTAAACAACCAACACTGTAAACTCAAGAAAATTGGTTATACTTTGAGTCTCTGTTTCCTAATTCCTACTTATTTAAACCATCTTACCCCTTGATTTCCATACTTTATCTGTTAATCATCTTCAGTACAGTTTTTAAATGTTGGAATTCCTAAAGGATAGATAATCTCTTCTGATTGAATATCAGTAGCTCTCAAACTTGGTTGAGCATTAGCATCTCCCTAGGAATTTAAGAAAACTTGCTGATAGCCACACATCTCCCTCAGAGACTGTGATTTAATTAGCACAGCTGGATTTTAGTGTATTGCTTTTTTAAAATACATGAAGTTATTCTAATGTTTAGCCAAGTCAGTACTTGAAACTGTCTCTCCAGTTGATTTCATTTATAGATGTAATTTAATTTACTATATATGAGTAACAAACCTCTCTATTTATATTTTAGATTTGGGGAACTTTTCAGCATGTGGATATTGGAGTTTTCAGGAAATCTGAGATCTTGAACACACCACCTATGTCATACTAACAGTATATAACTTAGTGTAAAAAAACTGAGGAGTGTTTCAGCCATGCTAGAGATAGGTCTAGCAGTCATCTTTATGCATCATTTTCCCTGAGCCCAACTTACTTGATGTTTGGAACTTGATACAGAATACAGCTCGAAAATGGTTGCCTTACAATAGGAAGAAAGAAGGAACCCTAGAGAAAGGGAGAGCTCTATGCCTGGAAGAGACCAAAAGGGAAGGTTTCAAGCAAGCAAATTACAGAGAGTGAAAAACTGAAAATCTTTTCTTTTTTTTCCCCCCCTTTCTTACTGAAAGCTTGTCACCTTAATCTCTCAAACTCATTTCTGTTTCTTAGGTTATCATGATATGAAAGCTTAGCAACCATACAGATAAAATAAGACTGGTGTAAACTGTTTCTGGAGGTTTCAATTTGTCCGCAAAAATATTTCTGGCAGGGTTATAGTGAAGGGAAAATGAGTTACTAAGTGTGAATGAATCTAATAGAGTGCTTGACAGAGAGCATAGGCTTGCCAAAGTCAATTTGCCTTTCTCAAAGAAATATCTATGGACAGCCCCTCTCTGCTGATCTTTTCACCAGTAAATTTTAAAATCCTGTAATTCATGTCTCCTGTGCATACCAGAGAACTATAAAGTTTCCTCTTCTTTTCCCTCTTCAAGTACTTGTGAAGGATGCCTTAATTTGTCATATAGATTCATACACAGTAAATAATGGGAGATAAAGAATTTTCAGAAACATAGATAACATTTTTCTTCTGCCATGAATTGAAGTTCATTAAATTTTAATATAGTTCCATTACTGCTGATGTTTACAACGTTGTTTTTCATAAGCCTCCCTCTTTGAGAGTGCCAACTCACTAATTAAATATGTTCATTCCAGTTACGTGTTCTTTCCTAAACAGTACAAAAGAAAATTCTCTATACTGTCATTATGACCCAGAATAATTCACATTTCTTCCAGGGGAAGAAAACTTCTCAAATGTTCTATTCTCCACTCAGAACCATGCTAAAACCTTGACATTCCTAAATCAGGGTAAAAATTTTGTAGTGAATATAATACCATGTTTCTGCTAATTAACTGTTACCAAAAAAATTGGGGGATAGATTTTAAAGTTAATAAAAAATCTAGTTTAAACTAACAGCTAAATGTAAATAACTGTCATTTAGCATTTGTTTCCGTATTGCTGTAAAAATAGTACAAATACATATGTAACCAAGCAATTAAAAGAAACCTTCTTCTCAGTAAATATTAAACCCATATTTAAAAAAAGAAAAAAGAGTTGGGGGAGGGACACAAAGAGAGGGAGAGGGATTCCAAGCAGGTTCCATGCCACCAGCACAGAGCCAGACATAGGGGTTTGAGCCTATGAAATTTTGAGACAATGACCTGAGCTAAAATCCTGTGTCACACACTTAACCGACTGAGACACCCAGACACCCAACACTAAACCCATGTTATTTAAAAGTAAAAATAAAGTTGCTGGCTTGATTTTTAGTAAATTGGGAATTAAATAGTCCTGTTGAATGTTGTTGAATGTAGGTTGGGAGAGGATTCTGTAATCAAGGTGAAATTACATGCAGGTCCTGTGATCATTTGAAATAGCATTTCTAGGTTACCGATGAATCAATTAGCTGATCCCAAACACTCAGGCGGTCATAACTCTTAATCATGATGTAAGCTAACCCAATTTTAACCAGTTATCTATTTGATTGCTGACTTACTGTTAAAAATATGCTTAACAAATGAATTGTCTTTTGTTTCTCTAAGCCACTTTCCCTAAAGTATCTATTGTTAAGTCATTGAGAAGATAAAAATAAATTTATACTAATCATCAAATTCAATCACTTAATTACACAGAAAAGTGAAGTGATTTTTCCAAGAGCTCACAGCAGTTTATGGACAAAGCTGGAACAGAAGTTGATGCCTAAATCTAATCAAATCCAGTGTTGTATGTAATAAAGTTTCCTATAAATTACTGTAGAAAGGAAGGAAAGAAGTTGGGGAGCTATGACTTCAATTTTTTTTTTCAAATTTATTCTCCTTAAATTTAAATCCTTAAAAATATCCCTCCTATTGAGTCACTTCTTCTGCATTTTTGATAAAGCAGAAGTATTACTTTATGTATAAATTTAAGGATTAATAAATTCTTGGTTCTATTTTTTGATATTGTATACAGATGGAAGTTTGTCATATTTAAAAACATTGAAGTCCTAACATTTTCAATACAGAATTTTCACCAAATTAACTAAGATTTATAATCAGTAGGGTCTTAAAGAATATAGTTACATTTGTATAAATTTATCATAAAATCACTGAATAAATGTGACTAGAGTTTTGAAGGCTTATGAAGATGACGGCTTATATACATTCTTATTTTTCAAGCATTCCAAATGCTTTTTATTTTAAGAAACACAGTTATTAAAAAACTAAAATGTGAATTCTGTTTAGATAAATGTTAGAGTTACCACTTGGATGAATTTTTTTTTTCTGGTGCATAATTTTAGACTGAGGATAATGTTTGTATTTAAATTGTAAGAGAAATTTGGGGTGCCTGGGTAGCTCATTCAGTGGGGTGTCTGACTTTGGATCAGGTCATGATCTTGTGGGTTTGTGAGTTTGAGCCCCGCATCGGGGTCTGCACTGGTGGTGCAGAGCCTGCTTGGAATTCTCTCACTGTGTTTTTGTCTCTCTCTGCCCCTTCTTCACTTGTGCTCTTGTGGTAGAGACCCTTCCCTAAGGAAGGGGAAAAAAAAACCCCTCAAGGCAACCTGTTTATACGTGTAGATGACAACATCCCTCATGACCTTGTAACGTGAGACCACTAATCAGACTACATGTTGGTATGTTACCATATGTGGGAGACGAAGTGGAAAAAAAAACACCAAAAACTGCACCATGTGGCATTCGGGGCTCAGTTCTTCTGGTATGAACCCAACTGAGTGGTGCTGGCAGGAATAAAGTTGCTTCCTGGAAAGAGAAGCCTTGGTGTCACGACTGAGCAAGAATCCTGCTACACTCCTGCAAAATAAACAAAAAATTAGAAATTTGATTGCACATAGCTTTTTTTTTTTTTTTTTTTGGTACTTGTATCAACCTGATTCCACAAGTTGTAGAACATGGTAATTATATATGGCACAAGCTTTGATATATACATTATTGGACCTTAATATGTGCAATTGTAGTTTAAGTTAATAATTATGTGATGAAAATCAAAGTGTAGTTTGAACTTTTGACAACTTACTCAACTACAGTAAAATACAGTTCAAATGTTTTTTTAAAGTAAATGATTTTAGAGGCAATGTCAATCATCATGGGAACCACAAATACTCTTGGCTTGAAAACATCTAGTCACTCTAGTGTGGGTTTCATTTTTGTGTGCTTGTCTAACTCCGCCTTACCTAAATAAGGAGTTTAATTTGATAACCTTAATTATGACCTTGTCAGTGACCTCTTTTAAAAATTCTGAATACCAACTGAATTGAAATAAATTCCCCACATATTTTAATATTCTCATGTATTTCTCTGTATTTTTTGACTCTTTAACGTTACATATAAAGTATTAAAGTCTAGGGGAGAAACTATTATTCTGAGAACACATTTTTTTCCTTTATTGCCCTTGAGTAGGAGAAGGTGCATGTTGAGAATAGGCTGTGACCTAGGTTGCCCTCAGCCCTTTTCCTCCTCCCATACTTCCTTCCCTTCGTGCCTGCCCTCCCACAGTATTCTTCTAAATTAAACTGTTCATTAGCACTGTTGCAACCTTTGAATCCTTTGTTTTTTAACACAACATTTATAATATGAGTTCCCTTTTGAATTGTCAGCAAAATTTTGAGAATTAAAACTTTGACAATTGAAAGCTTTCTTGTAAAACCAAGCCTGACTTCAACGCAGTTCATACTGGCACAGTTGGTTGATATTTTATATTTTTCATAAGCCTGATTTGCCCAAATGCTTCTCTTATTTCTAAGTGTGTGTCCTCCAGTTTTGCACAGATAGAAAATTTCTAATATCTTAGGACTAGGGAATTTGCTTTTAAATAGAGTGTATATAGTGAAGCCTGTTTTTCAAACACGTTGCTGTTTTCACATTTGAACTTATGGCAGTTGACAATTAGTTAATGGAATAAGTACCTGAGGGCATCCTTCTGTAACACAAAAAGGAAAAGAAACCAGAGGTGAAATAAACACAAAAGGAAATAAATGTTTTATGGGCTGGTTATAAAGACATGACTTTAATACTGTTGTATATAGTTTTTGAGAACTCTAGTGGGACAAGAAACAAGTTGTGTGTCTAGTGAAAACTTTGCCTGGTTGGCCCTTTTCCTTTCAGGACACTCTGTAGGTTTCATCTTCTTAAAAAGAGCAAGTTATCAACATGTACTGCCTTTAGAGTTGCTCAGACATCCCTTAATTATGAGTTACTTTTATCCAAACTCATTTTCTGACTCTTAAATCTCACTGTCATCAAGAAAATAAAATCAAAAGTTGGAAGTAAGAAGGATATTTGTTTTGCGAATGTAAGTTGAACACTTGGCTCAAGATAAAGGCAATAAAATGTTCTCTTTCTTGCTAATCATGACACATACCTAAATTAGGGGAAGTCTTTTAAAATGATTATATAACATACTCCATTAGAGCACTTTTGAGTTATTTTATTCTTACATAGTATTTGAAAGATAGTTTACGGTTTTATTTTAGCACATGTTAATGCAAAGTATGTGAATGATCCAGCAAGAAAAATATCAAAGTGATGGAAAACTTAGATAAAAAGTCAGTGGTAGAGTTACCATTGTGAATTCCATTTATATATATATATATATATATATATATATATATATATACATATATATATATATATATACACACACACACACACATGTATATATATATATATTTTATTTTATTTTATTTTATGTTATGTTATTTTTTTACTGGAAATTTACATCTGACATTTAAAACCATGGTTAGAATTGGCTATGTACATTACCCTTGAAAAGTCTGTCCCAAGTCAAAGCAGGAAGGAAAAAAAGATAAATTGCTTAGAAATGTTTTTCACTTAACTAAAAACTCAATCACAATTTTAAGAATAAAATTCAACTGCTAAATTTACTTGGGAAAAATTTACAAAGAGTACAGATTCTAAGCTATATCTAATTATAATTCTGGGTAAGGAATTAGACTTGTGTTTGTGATGTAAGCAATCAATTATTATTTGTACAGTTTTCCCTCTCAAGGAAAATTTTTCACCTGACATTCATCATATGTCTAGAAGTACCAGTTCGCAGAATGTTGGAGAATTTAGAGAATTCAAAAGGTCAGCCATCCTCACTTGTGAGAGTACTATGTTTATGAAATTATATGCAAGAAAGGATACTGTACTCTTGTGAATCCCCCAAAAGAAAACATCAGGGCAGAAGCCATAACACAGTTAACTAAATGATCAATTATAAGACCAACTTTCCTTAATAACTGTAGGAATTTGGACCTCCCCTCTATGGTATCAAAGGATCTTGGTGTTAGAATTTGTTTTACTTCTACTACAACTTAAATTCATATTCTGTTATATGTTAACTGTCTCATAGGGTTCTGATCTGTTACATGTTAGTGACTGGAATATGTAAATTAAAAATAGTGTCATTTGAAAATGGAAATTATGTGGAAACATTTATCATATTTCTTGGAGTTTTGTTCCTGAGAGGTCTTTAGGTTTTTCACTTGTCTCCTCAGAAGGTCCACTTTTGAAGTCATGCCTCATCCCTGAGGGACAATAGAACGTGTTAAGAACATGTGGAAGACTTGTTACCATTTTACACATTTCATTCATTATCAGATGTTTTATTTTACTTTGAGAAGCATCACAGCTCTGTGGTTCTGAGTATTCTAAGAGGAAAGTAATAAAGTAAAAAGGAAATAAGTATCATGACTTTTTCCTGAGTCACTACTGAAATAAAATAATACTAAGTTTTGCAATTCTCTTTTGCCCCAGAATGACTTTTTCTTTACCATGTAAAAAAATGCCAACACGATAACTGAAATAAATATGAAATGACATTGTCTCCAAAATAGTAATTACGCTGGCCTACTTTTAAAGAAGTAGAAAAATAAAGGTCACCGGAGTGACTTGGATGGCACCTAGGTGGCTCAGTTGGTTGAGTGTCTGACTCGGGATTTTGGCTGAGGTCATTATCCCAAGATTGTGGGATCAAGCCCTGTGGAGGGCTCTGTGCTGAGTGTGGATTCTGCTTGGGAGTTTCTCTCCTTCTCTCTCCCTCTCTCTCCCTCTCTGTCCCCCTCCCTCCCCCACCTTCTCCCTCTCTCTGCCTCTCCCTCTGACCCTCCCCCACTTGTGCTCTCTAAAATAAATTAAAAAAAAATAGTACTCTACACTCAAAAGCAGTATTTAAATTTTTTTTTTCAACGTTTATTTATTTTTGGGACAGAGAGAGACAGAGCATGAACGGGGAGGGGCAGAGAGAGAGGGAGACACAGAATCGGAAACAGGCTCCAGGCTCTGAGCCATCAGCCCAGAGCCTGACGCGGGGCTCGAACTCACGGACTGCGAGATCGTGACCTGGCTGAAGTCGGACGCTTAACCGACTGCGCCACCCAGGCGCCCCTCAAAAGCAGTATTTAAATGATGAAAACATTGGGTAAGTTTGGTTTCATAGTTGGTACATGTTACCATTGAGCTCTGCATTATCAACTTGGTTCATTGTAGTCACGTAGAGTTTTTAATAATTAAAGATTACACCCTCATCTCACTGCCCTTCCATCAGCCTCCTCAATAGTATAGAGAAGCTAGAGATTAAAAAATGCAACAGCTCATGGGAGAAACATCTTGTAGTCCTCTTAGTATGAATTGGTAGCTTATTTGTCCATAAACAGGATAGCAGTCTTCATTTATTAAAAAAAATCATTACCTGTTCTATTGTCTAACACTCCTGGTTGACTTGAGTGTTTTATGTCTTAGGCTCAGATCATCAGTAGCTTAAATTGCCCAGCAAATTAGTAAGTAAGGATCTCCATGCCTTAAGGAATATAATAATGCCTCCTGGAGTAAGATGTTAGCAAAGTGATTCCTGAGTATTTTGAACTTGGAGTACTCCATTTGCTGTTTTAACGTAGTGAGTGGATAAGAGTAAGACTGCATTTCTTTAGTCATGCAGACTTTATAAAACCCCTAATATGTACGCAATGTTGTGCTAGGTGTCAGGGACATAGCTCTTTGGCAAGATAAAGTCAATTTCTTTAAGAGGAAAAAGAAGAAAAGTAAAATATACTGAAAACTAAGACCAAATGAAAATATTCACTCCTCATTTACTGACAAAAAAGTTAAGAGTAACAAAATAGTCAAGAAGAGTGGCTGTAAGAACGTGGTTATGAGGGAGAAGGACATGTATTTAGCCTTCCACTTTAGAAAAACCAATTCTCTGCAAGTGTTAAGGTCTTCACTCTGGCCGGACACTGAAGAGAAAGGGAAACTGAATGAGAATTGTATAAGTTAAAGCAGAACTCTAGAAGAATACTGGAGGCCAAAGACTCATGCTTCTTCTTTACATGCCTATAAGTAATGTTTCCAAGGAAGTTCCTTCTGAATGTTAGTTTGGAAAATTTAGTTCTTTTTTGATTTGTATACAGGCAGTATTTTTTTGCATTTTTCTAAGATAGATAAAATAAGTAGTGTTGCTGCCGTGGCATACATTGTCCCTGCATCTAAACTGAATACCAGTAGGCATTAATACAGTATCACTAAAAAATGTCAGTAATTAGGTAGGATATAAGACTGTGTGGAAGGTATAGTTGGGAGTTCTTTGCTGGTCTGTGCCTCTACCATTAACCTGAAAAAAATAAGACTACTGGTTATTTTGCTAGCAAAAATGGGTTTTATTTAGGAATAGCAGAGAATTGGAATTGCGACAATCAAGCTAAGGTAAGGCCATACCCAAGTCTGCAGAGCAAAGAAGAGGAATGTTCCTTTATAGAGGCAAGGAGGAAGTAGGGAAGGCTGTGATACACTAAAAGTCCAGTGACAACTATGGGTTTGCAATATAGTGGCTTTTCATTGGCTGAGTTGTGACTGTCTTTCATTGGGCTGGGCTGTTGCCAAGGGAGGAAGGAAGAATAGCATCCTTCTTCCTGCTGGAATAGTGAAGTAGTATCCACATGCAAGGTCCATATTTTCCTTTTGGGTGTGTGATTGACTAATAGTGGTAGGGCATGAGAGCTCTCTCTGTTGGCCTGTTGACGACTCCATTGTAAGTGAGGCTTCCAGTACAATTTTTCTCATTGAAAAAAAATTGGCAGTGAACTATTGAAGTTTATTTTATTTATTTTATTTTTTTATTTTTATTTTTTTTTAAGTTTTTTTTTTTTTTTTTTTTGAGACAGAGAGAGACAGAGCATGAACAGGGGAGGGTCAGAGAGAGAGGGAGACACAGAATCCGAAACAGGCCCCAGGCTCTGAGCTGTCAGCACAGAGCCCGACGCGGGGCTTGAACTCACGGACTGTGAGATCATGACCTGAGCCGAAGTCGGACGCTTAACCTACCAAGCCACCCAGGCGCCCTTTGAAGTTTATTTTATTTTTATTTTTAATTTTTTTTCAACGTTTATTTATTTTTGGGACAGAGAGAGACAGAGCATGAACGGGGGAGGGGCAGAGAGAGAGGGAGACACAGAATCGGAAACAGGCTCCAGGCTCCGAGCCATCAGCCCAGAGCCCGACGCGGGGCTCGAACTCCCGGACCGCGAGATCGTGACCTGGCTGAAGTCGGACGCTTAACCGACTGCGCCACCCAGGCGCCCCTGAAGTTTATTTTAAAATGAATGTTCTGTAGCCAAAAGGCAAAAATGGGAAAATTAGAAGTTACATTATTTAAATATTTTAAGGTGTTGTTCTCTGCATTGTGGGCCTGTTTCTAGTATTGTGTTTGTTTTCTGCATTCCACATGCAAGTGAAATCACATGGTATTTCTCTTTCTCTGTCTGATTTATTTCACTTAGCTTAATACTCTTTAGGTCTGTCCATTTTGTTGCAAATGGCAACATCTCATTTGTTTTTATCGCTGAATAATATTCCATTATATATATATATATACACCACATCTCCATTCCTCTACCACTGAACCAAGTTGCTTTCATATCCTGGCTATTGTAAATCGTGCTGCAGGAAACACAGGGCTGTATATATCTTCAAAATAGAGTTTTCATTTTTGGGGGATAAATATGCAGCAGTGGAATTACTGGATCATATGATTTTTCTTTTTGTTAATTTTTGACTTTTTAATTTTTATTTTTTTTACTGTTTATTTTTGAGAGAGAGACAGAGTGCGAGAAGGGGAGGAGCAGAGAGAGAGGGAGACACAGAATCCAAAGTGGGCTCCAGGCCCCGAACTGCCAGCATGGAGCCCAACACAGGGCTCAAACCCACAGTCCGTGGGATCATGAGCTGAGCTGAAGTTGGATGCTTAACCAGCTGAGCCACCCAGGTGCTCCTGGATCATATGTTTTTTTCAAATGTTAAGTTTTTGAGAATCCTCCATACTGTTTCCAAGGTGGCTGCACCAATTTGCATTCCCACCAAAAGGTCTGAGTGTATCCTTATCTCCACATCCTCACCAACATATTGTTATTCGTTGTCTTTCTGATACTAGCCATTTTGTCATGACTAAGTGATCTCATTGTGGTTTTGATTTGCATTTCCCTTTTAATTAGTGATGTTGAGCATCTTTTTATGTCTGTTGGCCATTTGTTTCTCTTCTTTGGAAACATGTCTCTTCAGGTCCTATGCTCATTTTTAAATCAGATTATTATTATTTCTTATGTTCTGTTGTAGGTGTTTCTTATATATTTTGGATATTAATCTTTTATTGGATATAACATTTGCAAGTATCTTCTCTGATTCAGTAGGTTGCCTTTGTTTTGTTGATGGTTTATTTCACTGTGCAAAAACTTTTTAGTTTGACGTAGTCCTATTAATTTATTTTTGTTTATGTTTCCTTTTTCTGAGGAGACCTGTCTAGTAAGAAGTTGCCATGGGTAATGTCAAAGAGATGAATGCTTGTGTTTTCCTTAAAGAATTTGATGGCTTCAGGTCTCATATTTAGGTCTTTAAATCCTTTTGAATTTATTTTTTGTGGGTGGTGTAAGAAATTAGTTCATCTTCATTATTCTGCATGTAGCTGTCCAGTTTTTCCAGCACCATTTATCGAAGAGACATTTTCCATTATACATTCTTGCCTCCTTTGTCATAGATTAATCATATAAGCATAAGTTTATTTCTAGGCTGTCTATTGTGTTCCATTGATCTATAGGCCAGTTTTTGTGTTGGTAAGATACTGTTTTGATTACTACAGCTTTGTAGTGTACCTTGAAATCAGGAATTGTGATACCTGCAGCTTTGTTTTTCTTCCTCAAGGTTGATTTGCCTATTTAGGTGTTTTGATTCAGCTTCTGTGGTTTCATACAACTTTTAGGATTATTTATTGCAGTCTTGTGAAAAATACTATTGATATTTTGATTGGATTTGTGTTGACTCTATAGATTGCTTTGGGTAGTATGGAGACTTAATCTTTGAATCGGTAAGTGTGGAATATCTTTGCTTGTGTCTGCAGTTTATTTTTATCAGTGTCTTAAAGTTTTCAGTATACAGACCTTTTATCTCCTTGGTTAAATTTATTTCTAGGTATTTTATTCTTGGTACTATTGTAAATGACATTGTTTTATTAATTTCTCTTTCTCATACTTTATTACTATATAGAAATGAAATACATCTCTGTATATTAATTTTGCATTCTGGAGCTTTACTGAAATGTATTAAATTCAATAGTTTTTTGGTGGAATCTCTAGGACTTTCTGTAATATATTGTCATATCATCTACAAATAGTGACAGTTTACTTCCCCACCAGCTTGGATGCCTTTTATTTCTTGTCGGATTGCTGTGGCCAGAAGTTTCAGTATTAGGTTGAACAAAAGAACTATTCATGCCTTCTTTTATACGTTTGTTTTTATGTATCCTGATTATAAAATAAAATCACATACTTTGTTGAAATGTGATAAAATACAGACAGAAGTGAAGTTAAAAAATGATTTTGAATTCCAGGACATATAAACAGTCGTCGTATGTATTTTCGAGAGCTACCTTTAAAAGTTTGACAGGCACCCCAAACAGAACACATTAGAAACACTTTGGATCCATCTGCATAAGTGAGATTCATCTGTGTACAAATGGTCTTCATTAATATGTATTCAGACACACACATACACACATTCTGTTTCTCTCCCTCTGTCTTATGAAGTCACTTTTTCTTAACATCTGGAAAATTTCAAACATCAACAAAATGCGGAAAAAGTAATAGTCCTTTCTCACACCTTGTTATATGTATGTATTTTAAAGAAAATCTCAGACATTATATTTTTGTACCCATAAATATTGATTCCTCAGAATATCCACCCCAGATGGCTTTTTAAAATATAATCCTGTATCGTAACACTATTTAACAATAAAATAATGTTTACATATTGGATCTATAATTTCCCCCGGTCATATAAAAAATGTTTACAATTGGTTTGTTCCAATCTGTATCCAAACAAGGTCCAAATAGTATATTTGTTTGACAATTGCTTCCTTTTTTTTTTTCTTGCCATTTACTTGAGCATGAACTATAAGAGACTCTCCAAACCGTGGAAGTGAGAAGGACAGCTGGAAGTACTCAAAAAGAGGCTGAATGAGGCTGTACCAGAAATAATTTCTATACTGGTTGTTGTAAAGGCGCTCCCACCTCTAAGGCTTGTTTCTAGAAGTAAAGTAATCATGAGTGCAATATTTCAGCTACTCTGATAGAAGCTTGTGCATCTCCACTGACGGCCATCCAGCTCCTTTTCAGCTACTTCTCACACCAGCCATCGTGGTGGGAAGGGGAATGAAGACTTGGCTCAGTTCTTCTAGGGTCCAACACCAGGCAGAATATCCCCTTCCTTACCAAGATGGTTGGGGCCATGCAGATGATTAGGCAAGCAATTGGCAGTCTTCATATGCTTTGTTTTTATCACAGATATGGCATCTTCCCCTTCACTGTCATTCTATCCTGGTTGCATATCATTTAATGACTAAAACAGCTTCCTCATTTGTTACCCTCTGTTCTTTAACCATGGTAATTCACTGCTTGACTATATTTCTTTTTTTTTAAAAGAATACTGATTCCTTATATTCTTATCTCTAAATAGCTAGGCTTCTGTTTTTTTATGCTAAATTTCAAGGTTTTATTCAATTTTTAAGCCCCTCTAAAATTAGTCTCTTATTGAATAAACAAGCCCATTCCCTTGCCTTATCAGGATTTGATGTCTCTTCCACAATCAGGTGTATAGATCCAGGGCAGATAGCCGTAGGCATCGTGTACAACCTTAAGCCATTCCCTTAACCTCTGTGAGTCTTGGTATAGTTACCTCTAAAATGAGAATAATAAATACCAATTTAGAGAAATATTAGTGGTAGAGTAAAACACTGTACTTTGCAGATAGCTTGTTACCAATGTCAGTTCTCTTTCATCACCTTGTTCCCTTGTATTTACTATACGCAAAGTTATTTTAATTGGACATATCCTTTATTTTGTGCCTGATATAAATTCTAAACATATTTTTATTACTTTTTTAAATACATTTTAATAGTAAAGCAAATCAGTGAGGCTGATACCAGTGCTATTTATTATATATGTTGCAAGTTGAAAAAAAATTACCATGTGCTGAATTTGGGGGAAGGTCAGAAAAACTGAATTCCTTTATTCTCTTGTAAACGATTAACTGCAAAAGGAGAAATTTTACATAGTGGTTAAAGAAGTCATTGGTCCTTACATTTTATGTAAGGTTATGATAGGCAGTAATGGTCGGAACAGTGACTCTTTGACACTGACAAAGGAGTTACCACAATTCATTTGCATCTGTAGAAATTTTCTCAGATTTAATAAACAACCCTCTCGCTAAAGAAAATTTTTAATAAACATTAAAATTACTTTAATAAACATTAAATTAAAAATTTTAATGTTTTTTACTCATTTTTGAGAGACAGAGTGAGAGCTGGGTAGGAGCAGAGAGAGAGGGAGACACAGAATCCAAAGCAGGCTCCAGGCTCTGAGTTGACAGAACCCCATGTGGGACTCAAACCCACGAACCATGAGATCATGACCTGAGCCGAAGTTGAATGTTTAACTGACTGAACCATCTAGTTGCCCCAATGTTTGTCTATTTTTCAGAGAGAGAGAGGCAGAGTGTGAACGGGGAAGGGGCAGAGAGAGAGACACAGAATGTGAAGCAGGCTCCAGGCTCTGAGGTGTCAGGACAGAGCTTGACCAAGGGCTTGAATCCACCAACTGTGGTCAATCATGACCTGAGCCAAAGTCAAATGTTCAACTGACTGAACTACACAGGTACCCCAAGAACTCTTGATGATTTTTTGATTGTGCTTGGTGTTCTTACCCTGCTCATGGGCCTTGTTTCTCAAGGTGTCTGCTTTTAAGGTGAGCTGGCTTAAAGAGTTTTCACAAAAACAAGAGCCATGACCAAGTGATCTATGCCCTAGAAGTATTTTCTAGTAACAAAAGGACTTTGTGGACATTTCAAACAATCCAAAGAATATAAAATTATATCTTTATTCCAGAGCTAAGAATTCCTAGGAAATAAAACTTTCCTGAGACCACAGCATGGGAGCTTTTAGTGTTGCTATTTTGTTTACCACTGACACTGTTTTTATTTTTTCCCCATCATTTTGCAGTTTTTTGTACTTTAGTGTTTTCTTTGGTTATACATTTTCTGGTAGAGCAAAGTCAATTTCATTTCATCATCATAGACAACCATTCATTTAGACCCCAAGCTGCTCAAAGAGGTATTATATAAATATTTGATTAAAAATAGAGGCTTTCTGGCTCTCAAGAGAACAGGTATAAAAATCATAGCCCCATTTCTGAACCACAGACTGTCTAATAAAGCAGCAGTATCTTTGAGAACCTGAGAAGTTAAAAGCAAGCTCTATAACTTAAACTACACTTTGAATTCATTTTAATTCTTTTTCTTACACCTTAGATATAAATCTTTATGTTTTCAACTAACTTGGAAATGCCTGTAACATGTGTAACTCTAGACTAATTGCTTTCAGGAATATAGGCATACCTCCAGATATTGTGGGTTCAGCTTCAGACCATTGCAATAAAACAAAAATGCAATAAAATGAGTCAAATGAATTTTTTGTTTCCCAGTGCATATCAAAGTTAGGTTTAAAATATACCATTGTCCATTACAAGTGCAGTATCATCATGTCTAAAAAGTGTGCATACCATAATTTAAAAATACTGCTAAAAACTGCTAACGATCATCTGAGATTTCAGCAAGTTGTATTCTTTGGCTGGTGGAGGGTTGATACTGACTTGCTGACTACTCAGGCTTGTGGTAGCTGAAGGTTGAGTGGCTGAGGCAGTTCTTAGGAAGAGACTACAGTGGGGGCATGTGGGTGGCTTAGTCAGTTAAGCATCCAACTTCAGCTCAGGTCACGATCTCAAGGTTTGTGGGTTCGAGCTTCACGTCAGGCTCTGTGCTGACAGCTCAGAACCTGGAGCCTGCTTTACATTCTGTGTCTCCTTCTCTCTGTGTCCCTCCCCCACTTGTGCTCTGTCTCTCAAAAATAAACGTTTAAAAAAAAAAGGCTGCAGTGAAGTTTGTCCTATCAATTGGCTCACTTTTGCAAATGATTTTTCTGTAGCATGTAGTGCCGTTTGATAGCATTTTACTCAGGATAGAACTTCTTTCAAAATTGGAGTCAATCTTCTTGAAACCTGTTGCTGTTTTCTTAACTAAGTTAATGGAATATCCCAGATCCTTTGTTGTCATTTCAACCATCATCATAACATCTTCACCAGGAATAGATTCCATGTCAAGAACCCGCTTTCTTTGCTTGTTCGTAAGAGGCAATTTCTCATCCATTCAAGTTTTATCATGAGATGGCAACAATTCAGTGACATCTTCAGGCTCCATTTCCAATTCTAGTTCTCTTGCTATTTCTACCACACCTGCAGTTACTTCCTCCACTGAAGTCTTAAACCCTTCAAAGTCATCCATGAGGCTTGGAACCAACTTCTTGAACTCCTGGTGATGTTGATATGTTGACTTCCTCCCATGTATCACACATGTTCTTAAAGACATCTAGAATGGCGAGTCCTTGCCAGAAAGTTTTCAATTTACTTTGCCGAGATCCATCAGAGGAATGACGGTCTATGGCAGCTATAGCTTTACAAAAAGTATTTATTAAATAATAAGACTTGAAAGTTGAAATTATTCCTCAACCTGTAGACTATAGAATAGATACTATGTTAGCAGGCATGAAAACCACATTACTGTCACTGTACATTTCCATCAGAGCTCTGGGGTGACTAGGTGCATTGTCCGTGAGTTGTCATATTTTGAAGGACATCTTTTTGTTGGAGCAGTAGTTTTCAACATTGGGCTTAAAATATTCAGTAAGCTATGTTGTAAACAGATGCGCTGTCATCCAGGCTTTGTTTCTGCATTTCTAAAGCATAGGCAGAGTAGATTGGGCATAATTCTTAAGAGCCCTAAGAGTTTTGGAATGGTGAACATTGCTTTAGCTTAAAGTCAGCAGCTGCATTTGCTCCTAACAAGAAAGCTAGAATGTCCTCTGGTTTAAAGGTTTAAAACCCAGCATTGACTTTTCCTCTCTAGCTATGAAAGTCCTGCATGGCATCTTCTTCAAAATAAGGCTGTTTTGTTTACATAGAAAATCTGTTGGTTAGCATAGTCACCTTAATTTATCAGCTTAGGTAGATCTTCTGGACAACTTGCTGCAGCTTATCTATCTGCACTTCTGCTTTGCCGTACACTTCGGGTTACAGAGACGGCATCTTTGCTTAAACCTAATGAGCCGACTTCTGCTGTTGTCAGACTTCTCTTCGGCAGCTTCTTCAAGTCTCTCAGCCTTCATACTATTGAAGAGAGTTTGAGTCTTGCTGTGGGTTAGGCTTTGGCTCAAGGGAGTGTTGTGCCTGGATAAGGCTGTTTTGTTTTCTTACTGTGTTCACTGGAGTAGCGCTTATCCTTTAGGAAGTTTTCTTTGGCATTCACAAGTTGGCTAACTGTTTGGTGTAGGAAGTCTAGTTTTTGCCGTTTCTTGGCTTTCGGCATGCCTTCCTCACTGAGCTTAGTCCTTGTTAGCTTTTTATTTAATGCGAGAGGCATGTGACTCTTTAACTTGAACAATTAGAGTTATTGCAGTGTCATTAATTGGCCTAATTTCAATATTGTCGTCTTAGGGAGTAAGGAGGCCCAAGAAAAGGGAGAGAGATGGGGAATTGTCAGTTGGAGGCGTCATCAGATCACACACAATAGTTATCAGTTAAGTTTTATCTGTTATATGGGTGCAGTTAGTGGTGCCCCCACTATTATAGTAATAAAGTTAAAGATCACTGATCACAGAGCACTGTAATGAAATAATAATGAAACAGTTTATAATATTGTAAGTATTACCAAACTGTGACCAAACTGTGAGGCATCAAGTAAGCTAATGCCATTGGGAAAAAGGCACCGTATACTTGTTTGATGCAGGGTTGCTGTAAAACTTCAATTAAAAAAAAATTATCTGTGAAGTGCAATAAAGATAAGTGCAATAAAGTGAGGTAACCTATAGACACTATTTTGTGCTAGGGTGAGGTCTGAGGAATTTACATTCCAGTTGAAGAATGAATAAAGCACAAACTGTTCAATATTAATTAAAATGGGGCTGTGTCTGTGAAGAATTTCATAGCTTTCTCCAGCTTCACACTAAAAACTTAGGATAAAAAGAAAAAGGATGAGAAATAAAGAGCTATTAATAGGGTCTAGAAAAATGTCCCCTAATTGAATGACTGTTCTAACTAAAATTGGAACATAAGCCAAATCTCCTTAAAACATACCACGTGAAATAGAACAGACCTCTCGGTGTGAAGAAAGATCATATGTACTTCTCTCCATCTTCTGCTCACAGTTCAGAAATGAAAGTTTTGACAAGAGGGAATGATAGACAACCATCTGTCTACTTCCTTAGTGATTTTGTTTTTAATTGAAGTGTACTTGGCCCACAACGTTACATTAGTTTTAGGTGTATAACAGAGTGATTTGTTTAGTCTATACATTATGTGCTGTTCACAAGTGTAGCTACCGTCTGTCATACAATGCTATTACAACTATTTTCCCTATGCTGTGCTTTTCCTCCTCCTGTTTTAGTCACTCCCTAACTGAGAGCTTGTATCTCTCAGTCTTGTACATCCATTTTTCCCACTCCTCCATGCTCCTCCCCTACGGCAACCATCAGTTTGTTCACTCTCTTGATGGGTCTGTTTCTGTCCTTATTGTTTGCTTGTTAGATCCACGTGTGAGTGAAATACTATGGTATTTGTCTTTCTCTGGCTTATTTCATGTCACGTAATGCTCTCTAGATCCATCCATGTTTTTGCAAATGGCAAGATCTCATTCTCTTTTATGGCTGAGAGCTATTGCAGTGTATATATGTATATATCTACCACATCTTCTTAATGCATTCATCTGTGGATGAAATCTTAGTTGGTTTCCATATCCTGGCTATTGTAAATAATGCTGTAATAAACATAGGGGTGCATATAGCTTTTCAAATTAGTGTTTTCACTTGGGGTGGGGAAAGTACCCAATAGTGGAATTATCGGATCACATGGAATTTTCACTTGTTAATTTTTTGAGGAATCTAGATAATGTTCTTCACAGTGGCTGCACCAATTTATACTTCCACCAACAGTGCATGAGCATTCCTTTATTTTCTACATCCTTGCTAACCCTTGTATTGTCTTTGTGATACTAATCATTCATACAGGGCTAAGGTAATATATCATTGTGGTTTTGATTTGCATTTCCCTATGATTAGTGGTGTTGAGCATGTTTTCATGTGTTTGTTGACCACCTGTGCATCTTCTTTGGAAACATGTCTATTCAGGTCCCCTGCCCATTTTTCAACTGGACATAATTTTTTAATTACGGGTTTCTTGGTGTTGTATGAGGTTTTTTTGTTGTTGGTTTGTTTTGTCTTTTTAACCTCTCATCAGATACATCATTTGCAAATATCTTCTCCTACTCAGTAGGTTGTCTTTTGGTTTTGTTCATGGTTTCTTTTGCTGCTCAAAAGCTTTTTATTTTGGTGTATTTTCAGTTGTTTATTTTTGCTTTTGTTTCTGTTGACTGAGGAGACATATCTACAAAAATGTTTCTAAGGCTGATGTCAGAGAGACTACTGCCTTTATTTTCTAGAGTTTTATGGTTTCAGGTCTCACATTTTGAGACCTAACTTAATCCATTTTAAGTTTACTTTTGTGTATATAGTGAATACAGTCCACTTTCATTTTTTTTCGTGAAGCTAATTTTCCTAGTACCGCTTATGGAAGAGACTGACTTTTCCCCATTGTGTCAGCTTGCCTCCTTTTTTGTACATTAATTAACTGTATGGGCATGGGTTTATTTCTGGGCTGTTTTGTTCCGTTCATCTGTATATATGTTTTTGTGTAAGTATCTTACTATTTTGATGATTATAGCTTTGTAGTATATCTTGACATTTGGGATTGTGATACCTGCAACTTTGTTATTTTTGCCCAAGGTTGCTTCAGCTATTCACAGTCTTTAGTGGCTCCATACAAACTTCAGGTTTATTTGTTGTAGTTCTGTGAAACATGCCACTGGTATTTTGATAGGGATTGCATTGAATTTGTAGATTGTTTTGGATAATATGTACATTTTAACAATATTCTCCCAAATTCCATTTGCTTGTGTCATTTCCAATTTCTTTCATCAGTGCCTTCTAGTTTTCAGTGTATAGGTCTTTCATTTTCTTGGTTAATTCTTAGGTGTTTTATTTTTTGGTGCAATTGTAAATGGATTTTTTTTTTAATTAGAGAGAGAGAGAGAGAGACAGAGAGAGTATGCACATGTGTTGGGGAAGGGTAGCAAGAGAGGGGAGAGAAAGAATCTAAGCAGGCTCCCTGCTGTCAGTGCAGAGCCCGATGCAGGGTTTTATGGTGTTAACCAAGAGGTCCTGACCTCAGCTGAAATCAAGAGCAGGATGCTTAAGCAACTGAGCTACCCAGGCCTTCCTGGAATTGTTTTATTAATTTCTGTGTTTGCTATCTTATTGTTGCCATATAGAAATGCAACAGATTTTTGCATATTAGTTTTTTATGCTGCAACTTAACTAAATTTATTATTTCTAATAGTTTTTAATAAAGTGTTTAGTGTTTTTTTACATGTCCACAAATAATGACAGTTTTACTTCTTTACCAATTTGGATGCTTTTTGGTGCTGCTTTTTTATACAGCAGTGGTGCTTCTGTCCCCATTCTTCTCCTGCCTCCGTACCGTGTTTTATACTCATTTGTAATTAGTGTTTCAGAAAATCGTTGTCAGTAGACAGAGAATGGCATGAACCTTAAATTACTCTACCATATTTGTAGATAAAGTATGAGTACACAGAGGAAAAAATAGTAGCAGTTCATGTTAAGAATTACAGGTTTTCATATATCTCATATGTTGTTAAAAGGCAGAGTGGGAGTTGGCAGTCCCATTGGAGCCTAACAGACACTTCTTCAAAGGTCTCTTTTGAGATTTGGCCTTGGAAAGTGGATCCAGTTATTTGGCCATCAAAAAAAAAAAAAAAAAAAGGAAGATCAAGGGTGGATCACACACCCTATTATTGGTAGTGATAGGGCATCAGTAGAGCTTTCCTTGTTTGATGAAGAGTGAATAGAAAACTTCAACCGTAGACAAACTTTGACAGAGTCAGCTTGAAAATTTAGAAGAAGAGCATACTTTTGAAAATTATTTTCTATAGGAGGTAGGAGAAATTTTAGAGATGTTTTTATCTTAACATTCAAGTAGACCTACTGTGGGAAAGAAATCTCTATTGTTTAAGCCACCTAGTCTCTGGTATTTCTTTGTAGCAGGCCAAGCTGAGAAAGACAAGAGTATACTTGAAGAGGATACTTCAGTATCCAGAAGTACTGTGGGCAATTCTAATTGACATTAGAAAGAATTGGGGCACCTGGGTGGCTTAGTCGGTTGAGCGTCCAACTTCGGCTCAGGTCATGATCTCGTGGTATATGAGTTCAAGCCCTGCATCGGGCTCTGTGCTGACAGCTCGGAGCCTGGAGCCTGCTTTCTTTCTTTCTTTTTTTTATTTATTTTTATTTTTTTAACGTTTATTTATTTTTGAGACAGAGAGAGACAGAGCATGAACAGGGGAGGGGCAGAGAGAGAGGGAGACACAGAATCTGAAACAGCTGTCAGCACAGAGCCTGACGCGGGGCTCGAACTCACAGACAGTGAGATCATGACCTGAGCTGAAGTCAGACGCTTAACCGACCAAGCCACCCAGGCGCCCCACCTGCTTTCGATTCTGTGTCTCCCTCTCTCTCTGCCCATCCCCTGCTCATGCTCTGTCTCTCTCTCTGTCAAAAATAAACAAACATTAAAAAAAAAGTTTAAAAAAAAAGTTTAAAAAAAAAAAGAATAAAAGCAAAACCTAAAAGAAAAATGAGCAAAGTATATAAATAGGTAATACACAGATAGAAAATGGCTAACAATTATATAAACACAGGATAATGCAAGGTCATCGGTAATGAAGGAATTGCACTTTAAAATAACGGTTATACTACTTTATACTGAATAGATTTTTCAATATTAGAAAATTGAGTTATTAGATTATTTAGGAAGTAGGAAGTCTTTATGTACTTTTGATTATATGTAAACTAATACAGACTCCCTGGAAAGTAGTCTGACATTACTTCATGAAATTTAGCATGCCAGAATCCTATAACCCAGCAATTTTATTCTTATTGTTTAGAGGGCAGAGAACTTAATAGACCCACAAGGGAGCTTGTATAAATGTATTCATATATAGCACTGCTTGTGATATCAGGAACACAGATAAAATAAGTATCACCCAAAGAATGGATATGTAAGAAGTGATAGAAATAACTATGCAGAGGCGGTTATAAAGAACTAGTTGTACCCTGGCTTTATGAACTGATTTTTAAAAACTCAGGGTGCTTGGGTGTCTGACTTTGGGCCAGGTCATGATCTTGTGGTTCATGAGTTTGAGCCCCTCTCTCTTTGCCCTTTACCTGCTCCTGTGCTCTCTACGTCCCTTAAAACTAAATAAACATTAAAAAACAAAAACACAGCAAATTCAGTCCTGAGTGGAAGGAAGAGAATATAGAAGCAATGGTGGCACGTTTTTAAAATCGTTTAAATAATTAATCATTTAGAATGAGTGGGGGAGGAGAGAGAGAGAGAGAGAGAGAGAGAGAGAGAGAGAGAGAGAGAGAGAGAATATCCCAAGCAGGCTCTGCCCTGTCAGCGCAGAGCCAGATGCGGGGCTCTCACTGATGAACCGAATCTAGAGACCATGACTTGAGCCGAAATGAAGAGTTGATGCCTAATGGACTGAGCCACGTAGGTAACACAGTTTTTTTAACAAATACACAATTCTCATATGCATCAAGTAACATTATGTATTTTCAAAGACATGTGCTTATCAAAATATACATAATAAACATTACAATGCTTATAATGGTGACAAGAGGTTGAGATCTAGAATTGGAAATTTAGGCGAATAAATGTAAGGGGTTTCATATCAACTAATAATGGCATGGCATAAAGTGAAGAGTAGGATTCATTGAACTATCTACTTCTGAAATTTGAAAGAGAAATTTAAAAAAACTAAAAAATAGATAATCTGAGGCATGTTGGCAAATAAGTAGGAAAAGGCTAAAATATAGTTATAATTTAAATTGGTTTTACTACAGTTGGGTCATTAATGTTGATGATCAGTAATGTTAATGAATGGCAGAGTCTAATAGAGAAAATAAAATAACATAAGGAAAAAAATGAGATGTCTAAAAATACTTTCATAGGTCATAGAATTCTTAAAGAAACCAGGACAGAAGCAGTATAGCAAATGACATTAGTGGGGGAAATTTTTTGAGTGATCATTATTTAGCTCAAAAGAGACTATGACATTCTGTAAAAATAATAAAGTCATATCAATAAAAATAGATGTATACCTAGATAGTCACTTTTCAAAAAATATTTAGTTTTGACAGAGACAGAGATAGAGTGAGCAAGCAAGGGAGAGGCTGAGGGAGAGGGAGACAAAATCCCAAGCAGACCCTTTGCTGTCAGCACAGAGCCAGTTGTGGGGCTCTAACGCACGAACTGTGAGATCATGACCTGAGCCATAACCAAGAGTTGGCTGCTTAACTGACAGAGCCACCCAGGTGCCCCTCTGTCACATTATTTTTAAAATTTTAATAATATGGGAGGAGGTAGATTTGTAGTTTGAGGGAAATTTGTTTATAAAGAATATATAATGACCTAGCAAAATATTTAGTATTATGTGCAGTGCAGAAGAAAGTATTTTGTAGTCTGCTTTGGTTGGAAACGAGAAGTGGAAATTGGAATTGGATATAAAAGAAAATTTGATATTGATTTAAATTATGAAAAAAAGTATACTAAAATGCAGAGTCACTATGTCTAACAGGTTAAATACAATGTGCACGTATTTCTGCTAAAACCAGAAAAATGCATGTCGAATTCATGATAGAAAATACTAATCATAACTTAATAGCAGGTTAAAAGGTCCATCACTCAGTAGGTGATGCTAGCATGGGTAGAAGAGAAAGAAAAACACATGTAAATGAACCCAGGGATGTATCTGACACTGGGAGCAAGACCTACTAATTAATCATATGCCCAAGCACTCATAGGTATCAACAGCCCAAGTGAGAAAAATTTAGGACAGTGCCCTCTCTTAGACGGCTAGCTTTACAAAGGATTATTTTTCCTCTTCTGGCACATTTGAGAATTAGAGCATTAGTAGTTCTGATGAACAGATTATTTTCAATATACTAAAGCTTGTATTTCAATACTATGCAGTAATGGAACATCAAATTACACATTAATTCTCAGTATCAGCTCTCTTAAAGGATTTTCTTGGTGTGGCAATATGCTTTCAGTTATCGAAAGTTTTTATTTTATTAGTTGCTGTTTTGGAGATAATAGAAGACCCTATCAATTAATATGAAATTAATAATTTAGTCCCCAATGAATGCGTCACTGCCTCTAATCTTGTATTTCCTCTACATTAATATCTACTGTACGTTTTGAATCTAAAGTCTAATTAAATGAGGATATTCATTTGTGTCATTATGGTAGCTAGGGCAGCTGGCATTATCAGCAACCCCCTGAAGCTGGGGATTTTTCTTTCTTTCCGGGAGGTGCCTCAGGGCTATGTATTGGACTCAGGTGGCCGTGAGGGACTTGGAGTAGATGAATACATCTGTGTGGACAAACCATTTCATATCTTTGTGTAGAAATTCTTCTGTTTCTTCTCAATCTGTCTCCCATGCTCTATTCTACTTGACCTTTATGACTTTAAGACAATCAGAAGTATTGGAAGAAAATGATAACATTGATGGGTATTGAGGAGAAACATGGGCTTTGGCTCCAAAGAGCAAAGAAGTAAAAAAGGATGGAGTGGAAAACGGTGAGGTGGTCTACTAGGTTTATAAGGATTATCATGTGTTAAAATTGCAGACATTAATATTAACCATACACATGTCTACTATTTAACAGAATTGGAGCGAAGTATAAAAGCAAGCTGAACACTGTGAAAGTTGGCTCTCCTACCTGACATTTTTTGAAAAGCTTGACTGCTATAGTTTTCACCAGTGTTTTTGTCTGTCTCCAGATACTGCTTTCAAATACTTGGCTCAACGTTCTGCATTTATTTGGCTACTTTGCTTTTGGCTGAGTCTGTCACTAGCTAGTGACTGAACATCCATGTAGTGTAAGATCTTTGTTGCATGGATGCTGGATACTAGGAAGTGCATTGGGAAATATCCATAAAACGGTGGTTGACAGTAAACTACTATTGTGTATAGTGAGTTAAACAGGCATTGGTAGTGAGTGTTTAGAAACTTCTATGGCAGTTTGACATTGTCATGATATCTAATCATGTTGTTAGTGACTGGTCTGGTTGAACAGGGTATAAAGCATTCAGAGTGTTGTTGAACTTGAGTACTGAGTTACAGAAGGCACAAATAAATTGCTGTGGTCACATTATAACATGTCATATTTCTTTTTTTTTTAATTTTTTTTAACGTTTTATTTATTTTTGAGACAGGGAGAGACAGAGCATGAACAGGGGAGGGTCAGAAAGAGGGAGACACAGAATCTGAAACAGGCTCCAGGCTCTGAGCTGTCAGCACAGAGCCTGACGTGCGGCTCGAACTCACGGACTGCGAGATCGTGACCTGAGCCGAAGTCGGCCGCTTAACCGACTGAGCCACCCAGGCGCCCCATAACATGTCATATTTCAACATTAGTCCTAATTGAAACTCATATAAAATTTAGAATCCCCTTGCTTAGTGATGTAAATTTAGTACAAATACAGGATAAATTGTTGAAACTGGCTAATAAAATTTAGAAGATTAGTTGAAAATACAGTTATTTCTTGCTCTTTTTTGTATAAAAGGTAAAATTAATATCCTAAGCTTGATGAAATTGTTTTAAGAGATGTTAAGCCTTTCCTATAGTCAAGACAGTGTGGTACTGGCATGAGAACAGACATGTAGACCAAGGGAATAGAATAGAGAACCCGTAATTGGACCATACAAATGTATGGCCAGCTAATCTTTGACAAAGCAGGAAAGAGTATCCAGTGGAAAAAAGACAGTCTCTTTAGCAAATGATGCTGGGAGAATTGGACAACAACATGCAGAAGAATGAACCTGGATCACTTTTTTACACCACACGCAAAGATAAACTCCAATGGATGGAAGACCTAAATGTGAGACAGGAAACCACCAAAACCCTAGGGGAGAAAGCAGGCAATGGCCTCTTTGATCTCAGCTGCAGCAGTTTCTTGCTCCACACATCTCCAAAGGCAAGGAAAATAAAAGCAAAAATGAACTACTGGGGCATCATTAAGGTAAAAGTCTTCTGTATTACAAAGGAAACAGTAAACAACACTAAAACACAACCAATGGAACGGGAGAAGACATTTACAAATGACATATCGGATAAAGGGTTAGTATCCACAATCTATAAAGAACTTCCCAAACTCCGCACCCAAAAAACAAATAATCCAGTGAAGAAATGGGCAGAATACAGGAATAGACACTTTTGCAAAAAAGACATCCAGATGGCCAGCAAACATGAAAAGATGTTCAACATCAACATCACTCATCAGGGAAATACAACCAAAATCACATTGAAATATCACCTCACACTGGTCAGAGTGGCTAAAATCAGCAACTCAGGAAACAACAGATGCTGGCAAGGATGTGGAGAAACGGGAACCCTTCTGCACTGTTGGTGGGAATGCAAACCGGTGCAGCTGCTCTGGAAAACTGTGGAGGTTCCTCAAAAAATTAAAAATAGAACTACCCTACGACACAGAAATACTAGGAATTTATCTGAAGGATACAGGAGTGCTGATGCATAGGGGCATATGCTCAGTGTTTATAGCAGTACTTTCAACAGTAGCCAAATTATGGAAAGATCATAAATGCCCATCAGCTGAAGAATGGATAAAGAAGATGTGGTTTGTATATACAATGGAATACTACTTGACAATGAGACAGAATGAAATCCTGCCATTTGCAGCAACATGGATGGAACTGGAGGGTATTATGCCAAGAGAAATAAGTCAGAGAAAGACAGATATTCTATGTTTTCACTCATGTGTGGAACTTAAGAAACTTAACAGAAGACCAGGGGGGAGGGGAAGGGGAAAAAGTAGTTTCAAACAGACAGGGAAGCAAACCATAAGAGACTCTTAAATATAGACAACAAACTAAGGGGTGATGGTGGGGGGGGGCAGGGAGAAGGGAAAATGGGGATGGAGGAGGGCACTTGTTGGGATGAGCACTGGGTGTGGTATGTAAACAATGAATCATGGGAATCTAGCCCCAAAGCAAAAGCACACTGTATACACTGTGTTAGCCAACTTAACAATAAACTATGTTTAAAAAAAAAAAAAAGGAAGAAATATAAATTGAGGTGGGGCGTCTGGGTGGCTCAGTCGGTTGAGCATTGGACTCTTGATTTCAGCTCAGGTTACGATTCCAGCCTTGTGGGATCGAACCCCAGGTCATTCTCTACTCTAAGTATGGAGTCTGCTTAAGGTTTTCTCTCTCTCTCTCTCCCTATGCTCCTCATCCCCACTTGTGTTCTCTATAAATAAAGAAACAAACAAACAAACAAGCAAGCAGTCAGTTAAGCATGCAACTTCAGCTCAGGTCTTAATCTTGTAGCCTTGGATTCGAGCCCTGCATCAGGCGCTATACTGACAGCTCAAAGCCTAGGGGTGGGGATGGGGTGGAAAAGATGTTTGTTCAGCCTTTCTTGTCAGCATACCTGTGTGAGAATGCTATTATGAGTTCTATTTAACAAATATAGTAATACTTTAGATAGACAATATTGCTTACTTGTAGCATTGTCATCAATACAATACAGGCTAGAAAAATGACAAAACACAAGGGTATTTGTCATGCAAGAAAATTTATGTATTTTTATACATGAGGTGTGTTCAAATTGTGTGTATACGTACTTTGGGGGACTACATTTGTTTATAACTTTTTTTAATTAAAAAAAATTAATGTTTATTTTTGAGAGAGAGACAGAGTGTGAGTGGGGGAGGGGCAGAGAGAGAGAGAGACAGAATTTGAACCTGCTCCAGGCTCCGAGCCGCAGCACAGTCAGCACAGAGCCCGACGCGGGGCTCCAACTCACAAACCGTGAGATCATGACCTGAGCCGAAGCAGGAGGCTTAACCGACTGAGCCACCCAGCGCCCCTGATTATAACTTTTCAAGTTACAATGGCTGAACAAAAAGAAAAGCTGCAGGAGTCAAGGCAGTTGTCTGTGTTAATTACCCATATGTATATTTTCAATAAATATTATTTTTCATAAAATCTTACCCAGTTATGTTTATTGTATTATTGAAAGTGTATTTCGAATCTAATGAAATTTGGAGCTTGAAGTTTTCATTACTTTTCCAGATACTTTGTTTTCTCTTATTATATATACCTATATTAGTCTGCCTCCACTTGAAAAAATGATGTGGAAGAAGAGGTCAAACAACATTTTTGAGGATATGATAGCCTCTGGATGTCAGAGATGGTATAGGCTACAAAAAAAGTTAAGAATCAGAAGTACCTCTGGCTTTCTTTTCAAATAACAATTTGAAAGGTACAGTGTACTGGACTTTTTTCCCCCCCTTTCTCTTTTGTTCAGTAGCTTCTGGCAACTGCTTCCCCACCTCTAACATACCTATACAGGATTCATGATTTCCAGAACTGGCTTTATGGACATGTGACTTGTATACAAAACCCCACCTCTCTTTTCATACTGTGCTGTGGCTCTCTTAAACTTCCTTATCTTTGAATGGAGGAACCCACATTCTCCTATTGTACGGGGCCCCATGAAATTATGTATCAGTCTTGGGTAGTAGCTTTGTTAGTGGGATATGACCCCATTCCCTAGCTGCATTGATTAGTCTGAGACTGTGTGCCAAACTGACCTTTCATGAGTCTTAAGGCTTCACCTGGGAATTTGAAATTTGGAAACAAGAAACTTAGGACAAGCCTTAGACCAGTGTCAGTAATGGTACCGGCACTGAAGATGCACAAACTTCTGCAAACCTCATCTTGTTCTTCTTCTTTTCTTTAATTGTTGCACTAAACCTGAGATTTTACATAAGACACTATTATCCTTCTACTGAACTCCTTTTTTTTTTTTTTTTTTTCTGTAAGTAGCTGGAACAGGATTTGGTTCTTGCAGCTAAAAAAAAGTAACTAAAATACATATGTCATAGGATGAAGGAAAGTTGAGAAACAGCTTTGGAAATTTGCAATAATGAAACATTCTCAATCATAAAATCCCTTCTCTCCCCCCTCACGGGGGAGAACTTGACATAAAGGAACTCAAGGGAATCAACAGAGAAGGCTCCAAGACCACACCCTGAACTTGAGAGAAACCGTCTGAATCTTGGAGGTCTCTCCCATGAGAGTGGGTCTCTCCCACTCAAGTGTGTCCTGTTACAAAACATTTATACAAACTCTTGAACGGAGAACTGATTTCAAATATCTTACAAAGATGGGACATGGCATTTGTGATTCTCCTTATCCTCAGGCTCACTACTCATTCTCCCGAACCATGGAAAAATGGGCTGAAAAAATAGATAGCAAGTTCTCCAAACTGAAACCACATATCGTTGGGGAAGGATTCTTCACAGGGAGTAGAAAAGAAATCCGTATGTCATCCATAGTCTGTCAGGGAAAGTGCAAAGTATTGGAAGTGCTGTCCATTCAGGGCTGCTAAGGTCAGGAGAATTGGCATGACAATTATGCAAAGCCAAGACAGCAAAAATCAAGCAACATAAGGCAATAAACCTACAGTGTGAATAACTATGAATAACCAAAAACCAAGACTCTAGAAACATAGTAGAACAGTTTTAAGAAAGCATTACAGGAGCACAAATAAAACAGTCCAAGACCTCAAATGTGTGAGATGTTAAAATAGATGGATAGAAAATACTAAACACTTGACACAAGTAACAATAAAACAACTCTTTCTCTGTCTGTAGGTAGAGATGTTTCTAGCAACATTGTTCATTTTTTCTGTCATAGAATAATCACCAAATTCCTGGTCAATTTTTGCTATAGCCTTTATGCAGAAAGTGAATGTGATTTTCAGCCTGGAGGGGTTTACATCACATTTTTTGAAGTGAAAAAATATGTTTACAATAGTATGTATAGCATAATCTCATTTCTATAATGCAAGAATTTCCTTTATGTGTTAACATGTTAGAATGATCTTGTAGATTTATGTAAAAATAGACACAAAGTGGGCAAGTAACAATTGCTACAAATTAGGCAGGCTGTGTAAAACAGAATAATGATTTGCATCAGTTATTTTAACCCCAATGTCATCTATTTCTGTAAAATCCTGTTATATAAAATATATTAAACATCAAAGTCATAAAAATGTAACTCAAGGGGCTTTTGGTGATGAAAATGTTGTAAACCACTGATTTTAAGGTTTTCTTTCTCAATGATATGAAAGGAATTTGGTAAATTAGTGTGTAGTTAAATGTAGAAATTTGATTGTTTTATGTATTCTGGAAAAAAAAAAAGTGATTTAACATAGAATCTGGAGAGGTTCTGTATTTCATAGGGCCTGAGGCTAAAGTAATTTCAAGACCATCTTTAAGAAAGAAGTATGCAAAACTACCAATATATTAGATTGAGGCTTTTGAAAGAGACCCAGAAATGAGGGACCCTGACACTTAGGCTTTATTTGCTCTGTGGTATATCAGTTCTGCTGGAGTTTACTTTATCTTTTTTTCACTGAAGAATAAGTGGCCCGTTTCTCATTAAGACACTTTTACTGTCACATGCACATTACAATTTTTCTTGAGAACAGTTACTGACATTATGGTTTACATATTTCTGAGAGCTTGAAGATATCAAAACAGAGGAGAAATAATTCAATCTCGTTAATATATTAGTATCCATTTGTACCAAATTGTGACCGAATCTTGAATGAATTGCAAGTTATGGCCCAATTGTTAGGCAGTGCTCCTTAAAATATGATAGATTAACTTGCACAAAATTCTTTTTTAGGTATTTCCTTGGATAAAGTAAAATGAAAAAAAATAGCCTTTTTTTTTCCTTAAAACCATTTACTAAGTAGATAATATTCTGAACAAAACAACGTCAGTGAAAAAAATTTGAAATGTGACAGCAAAGGAGAAAATTGAACGCATATATATTTATATATGATCATTATTTTTACCAGTGTTTGAAAGATAATGACTAAACATTTTTTTTTGTGCTCTTACTCCTTATAGCCACATAGAGTAGGTGTTCTAGCACTGTCATCAGAAATAGCACAGTACTTGTGGATCTTCCATTGTAAGTGGGTGTCATAAAAAACCCTGGGTCAATTGTGTTTGGGATTAAAAGAACAATCACAATGACTATTTCATTTTGCCATAGAAGACAATCCTTATATTAGGATCTTCCAGGTCTTTTAAAAATCTTCTTGGTGATAGTGTTTTCCCCTGGGATTGTGTATATCTGGTTCTTGTTACCCTAAAAGCTAATTGTAAATCAAAAGAGAAAGCAAGCTTAAAAAAAAATCTCTGCTACCAATATACAAATTATGAATAAATATTTATACTTTGTGTTTTTAAACATTTTTTTTTTAATTTTTTTTCAACGTTTATTTATTTTTGGGACAGAGAGAGACAGAGCATGAATGGGGGAGGGGCAGAGAGAGAGGGAGACACAGAGTCGGAAACAGGCTCCAGGCTCTGAGCCATCAGCCCAGAGCCCGACGCGGGGCTCGAACTCACGGACCGCGAGATCGTGACCTGGCTGAAGTCGGACGCTTAACCGACTGCGCCACCCAGGCGCCCCAATATACTTTGTGTTTTTAAATAAAACATTTTAGATAGCTTTCAAACCCTGAACTGAAAGTATATTTTTACTAGGTTTTAATGAGTTAGAAAAATGTTCAGTTCCTAAAATGGCCCAGGAAACTAACTAGTTTTCATTTGCTGCTTGTGTCCTTCTAAGTGTGTAAACTTCTAGATTAAATTTTAACTTGAGATAGGTAGAAAAAACACAATACTTCTGCGACTTTTTAAAACCATCTCGTAAGGATGCTTTATTCTAGCACAAAACTGAGCAGTTATTTTAACTGTAAAATTGTTGGCGTTGGGGAGGATTTGTCTTTTTCGTTAACGATGGCAGTGATCAACAAGCCACAATCTTAAATGCCGTCATAAGCTGTGAGTGTGCTGCATTTTGTTGGGAATGTAATAAGGGAATCAACACAACCCCATTCCCAGTTTTAATGGAGTTTCAGACTTAGCTTATGGGTACACTGCCACGATCAGAGGATAATGGGGAAAATACAGGGTGGAAATACTGAAAGGGAAACAACGTGGAGAACAGTAATTGTGCTTAGAAGCCAGTGTTGCAGACAGGAGTGTCATAGGAGTGTCATAGCTCTTTCAAATGGTGAGCCAAGGACGGAACCATGAATGAGAATAGTTGAGAGCAGTACTGTCAATTTGAAATGTAATGCCAGCCTCAAATGTAAGCAACATGCATAATTTTTAATGTTCCAGGGGCTAATGCAAAAATTAAAGAGGCAGGTGAAATTAATTTCAGTAAACCATTTTGTTTCACTAATATATCCCAAATGTTATTTCAAGATGTAGTTAATACTAAAATTACAAATGAGATATTTCACTTTGACTTCCCATTCTCAGTCTTTGCACCCCAGTGTGTATTTTGCACTTCAAAATACTATTTGCGAGTAGTATTCAGTATTTCAGAGTAGGCTGAATTTCACATGCCTGCTAGCCATGTGTGGCTACTGGTCATTGTGTTAGACAGTATAGGCCTGGGGTCACACAAGTGACTAATGAGAGATTTTAGTGACATTAGGGTCATTTATGTTTGATTGTAGAGAATGGGAAATACAGTTGACTCAATGTTGGAAAGTCTTGATTCTCCTGATTGCCCTGCCTATTCACTTTCTGAAGCTTGGATTCACTGACTATGTAAATGAGAGAACTGTTACATTATAAGCTCGTTGTATAGGTCTGAGGTGGTGTATGAATGGACACTTTTGATGGTTTCTGTTACTCAAAATATTATATGACTCTTAGCCTGTTAGAAAGCTAGGAGTAAAAGAGAATATTCAGAATGTCTATCTAATCAGGACAAACCACATATTTACCTTTGATTTTTTCCCCCATAAATTTTATTAAATAGTCAAGTCATTTAGGGTAGGATATGGGATTACTGTTTCTATCAATTGGCTTTTAGTTATACAAAACACACAGAAATATATGTTAAAATGCATAAGAAATACATATATTAAAAATATAGTCCTGTTTTAATTAAAAACAAACATAAAAATGTTGATAATTTTACATTAACAGTACTCATAAATATTGTTACTTGCAAAGGGAGAAAATTTAGTTCAAGGGAAGGTGGAGTTAATAAAGAGTGAAACAAACTGGGATCATCCCAGTGGGATAAATGGAAAATCTACAATCCAACAATCCCCTTGTTTCTTCAACAAAATAAATGTGTGTATTTGTCGTGCTGTTAAATTAAGAGGTGTGTGCTTTTTATGCTGTATAGTTAGAGACGAAGGAAATGAAATAACCTGTTGATCAGCCATCTGTTTATTCAGAATCATAACTCAGTTTACCTGGTTTATACCTATAACAACTTTGAACAAGATAAAAACACTTAACACAGATTAACATCATGAATGTCCAACAGGAACCTTATGTCCCTATCATGGCAGTTCATATTTATTCAATTTAGAAGATGGCATTTTTGAAAGTGAACAGTAAGTTATTTAAATTATAATAGAACTAGGAATTTTGAAGTACAATTATTTTGGTTTGTCAAAGATGTGACATTAAAATTCAAATTTGTGACCAGAATGCCCTATGATACAAGGGGAGGGCGATTCTTTATGCTTGTTACATATCGGTAGTACTTGGAAGCCCACCTTACGACTTGTAGTGGAGAAGTGTGGCTCACAGATGAGGTAGGAGAGCTTTTACCCTCTCTTTCATCCGCTTTCCCATTTCTCTAAAGGTATAGAAGTTAGGCTTGTGACCTTACAATGGTATGCTAATAAGTATTTAATAACAACATCTCCAGAAGGGAAAACCAGCCTGGGTTTATGGTGTTTGTCATTTTCCATGTTGTACACACTGTTACTGGGACCTATTTCAATTTACCAGTGGTTTTCACTGGAAGTGCCTCAGCTTGGCCTGCTATAACAACCTACCATAGACTGGGTGGCTTAAAGAACTGATACTTATTTGTCATGATTCTGGAGACGGGAAGTCCAAGATCAACTTGCTAACACATTCCCTGACTGGTGAGGACTTGCTTCCTGGTTTGCAGATGGCTACTTCCTGCTGTGTCCTCACAGAGCACTCTGGTCTCTTGACCTCTTTTTATAAGGGCACTAACTCCATCATGAGGGTCCTACCTTCATGAACCAGTCAAAACCTTATTACTTCCCGAGGGCCTCACCTCTTAATACCATCACACTGAGGAGGGTTGAGGCTTCAACTAAACAATTTGGGGGGAGGGAGGACATTCAGTCCATAACAGCAGGGGAAAAATGTATACATCTAGCATACCACTGCTACCCTCCCTGCTATGTGTTCTTTCATGGGCAGCAAGTAAGTGAGTGATTCTACATGTTAAACAAATAGACCCTATTTTTAGGATCTATATTATCAAAAGGTCTAAGGTACATTTTAAAATTTGTTTCAATCATTCCAGCTGAGCCACTTTGTGGGCTTGTGGTTGTATTTAATTTTGGTTTTAACTTGCCTTTTCCTGTTTACTAATGCATGGAAAACTTAGCTATATATTTATTGCCATTTGGATATCCTCTGCTGCGAAATTCCTTTGAAATATTTCTCCTGCTTGTCTGCTTTTGGGGTCTTTTCCTCTGTAAGCACCTGGTTGGTGCTACTGTTGACCCTGAACAACTTGGATTTGAATTACACAGGTACATCTACTGTTGCTTTTTAACAAATATATTAAGTATGGAACTGCACATTTTCTCTTACGTTTAAATATCTCTTAAATTCTTTACTTTCTCTTAAAATTGTCTTAACATTTTCTTTTCACTGAGGACATTATTGGAAGAATAGAGTACAGAATATATACAGCATATGAAATAGGTGCAAAACAAAACACCTGTTTATGTTATCAGTACAGCCAACAGTAGACTGCATTTTTTGGTGGGTCACAAGTCATGAGAATTTTTGAGTGTGTGGTGGTTGTTGCCTGTAACCCGTGAGTGGTTCAAAGATCAACTGTATGTGTTATACATTAACAAATGTCTTTACCAGTCTTAACTTTTTAAAAATTAATTAATTTTCAATTTATTTCCGAGTTAGTAAGCATATAGTGCAGTAATGATTTCAGGAGGAGATGCCAGTGATTCATCCCCTGTGTATAACACCCAGTGTTCATCCCAACAAGTGTCCTTCTAATGCCCCTTACCCATGTAGCCCATCCCCCTCTCCCATAGCCCCTCTAGCAACCCTCAGTTTGTTCTCTGTGTTTAAGAGTCTCTTATGTTTTGTCCCCCTCCGTTTCTATATTATTTTTGCTTCCCTTCCCTTACGTTCATCTGCTCTGTATCTTAAAGTCCTCATATGAGTGAAGTCATATGATATTTGTCTTTCTCTGCCCAGTCTTAACTTTTTACTTGTTAGTGATGTATTTTGATGAAAGACTTCTTTAATGTCATTGTAGTTCAGATTATTAATTTCTTTTTGGTCCTTATTTCTTTTTCCTCTACTTAAGTTTCCCCACTTTTGAAATCATGAAAATGTTCTTAAAGCTTAATTGCTTTGCTTTACACATTAATATCTACAATCCAAATGGAAAATATTTTTCTGTAAACGGTATAAAGGTGCCTTTTTCCCCATGTGTGTTAAATTGAGCCATCACCAATTATTGAAAACTGCCCTTTACTACTCTGCATTTCCATAAGTCAGATATCTGTATGGATGGATCTCTTTCTGAAATCTGTTTTTGTGCTGTTTATTTATCTCTGCACCAATATTATTTTGTATGAATAATTGTAACTTTATAATGCTAGAAGAAATTTTTCAAGATTTGCTCAAGCTGACACTCTTATCTCCTGCGGTCAGTCTTTCAACCTCTAATTGGCCACATAAGAATGAGCTTTGGACTGGAAACGCTTTTTTCCCAGGAAATAAAGAACTCTCCCAGCTGGTGCTAGGTTTGTTTGGGAATATATTTTCCTCTTTTAGTGTGTACTTTGTTCTACCTAAGGATGTATGTCACATGGCACCGGGCCAACTCTGTTACTGTATCTTTCTCCTGGAGAAGGAGACAAGTCCTTCATTCTGTGGCACAAGATAGAGGTATATAGGCTAGTGACCTTGTGTCATCTGCTGAGAGGGACCAGCTGGTATGGGTGGGTAATAGCACCCACTACTGAAGGTGATCTTGCTTGTCTCTTCTGTTTGTGAGTAAAGCATTCCATCCAATGGTTTACTGTGTTGTGTTTTTCTTGTTGACTTTTAAAAATTCAAATATAATTAATATAGAGTGCTATATTAGTTTCAGGTATAGAATATAATGATCACCAATCCTTTCTGTTTTACCCACCCCCTGCCCTGACAACCACCACTTTGTTTTCAATATTAAAGAGGTTTTTTTTTTGTCTTTTTTCCTTTGTTTATTAAAATCCATATGTGGGTAAAATCATATGGTATTTGTCTTTCTTATTTGACTAAGCATTATACCCTCTAGGCCCATCCGTATTACTGCAAAGGTAATTATTATTTCATTCTTTTTCTATGAGTAATATTCCATTGTTTGTATGTTTATGTATGCATATATATACATATATGTACATGTATCACTTCTTCATCTAGTGATGGACACTTAGGTTATTTCCATACCAGGCAGTTGCAATAATGTTGCAATAAACATAGAGTTACATATATCTTTTTAGAATATAGTTTTTATTTTCTTTGGGTAAATATCCAGTAGTGGAATTACTGAATCATATGGTAATACTATTTTTAATTTTGGGGGGAACCTCCATACTTGTTTCCACATGGCTGCATCAATTTGCATATTAACTTTTTCCACATGGCTGCATCAATTTGCATATTAACTTTTTATCAGATATATCACTTGCAGATATGTTCTCCCATTCAAGAGGTTGTCTTTTTGTTTATGGTTTCCTTTGCTGTGCAAAAGCTTTTTATTTTGGTGTACTCATAATAATATATTTTTGTTTTGGCTTCCCTTGCCTGAGAAGACATATCTAGGAAGATGTTTCTATGGCTGATGCCAAAGAAATTACTGCCTATGTTTTCTTAAAGGTTTTTTATGGCTTCATATCTCACACTTAGGTCTTTAATCCATTTTGAGTTCATTTTTGTGTATGATGTAAGAAAGGACCCAATTTCATTATTTTGCTTGCAGCTGTCCAGTTTTCCAAGACCATTAGTTTAGAGTGTCTTTTTTTTTCAGTTGTATATTCTTGACTCCTTTGTTATAGAAAAATTGACCATAAGAGTGTGGGTGTATTTCTGGGCTCTCTATTCTACTACAGTGATCTCCATGTCTGTGTTTGCACTGGTACCATATTGCTGTGATTACTATAGCTTTGTAGTATACCTTGCAATTTGGGATTGTGATACCTCCATCTTTGTTCCTCTTTTTCAAGATTGCTTTGCCTATGCAGAATCTTGTGTGGTTCCATACAAATTTTGAATTACTTAAGTTCTGTGAAATCAATCACAAGACAATATCTGAAAGAAAACAAATACATGGAAGCGGAATAACATGCTTCTAAACAGTGAATGGGTCAACCAAGAAACCAAAAAGGAAATTGAAAAAATATATGGAGACAAATGAAAATGAAAACACAATAGTCCAAAATCTTTGAGATGCAGCAAAAGCTGTTCTAACAGGAAAGATTAAAGCAATACAGGTCTACCTCAAGATGCTAAATAAATAAATAAATAAATAAATAAATAAATAAAGTTGTTTTTAAAATAGGTTTTGAAGTTAAGTAGCTGGATTATGAAACCCAGGTACTGATAATATGTCCCAGAGTCCATTTGTTTCTTTGGATAGTAAGGTACCTTTATTTAGTTTAGCCACACACTGTTTTATATGTCTTGTATTATTTATAAAGGAGTAACAAAGAGTATTAGCTATAGCTATATAAACACCCATTTCGCTGAGAAGGTGGAAATTAAGTAATATATAATTGTCAATGACAACTTGAGTAAATTTATTTAGACTAATTTTGGTGGGGGAGGGGCTTCCAGAGCAGAAGTGTTTATTTTTTTTATTTTTTTCTAAGGTTTGGGATAGGTTTTGAGCCATCTTCTCCAGTTTCATCCTTCCTATAAAAATTTTGTTTGAAGACTAAGGATGAAAAGACATTCCATTATCTCATAAATTTTTAAATACTGTGTTTATTTGATTTTAGAGAGTTATAGATATTATTTTGAAGGAAATATAACTACTGATGGGATGGTAGTATGCAATATCTGGAAATCTGTAATGATTACTGTAAATACCCAAGATAAGTGAAGTTATGGTGAACAGGTGTAGTCCTGATTCCCATTTGAGAAGTAGTGTTCTAGTGGAGCATATATAATTGGGTAGATAAGTACCACTTACTATAACAGAAGTCAATTTGTGTGCTTTGACTTGGGAGAAATTCTTTGAGTGGAATTACACAGTTCTGATAAAGGAGGTTAAATTACCTCTGAAGGGGGGTTAAGTTTATTCTTATACTTTTTCTTCTTTTTGATGCTATGGTATGTGGAATTTTGTTAATCTTTTTAAAGAACCAACTTATGTTTTTATTGGCTTTTCATTTGTTTTTGCTATTTTAGTTACTTCTACTTTGATCATTATTATCTCCATTCTTCTGCTTGTTTTCTATTTAATAGTTTCTTGTTGCCTAGTTTACTAAGGGGATAAGTTATGTTAGCAATTTAAGATGTTTCCTCTTTTTTAATGCAGACATTTATAGCTATAAATTTCCCTTCACTTACTGCTTTAGCTGCATCCTGTAAGTTTTGGTACGTTGTGTTTTCATTTTCTTTCATTTAAAAACATTATTTCAGGGGCGCCTGGGTGGCTCAGTCGGTTAAGCGTCTGACTTTGGCTCAATTTTTCTATAACAAAGGTCCGACCATCTCGTGGTCCGTGAGTTCGAGCCCCGCGTCGGGCTCTGTGCTGACAACTCAGAGCCTGGAGCCTGTTTCCGATTCTGTGTCTCCCTCTCTCTCTGACCCTTCCCCGTTCATGCTCTGTCTCTCTCTGTCTCAAAAACAAATAAACGTTAAAACAAAATTAAAAAAAAATTATTTCACATACGTTCTCTTCTTGACTCATTGGTCATTTAGGAGTGTGCTGTTTAACTTGCACACATTTGTGAATTGTTGGCAGGGTTTGTTTTGTCTGAGGCCTGTTCTTGGCTTACAGATGGTTTCCCCTTGCTGCCTCTTTACATGGCCATCCTTCTGTATGTACATGTATGCCACTGGTGCCCCTCTGTATATCCTCATCTGTTGTTTCAGGATAACAATCAGATTGGATTGGAGCTCACTCAGGTGGCCCCATTTTAACTGAAGCACCTCTTTAAAGGATCTATCTGCAAATACAGTCACATACTAAGGTATTTGGTGTTAGGGTTTCAACATTAATTTAGGGATACATAATTCATTCCATACATTTTTTTTATGACTTAAAGCCTTTAAAATTTATTGAGGCTTTATTTTTAATGGTGTGAGATAGACTATAAGCATTATGTTAACTTTACATGGAGTGTTGTATAGATGTTTATTAGCACTGTTGGCTTTATAGTGTCGTTTAAATGTTCTATTTCCTTGTTGATCTCCTGCCTAGTTGTATCCAGTGTTGAAAACAGGATACTGAAATTTCCAACTACTGTTGTTGAATTGTTTATTTTCTTTTTGAATGCTGTCAGTTTTTGTATCATGTATTTTGAGACTGTCATTAAGTACGTATGTTTATAATTGTTATGTCTCCTGATAGATTGATTCTTTTATCATATAGAATGACCTCCTTTGCTTCTAGTAACAGTTTCTGTCTTGAAATATTTTTTTTCTGATATTGCTGCAGCTATTCTAGCTCTTCTTGCTCAGTATTTCCAGGATATATCTTGTTGTTTCCTTTTATGTTCAACCCATTTGTGTTTCTGAATCTGAAGTCTCTTGTAGACAGCATATAGTTGGATCCTTTTGTTATCCATTCAGCTAATCTCTGATTTTGATTGGAGTGTTGAGTTCATTCATATTTAAAATAATTAATAGGATTTATGTCTGGTATTTTACAATTATCTATATGTATGCTTTTCTTATTCCTATATTGGTCCATTATTGCATTTTTTGGTTTAGCATTTCATTATATTTTATTTCTCTTGTTGTTGTTGTCTGTTCTTCCTCCTCCTCCTCCCTGTTTCTCCCCTCCTCCCTCTCCTCCTCCTCCCTCTTTCTCCCTTCCCTCCTCCTCCCTCTTTCTCCCTTCCCTCCTCCTCCCTCTTTCTCCTCCTCCGCCTCCCTCTTTCTCCTCCTCCGCCTCCCTCTTTCTCCTCCTCCGCCTCCCTCTTTCTCCTCCTCCGCCTCCCTCTTTCTCCTCCTCCTCCTCCCCCTTTCTCTTCCTCCCCCCTCTTTCTCCTCCTCCCTCCTCTTTCTCCTCCTCCCCCCTCTTTCTCCTCCTCCCCCCTCTTTCTCCTCCTCCTCCCCCCTCCTCCTCCTCCCCCCTCCTCCTCCTCCCTCCTCCTCTTCCTCCTCCCTCTCCTCCTCCTCCTCCTCCCTCTTTCTCCTCCTCCTCCCTCTTTCTCCTCCTCCCCCCTCTACTCCTCCTCCCCCCTGTTCTCTTCCCCCTCCCTCTCCTCCTCCCCCTCCCTCTCCTCCTCCCTCTCCTCCTCCTCCTCTTCTTTCTTTCTTTCTTGTTTCTCCTCCCTCTTTCTCCTCCTCCCTCTTTCTCCTTTCATCTTCTTTTTTCTCCTCCCTCTTTGTCCTCCCTCTCCTCTTCCTCCCCTTCCTCCACCTCCTTTCTTATTTCTTCTTTCTTGTTATTTTCCTTACTTCCTTAACAGCTGCCCCAGGAACTACAGTTAACAATTTAATTTAGAAAATCTAGTTCATATTAACAGCAAAAATAATTTCTAAAATACATGACACTCTTCTCCAGTATAGCTTCATTTCTTCCTCCTCTTTTATGCTAGTATTGCCATCAAATTTATTTTTTTTATTATAGGCTATAAAGAGCTTTGTAACTATTAGTTTATACAGTTTTTTTAAATTAGAATAAAAGAATTCTAAAAATGACACTTTTTTTATGTTTATCTTTGTAGTTATTCTTAATAATGCTGTTTAATGCTGAGTTACTCCTTAGTGTCCTTTCATTTTAGTTTGAATGATTCCATTTAGCATTTCTAATGGGTCAAATCACTTAATGGTGAATTCTTTCATTTTTTTGTTTCTCTAGAGATGTCTTAATGTCTTCTTTGCATTTAAAGGATAATTGTGAAGGGTATAGCATTCTTAGATGACAGTCTTTTTCTTTCTGTATCTTTAGTATGTCCCACTGTGCCTTCTGGACTCCATTGTTTTACTTTAGAACTCAGCTATTAATTTTAGTGAGGATCCTTTGTATGTGATAAGTTGTTTCCCACTACATTCAGGATTCTTTGTCTTTCAGCAATTTGACTATGATATCTCAAGGTATGGATTTCTTTGAGATTATCCTACTTGATTTACTGACTTTCTTGTATGTGTAGATCAGTGGCTTTCATCACATTTTGGTGATTTTTACTTTTAAAAGTATATGTACTCTGTATTTCTTAGATTCCTGTTATGACTCTGTGGGTCTTTCTTTCTTTCTCTCTCTCTCTCTCTCTCTCTCTCTCTCTCTCTCTCTCTGTTTCTTTCTTTCTCCCTGTTTATCAGACAGGATAATACAAATTGATGTATTTTCAAGTTCGTTGATTCTGCTGTTCAAATCTTTTGAGCTCCTGTAAGGAATGATTTATTTCAGGTAATGTACCCCGAAGTTGTATTTGCCTCTAAAAACTGTTTTTTTAATGTTTACTTATTTTTGAGAGAGAGAGAGAGAGAGAGAGAGAGAGAGAATGAATGAGGATGAGGGCAGGGGAGGTGCAGAGAGAGAAAGGAGACACAGAATCTGAAGCCTGCTCCAGGCTCCGAGCTGTCAACACAGAGCCCAATGAGGGGCTTGAACCCACAAGCTGTGAGATCATGACCTGGGCTGAAGTCGGATGCTTAACCAAGTGAGCCACCCAGGTGCCCATGTATTTGCCTCTTTTAAATAATTTCTATTATTAATATTCTCTATTTTGTGAGACATTATTCTCATATTTCCTTTATTTCTTTGGACATGGTTTCTTTTAGTTCTTTTACATGCTTATAATAGCTTTCTACTGAGTCCAACACAAAGACTTCCTCAGGAACAGTTTCCCTCTTTTTCTTTTTATCCTATGAATGTGCCACACATTCTTGTGTTTTTTGTTTGTTTTGTTTTTTTTACATGTGTCTCCCTCCCCAGGGTCTTTTTATTTTGGTCTTTGTTCCTGCTGCTGTTGCTGCTGTTGCTGTTGGTTTATTTACTGATGTTCCAGGACTAAGTCTGCAAGTTTATATCCTTCATTATGCTCTGCTATTGAAGAGTCTGCTACATTAGCTTACTGGTCAGCCAGTGATCAAACAAAATATATTTTTTAAATACTGTGAGTCAAAGTCTTTTAGGCTATGCCAAGAGGTTCTTTGCTTTTATTGGAGCATTTCTTCAATTTTTCATGAGAGAATTTACATTCTGTCATAGCATTCACTTCTTGCTAGCATAAACCCTGAAGGTCGTCCAGAGATAAAAGGTCAGGGCCTTCTCATGTCTGTTCTGGACATGCCCAGAATTCTATATGTGCATGGTCTTTGGGATTTCCAAGGCTATATCAGAGATTTTCAAAGACATGTATGAACAAGGTGTTTCCCAGTTTCTTCTTTAAAATTTTTTGATCAGATTCTTGTTGAGTCCCAGTTGGTATCATACTCTACCCCCAGCACCCAAAGTGAGTCAGCTGCAATGTTAAACAATTGCCCTCAATTTTTTTCAACAAATCTTGTTAGGGAGTAAACTGTTCACACTGAGTGAAGTCTACATCAGGTCAAATAAAGACAGGTTCTGAAAACGGGAGCTATCAGGCAGGTCAAAGAATGCTACTTTGCAAATGGAGCATTTACAAAGCTCTAGAGCTATTCTGCCCCTCCAGTGGTTTGCTTGTTTGCTTATTTTCACAGCTACTAGAGTGCATGGCTGTTGGTTTTCAGTTACCAAAGAACAAGGAAGAGAGAGATAGGCAAGTTCAAGCACTGTAAGACTTGAAAATTATAATGACATTCATCCACTTTGCTTGAATATACATTCTTCAGATCGTTGCAAAACTTTGGTTAATTTCCAGAGTTTAGAAAAACTTAAATTTGACCTTTTTTTCAGTGTACTTGCAGATCCTTTGGATAAGTGATTTTTTTTTTTGAGGTGATCACCGTGCCATTTCAGAAGTGTGGCAGAGCCCCTTCCTACGTACTTTGGTGGAATACTCCTCAGAACAAAAGGCAACGTGGCCCAATCAACTCCTATACACATATGCATAGCTCTGACATGACTTCACAACTTGAACTGTATCCATTCAGACTGTATGTCACCATAGTGGGGAGACAAAGAAATGGAAATTGCATAAAAGGCTGCACCCTGCTGCATTTGGGGCTCAGTTTTTCGATATGAACATACTGAGCCTGTGCCTACAGATGAATAAAGTTGCTTCCTGTACAGAAAAGCCTTGGTGTCCCATCTCTCCGTGTGAGAATCCTACTACAGAAGTGCCTTTTTCTTACTCAGATTTTAAGTTATTGTTTGCAGAGTCCTCTGCCTAAATTCCCAACATTGTTTTTTAACTGTATAGAATTGGTAGGTACAGCTATTTTAAAGCTTAGATTTGATAACGTTATTATTTGGAGTATGTGTAGTTTGTTTATGTTATTTCCCTTATGTGACTTTTTTTTGTTTTTGTTTTCTATTGTTGTGTTTGCAGACTTTTTTGTACAAATGTGTTGAGTCCCTCGATCAAATGCTCTTTCTTCAAAGAGGAGTAATATTGCATTCTGCTAAGCGCTATTTTTTAATCCCAAAATCAATTTCTGTGATTTAAATGATTCAAAGGTGGATCGTATTCTGTTTGTTGTTGTTGTTGTTGTTCCAGTCAAAGCAAGGAGTTTCAACAGGAACTTTTAGGTGAGCACAGGACTCCCAATTTTTGTTCCTAGGCTTAACAGGTCTATGAAAATCACATTTTAGTCTCTCAGCTTCTCCATCTGAATCCACAGAGAAAATGGGTTCACCTCTTACCCAGATCCTCGCCTGATAATTTTTCACTATTTTGTTATCTGACTTTGAGAAGATGATTTTTATGTATTTCCCAGATTATTAATTGTCCAGGAGAGAAAGAT
Source organism: Prionailurus viverrinus (assembly GCF_022837055.1). Classification (NCBI taxonomy): domain Eukaryota; kingdom Metazoa; phylum Chordata; class Mammalia; order Carnivora; family Felidae; genus Prionailurus; species Prionailurus viverrinus. Next base: position 105,529,157 of record NC_062562.1, on the reverse strand, counting down.
TGTCTGAATTGCTTAGTCTATCATTACCCGATACAGAAGCAAAAAGTTTGTTTATTTATTTATTTATTTATTTATTTATTGCAAATAGTTAATTTTTATTGAAATGTAGTGTTGTAAAATTTTTAGTTCAGTCATAATAATGGGAATAGTGTGCTAGAAAGTTAGCCTTCTCAGATCTTTTTTTTATTATTTGATGAATAACAGGTTTGATTTAAACATCTTCAACCTGTTAGAGGATTTAAGGTCACATCTGCTGGCTCATATGTAGCAGTTTGTTTTTCTTAAAAATTAAGACAAATTGTATAAGGATAATTCTGTTTGCCTCCAACATCCTGAGACCGTCATTCCATACAATGTTCTCATCAAATGTTGTATTTACATCTGTGTATCTCACACTGTGCTTTGGAATTTGTTTTTAAGGATCTTGCTGTTTTTGTTAACCTAACCAAGGGCATGTTTCACTCCTTTGTCCTTGTTTTCTCTGTTTAAGAAAAATTTAATAAGGATCATTAACTTTTCCAAAAAATTACCTGCTTTATTACCTGCGATGCTAGTAAGTGAAAAAACAAATTATATCAGATGTGTCCAATATGACCACCTTATTGTAATAAAGGAAAATTAGATACATGTTTATTTGTATGAGTATAAATAGTGGTGTAGGATGGTACATGAGAAATGATTTCCTCAAAGAGGCAAGGTTTTCATTGTGACAGCGAACAGGAGCTGTTTTTTCTTCTACATTTTTAGATTACTTGTGATAATCGTAGCCAGTATGTTTGAAGTGCTTACAGGAATGAGATCGTTTTCTAAGTTCTTTGTTTTAATGAATTTAAACCTCACAAGTATATAAGGCATGTTCTCTGCTCCATGCGGTAGGCGGGAAAATTTAAGCACAAAAAGTTAAGACACTTTCCCAAAGTGGCACAGCGCCTGGCACAACTAGGATTCTAAATGGCTTATTTGCTTGATTTTTATTTTGGCCACTTAAAAAAGACTATGTATATTTTTGTAATAGAATCAGCTTGTTTAGTGTAGTTACTTTAAATTATTATACATTCGTACAGGAGGACTTAATTTCATTGAAGAATGAAAGGAATTTTTTCTTAGCTAACATTACAGGCCAGTGAGAATAAACCCAACTGTTAAGTGATAGAAATTCAACTGAGTAAATTGAAAGATCAAATTTGCTTTATTCAGCGATTCATGGCTGAGACTGCAATTAGATTAGGTAGTAAGTCTTGGTTTATCAATTTGGGATTGAACACAACTGACTGCATTTAGGGCCTGCTGTCTTACCACAACAACAAAAAAATTCTGTAAAACTTCTCTTTGAAGATAGGTAAGGTGCCAAGGGAAGTCAAGCGCACTAATTGTTTGTGATTTGAGAATGTCTTTGAGTGTATTCTCTATTTTTTAATCTTTCATATAGTTAAGGTGACTCTTGCCTTACTCCATGGGACTGAAAGACACTCGTGAGGAATAAATCCCCTTCTCCTCTCTCTCTCTCTTTCTCTCTCTTTTTTTCCTGAAACACCCTTTAGGTTCTAGAATAAAAAAATAGCTTGCAAATGCTGGAGGATTTTGTATGAAAATTGACTATTCTCTGGAGGTAAAGGACTATGGTGAATTCTACCATCTGGTACACCTGTTTAAAACAGGAAAGCAGCTTATATGCAACAGCTTTGACAGGCACTCATTTTTAATGGGCAAGCCAGGTTACCCTCAAAGGTACTGAATAGGGAAAACAGTCATATATTCATTAGCTTTAATTTTCTTCCTTTTAGTTCACATTTTTCCACAACTGCTTGCAATTTGCATTCATCTCTTTGCCAATCATTTCATTAATGTCTTGGAAATGAGGATGTTTGTTATACTCTCCAGTTGTTAGGTCACCTAAGGCTGAGTAAATTCTAACGTTGAATAATCTCAATAACATTATCACTGAAATACCACCATTTATAGTTCCTTTTTGTGCATTTAAACTTGGTAGATTCTGTACTGTTTGAACAAGACTGTGATACACTTATTCATTCTTAGGATATTGTGGAAACTATTGTCTCAATTTAGCTTTTTTCGTTCTATTCATTTTAATGATTTTTTAAAAAATATTATACTTGATGCTAAACCTTTTGAAATCAATATGCTTTGCTGATTAAAAAATGCTTAGGAAATCTTCAAAAGTAGCTTATCTAAGTATAAATATAATGAACAAATATTAAAGAGGAATTAGTAAGACAGAGCTTCGTATTTGTATTCAAATTTAGTGCCACAAAGTGTGATAGTGAGCTTGTGAAGTTTTATTACCATCATCTGATAAATATGTTTTAGGTATAATATAACTTGTTGAAGTTCTCTTTTTTAATATTTGCCACAGGGCTCAGATTTGTATTTAACAGTATTAAAATCTCTATTTAGTGATTTCAGACATATTCCCAAGTATTCTAGTGAAAATATAACCTCACTTTGGGACAAAGATGGAAAAAATGAAAAATGTTAGGGAATATATATTACCTGAATTGATTGATTTGGACTGTGTATTAAAATGCTAATTGCCTTGCTGACCTTCTGAGTTTGTATTTTATAAATTCAGATGACCTTAAAGTAAAAACAGTATTTTAAGGTAGATGGTTTCATTTTAAATTTTATTTTACTCAAGTATAGTACTGTATTTTTATTACATAAAAATTTCAATACTTTGAAGGAAAAAATTGCCTTAATATATATTTTTAAAGCAATATATTTAAAATATTTTCTTCCCTAAACAGAATAAAATCCTGAAACACATAAAGATATTTTCTAATTTAATAATTTTATTTAGCTTTTTATCAACAAATCATTTAATCTAAAGAACAATTATCTCAGCTAAAGAAAACAAGTTGATAATCATTGACACTGTATAGATAAGATTAGGCACAGAAAACTTAAGTGATTTTTTTTTAAAGGGTTGAAATGAATACTCAACTGTTGTGAATACTAGTGCCCTTTTTATTATGTTGGTTATAAAGAATGGCCAGAAAATCATTATAAAATTATAAGAATGAGTAATCCTTGTACTTGTAATAAAGAATAGGTCATAGAGTTATATATATGCAAGCATTTTTCCTAGCAATGAAAGAATTTTTAGGATGCACAAGATGAAAGGACACAATCTGCGGGAGATGAATGTACATTGGAATGCATGTAAAAAAGACTTTGTAAATTAAAATACCAGTTACAGAGACTTGTAAAATAAAGGAAAATAATTGTGTTCTAACAAATATGTAGTTCCATAAAATAACACATGTTAATTGACCACTTCATTGAGTCCTTCATGCTACAGGCATTTATTCAATGCCTACTGTATGCCAGGCCCCGTTCTAAGAGTTAGGAAGACTAGAATAAATACCTTTTAGAAAGTGTTTTAGAAACTTGTCTTGCAACTTGTGTCTTTCATGAATACTGTATAATGATGCTGACCACTTAAATTCTATGTACTTTCTTTCATATTAGGACTCTTTCAACATAATATAAAATTGTGTTATGGGCAGTGGCATGGTAATGATTACAGTTGCTATAGCATCGTGTAAAACAAATTGAGTGATGCTGAGTAAAATGAAAGAAAAAAACCCCGTGACAACAAAAAGCAACTGGCAAATAATCTAAAGGATGATGAGAAAGAGAAATTGGAATGAAGGTAGTTTGTTAGTTCTAATTATCCTAATTTGAAAAAGCAAATAGGCCCACCAGATGTTACTACGTGAGTTAATTCTGTCTCCAACATTGAAAGTAATTAACTTACATGCTTACACTTGTACAATTTCTTAGACTGGAATTAAATTCACATGTTATGACTTTCCATAACACTGTCTTGAAACAAAAGCCCGTATTAGGGTGATGTAAATTCCTTGTAAATGGGAAAATCCTGGCCATCTACTGCTTCTTGGAAGAGACTGCCCAGTCTGGAGTTAACCACTCTCAGCATTGGTGGGAGGGTGTAGGGTCTTCGAACTTGTCATCCTGCTTCCTTAATTGACTGGTTGGCCACTACTCATTAAAGTCACTTTGACACATTCCTTTTGTCTCCTTAATTCTTCCAGGAGTCCATAAAGAGAAGGTAAACTGAGTTAGTGATGCTATGGCTGTATTTTCCTTTTGTTGGTCATAGCATGGACTATAATAATAGCAGCTAACATTTATTGACTGGCAAGCAATTGTCTTAGTACTTCACATATATCGATATATATATATATATATATATATATATTTTTTTAAATCCTTAACACAGTTTTGACGATAAGTTTTTTTCAGGATCTGTATTTTACAGATGAGTGTCCTGAGGCCCACGAAGGTCAAAGGGTCAGTAATATTTCATGATAAAGATTTTCCTGTATTCATGTTTATCTGACTTAATCGTTTAACCTTGATTTTTTTAAACTATTAAAAAAAGGAAGAGTAATATCTATCCTGGTTCCATCACAGAATTGTCATTGGTATCAAGTTTTAATGTATGAAAAATACTGGAAACTACCAAATACTATAGAAGTGTGAAGAATTATTATTATTGCCTCTTTAAACTATTGACACCTTCATCTTTTACCCATTTATTTCTTTCTGGCTTTATGAAAAGTGATCCATTTTAGCTTTTGGTCACTTTTTTTTTTCTTTACTGTTCTTTTTCTTTTGCTGCCACTGTTTTCTTTTAATACTCTCCTTCCTACCCAACACACACACACACACACACACACACACACACACACACACACAGTGAAAGCCAGGATGCTCTCCTTGAATTGAGATGTCATCTAGTCTGACTTCATCTTATAGAAGGCAAAATGAATTTTGGGTAGTTACTTGGTGGCACACGTTAATTTTGTAAGAGGTTGTTATTTGTTCATGGATTCCACTGCCTAGTTTGAAGTCCTTTGACCCAAATGCCGGGCATATTCACTGGGAGGCATTTCTGCATCTTGTCATGTCAAAGGATGTCAGATTTGAAAGTTAATAGTGGTTAAAACATAAAAATTTCAAGAGTAAGTGTTTTAAAACTATCGTTTAAGATTGGAAGTAGTAACATCAGTTAAAAGCAGACCATGGAAAAGATTAAGCAAATTGATTACACAATAAAAAGATATGCAGTATCAGGGCAGAGTAACAAAAACATCTGTTTTTACGTCTTTTGGGGAGGGAAAAAGCTAATGAGTTTGGGGCTGATTCAGATAGATGTCATTTTAAATTACTTTCTTCTGTTTACCAAAATAATGCAATTAGACGGAGTAAGTACAATAAAGAAGATAGGTTTAAAACAGATGTCTGGCGATAGACATTAACACTATTAAAAACTATATTATGGAACTGCCTGCTAGGCAAATTTATGCAAAACTAAATGTTAGTCATTCTCAAGAAAAATGAGCCTTGACTGAAGGGTGTAGATGCAGCCACAAGTTTCATTTTTAATCAGCAGAAGACATCACTTGGTCAAGCTAGGCAGAACACTGTGGTTTGGGGGAAGCAGTACATGGTGAAGGGAATTGTTTGGGTCAATCTAAAAAAGAAAAATCGACACAAGTCTTTATCTTTTTCTGAATTCTTTTTCTTACTGGCTTTATGTTGTCATCAGTTTGGATTGTGAATCTGTATCTCTCCACATGTTTATACCTGTATACAGACATGTCATCAAAGAGTTAAGCAATAATATATATTGGGTCTAACTTAGTAAAATTTTCGCTAAACCAATCCTTTGCCCAGATTTCCTTTGAATAAAAAAGGAGAATCGTTAGAAGGTTACTGTAAGATGGCAACAACGTGTTCTGACCAAAACATAAAGCAATTTTTATTTGAATTGGCAGAGTACTTACAATAAAAACAAAGAACTATGTTTAAACTCCACTAACTATCTGAGATTCTTTGCTCATTTTTCTAGTGACACATAGGTTCGCAACCTGTAAAGAATAAATGTTATAGAAATTATGCTTTGTAATGAGCCACTACATTTTCTTTCCCTAGAGACTATAAATAACCCTTAAATACTTTAAACACCCATTTAAAATATTCCGGCACTTCTATGTACAGTGCATGGAGCACATGTTGGAACGAACACAGTCTTGGCTTGGGTTGTGGGATGGGGGCTTTTAGTATGTTCTCGGAACATATGCAGAGCCAGAGACCCTCTTGTAATAAAAAGGTGGATTAACAGGAGAAAAACAGCAATTTAATAAAATACATACCTTATGTATACATCAGAGAGACCCTGGAAAACAGAATAACTCCCTTGAAATGGCTCAAACCACCACGCCAAATACCATCTCGAGCTAAAGACAGATGATAATGTTGGGGTTGGGGACCAGTGCAGGCAAAGCACAGCAAACAAAGGTATTGTCCTAGAGATGTAAGTAAGTGCCTGCTCCACTGTTGAGATTCTAGAGATTAAGTCATCTTTCTCTTCTGGTACAGAAGGGACATAACTTTACAAATGGAGGTTCTTACTATAAATTTCTCTTTTAAAAGGGTAACTTTTACTGGGCTTTCTGTGCTTTTCCTGTGGGGTTTTTAATTTTTTAATTTATATTAAAGTTTATTTTTATTTATTTATTTTTGGGAAAGGGACAGCATGAGCAGGGGAGGGGCAGAGAGGAAGAGAGAGAAAATCCCAAGCAAGCTCTCCACTGGCAGCATGGATTCCGATGTGGGGTCCAAACTCATGAACCCTGAGATCATGACCTGAGCTGAAAGCAAGATTTCGACACTTATCTGACTGAACCACCCAGTGGTTCCCACCCACCCCTCCTAAAGGTGCCCACCCCTCCTTTAGATTAAAAAAAAAAAATCAGTCTAAAGTAATCTTTATGCCAAAGAGGCTTCTTTTGTAGTTACAAATTGTCCCCTTCACTAATGTCAGTGTTCTGCTCTTCTGCAAGCTCTTTATATTAAGCTGATATATCTCTATCATGTTGTTTCTACTTGTTCTGAACCTGCTTATATTTTAAAAATAGAAATGTGTAAAAATAAGTGTAAAAATGTCATATTTCTATAACAGATGCCTAGTGTAAATGTTTTCAGATGTTCTTCAGATCTGTCTGATCACTGATTATCTTTTTTTTTTTTTAATGTTTATTTTTGAGAGAGTGTGAGTGAGGGAAGAGAAGAGAGAGGGAGACACAGACTATGAAGCAGGCTCTAGGCTCTGAGCTGTCAGCACAGAACCCAATGTGGGGCTTGAACTCAGGGACTGCAGATAATGACCTGAGCCAAAGTAGGATGCTTAACCAATTGAGCCACCCAGGTGCCCTGATCACTGATTCTGTGTGTGTGTGTGTGTGTGTGTGTGTGTGTGTGTGTGTGTGTCTGTGTGTCTGTGCGCGCGTGCGCGTGCACGCGCGCGCATGCGTGTTTGCGAGCACATATGTATATATGTAAAATATTTTGCAGATGGGATTATGCCATACAACTTTGTATTGTTTATTTTAAAACAATAAAAATAAGTCGTGCGTGGCACCTGGGTGGCTCAGTTGATGAGCATCTGACTTAGATGGTGATCTGGCTCAGGTCATGATCTCATCGTTGTTGAGTTCAAACCCCTATCAGGCTCTATGCTGACAGCTCACTGTCTCCCTCTCACACTGCCCCTCCCCCTCTCATGCTCTGTCTCTTTCTGTCTAAAATATAAACATTTAAAAAATTAAAGGTAAGTCGTGCATTTTATATATGATAAAATTCTAGTAAACCCTATTGGTAATAGTTAGATTCTATGTTCTGATAAATATGTGTCAGAATCATTTATTTGTGTATTTTGGAAATTGCAGTTTACAGTTGACTATTACAAATAATGGTTTGAAAACACACAAAGTATTCCTCTTGGAGTAGCATCCCAAAACAAAATGAATTGTTCAAAAGATAAGAGTTGATGTGAGCTTTGATAGATACTTCAAAATGCTTACAAGAAATGTTAGAGAAAAGCGACCCTTTCCCACACCCCTACTAAGATGGCTAATGTTTCCCTCAGGTTGATTAAACTTCAGACAACCTTCTTTACAACTCCAGGCCCTTAAATTCCCTTTTCTTAGTGCTTTTACTTTAGAAAGCTTGTAACTGTACATTCTTTCTGTGCCTTTTGAAATATAAGCCTTATAAAAAGTCCTCTTGCTGCTGTTACTACCTGCAGATGGTTTTTTTCAAAAACTTGAGAATCATACGTTTTAAATGTAATCATCAAGGAAAATGGGGCCTTTATCTCCTGTCCTGAAGATAAGGACAGAAACCTATTTTTTTTTGGTGAAACCAGTTAGCAAACACAGGTAGCCTAAGATCTCAGTCTTTCCCCACTCAGTCCTTGGTGTCAGCGTGGAGTTCACATTGAACTCTGGTGTCTGTCTCCTATTGTGATAGTTTTGAATAGTCTTCCTTGGTCAGCATAATTTTTACCTCGATACCCATTATTGGCTGAATTGTGCCTCCACCCCCCCAAATCATGTGTTGAAGTCTTAACCCCAAGTACTTCACGGTGTGACTGTATTTGGAGACAGGGTCTTTAAAGAGGTAAGTAAAGTAAAATGAAGTCCTAATCTAATGTGATGTCTTCATAAGAAGAAATTAGGGCACGCGCACACACACACACACACACACACACACACACAGGGAAGACCATGTGAATATGTGGGCAAAAGGTCATTATAAGCCTAAAAGAGAGGTTTTAGAAGAAGCCCTGCTAAATCGTGATTTCAGACTACTTGTACTCACTAGAACTGTGAGAAAACAAATTTCTAGAGTGTAAGCCACCTAGGCTGTGGTACTTGGTTTTGGTCCCTACGGTAAGGTAATGTAGCACATCATTAGCAGAATACGAGAGGGCGTGTGTCTTACTGCAGTGTCACCAGTATTTATTATTAAACATTTGCAAGTACTTGCTGATTTATTAAGTAAAATCTCGTTTTGATTGTTTTGCTTTGTGTTTAGATTGATTAGCAGTAAACTTTTATATAGTCTGTGTTTGTCCATTATTTTTAATGTTTTATAAACTGGTCAATGATTTACCCTTGTTTCTTTTGTGATCTTGATTATAAGACTCTGTTTAAATGGCCTTTCATCTTTAGGTACTCAATGATTTCTCAGTAATCTATTTTGCAAAGTTTTTGAATATAGGAAACGAAAAAAAAATTTTTAATTCAAGTTAGTTAACATACAGTATAGTATTGGCTTCAAGAGTAGAACCCAGAAATTCATCTCTTACATATGACACCTAGTGCTCATCTCAAACATTTAGGAAATTTTTGTGATTTATATACTCTTATTGCTTAAAAACATACATTTTATATAGGGAACAGACTCATGACTGTTCCTCAAATACTTCATTCTAGTTTTTTTTATCTTTCAGTATTTTATTGTTGTAACATCGCTGATTTACAAAAGTTGTTCCGGGGCACCTGGGTGGCTCAGTAGGTTATGTGTCTGACTTCAGCTCGGGTCATGATCTTGCGGTTTGTGGGTTTGAGTCCCACATCGGGCTCTGTGCTGACAGCTCAGAGCCTGGAGCCTGCTTAGAATTCTGTGTCTCCCTCTCTCTCTGCCCCTCCTCTGCTCGCTCTCTCTCTCTCTGAAAAATAAATAAACATTAAAAAGTTAAAAAAAAATTGTTCAGTACTTTAATCCATCTGGACCTTATTCTAGGGTACTGTGAGAGTTGAACACCTATACTGATTCTTTTCGTAACTAGTATTTATTTCCCTATTAGTGTTTACTAAACAATGTATTTTTTACTGACTTGGTGGTTTATCACATATTAAATGTTACATATTTATTTATGATTTGTTTATTTTTGAGAGAGAGGCAGGGAGGGAGGGAGGAACAGAAGGAGAGAGAGGGAGAGAGAGAATCTCAAGCTGGCTCCACACTTTCAGCACAGAGTCTGATGTGGGCTTGAACTCAAAAAACACAAAATCATGACCTGAGCTGAAACCGAGAGTTGGGTGCTTAACGACTGAACCCCCCAGGTGCCTCTAAATGTTATAGTTTTAAAAGCTTCCCTGTTGAAGCTATATCATGCCTTCTATTTATATTGATAGGCTTGTTTTCTACTGCACTGTTGTAATTGTGAAACTTTTTCATTAAAATGAGGTAATACAAATTATTTGTCATTGTTACAGAATATTCTTGGCTATTTATGTTTGTTAATTCTTCTGGTGGAACTGCTCTATAATTTTACTGGATTTATTTTAAATCTCCAGTCCTACTGGAGTGTTACTTTGGGAAAAAATAAATACATTTACAAATAATTTATTCCCATCAAATAACAAGGTATTTTTTTTTAATCTCTGTGTAATTAGGTGTTCTGCTTACATTTCCATAAAGATCCATAGCTTGTCTATTTAAAAGTGTATTCCAAGCTAGCTATGATTTGCTTTTCATTGATTATTATTAGTAGTAGTATGGTTAGTGATTTTCTTACCCACTAAATTATCTATTTCTTTGGTACCTGAAAGCAGGCAGGACTTTAGCAAATTATATCAATATTTTTCTGTTGGTTCTCTTCTACTTTTACTTTTTAAGTGAACATTTTTGCAATGTACTTAATTTCTACTATTGATAGCTATTGTGTTTGCATCATCACTTATTATTTTAGGACTTGCAGAATGGAAGAATTATTCTGAAATAGATTTCCACCTTTAGCAGGGAATGTCTATTATTTTTAAACTAAGTGTAAGACTGATTTGAACAATGATTCTCTTTAATAGTTTTTTTTTTTTAATGAGGAATGGTATTGAACTTATCAAAAACATTTGAGTTGAATAAAAGTCATAGTTTTCATTTTCTGGTTCACATAATTGTACTTATGGCAATGATACTGATATCTCATGCTAAAATTTTAGTATATTGCTAGAATAATCTGACATGACTATGTTGAATAGCTGTTTTACTTTTAAATGTTACTAAATGAAATATAAAGTATATTTCTATTTAAATCTTATTTACTGGTATTTATTTTTGGCATTAATTTCAGATTTAGAGGTCAGTTGTTTGATCTGAGGTTTTATTACTTTATTGGCAGGTGCTTGCAGTTTGACCTTTTTGAAAAAAATTAAGTCACACACTTTTATTGCAAGTTAAAAATCAGGTTCTTTTTCATAGTTAAAAAAAAAAAAAGGAGGGAGAGAGAGAGCAGGGGTGGGGCAGGGGAGAATCCCAAAGAGGTTCTGTGCTGTCAGCACAGAGCTTGATGTGGGACTCAGCCTCCAAAACCATGAGATCATGACCCGAGCAGAAATCAAGAGTCAGACACTTAACCAACTTAGCCACACAGGCACCCCTAAATATGAGGTTCTTAATCTCAACTTGACAATGTATAAAACAATTTTAAAACTATTTATTTACTACTTATGATTCTTTTAGAGAGTGTGTGTGCATAGGAGAAGGGGAGAAGATCAGAGGGAGAGAGAGACTGTCAAGCAGGCTCCATGCTGAATACAGAAACTATTGTGGGGCTCGATCTCAGGGCCCTGGGATCATGACCCAAGCCAAAATCAAGTGTTGGACGCTTGACCGGCCCAAGTGCCCCAATTTAAAAAGTTTTAAAGGTATATTGAAAAAAGCAGAGTTTAAAAATATCACATTTGTCCTTACTAAAAAGAAACCTCTTTAGGTAAAAATAATAAAAAACCCAAAGCTTCCCCATAGATAAATTTTGTATCAACATCCCATTGGTCACTCATATTGATTATATTGGCTAGATACAATGCTTAACTTAGTGTTTTTTCATAGTAAGTACTGAGTAAGTATGGGTGAACGAATTTTTCTTAAATAGTTTATGTAGCATTGGAATTGCCAATTTGCAGTATAGCCAGTTCTAATATAACATGACCATATGCTCTGGTCATATGTTTACCTGCTAGGCAAAATGATATAATAAAACCCTATAGGGGTTATAGGGAAATTGGGGATATGAGCACAAACCTCAAAAACTTGGTCAGTGGCATACACACCAAAAATGGAACCTAATAAAAATTGCATACTGTTACACACGTTAAAAATGTTTAAATATATAGAGAGAGGGAGGGAGGGAGGGAGAGAGAGAGAGAGAGAAATACTACAATAAATGTAGCATTTTACATTTTATTTATTTATTTTTCAACATTTATTTATTTTTGGGACAGAGAGAGACAGAGCATGAATGGGGGAGGGGCAGAGAGAGAGGGAGACACAGAATCGGAAACAGGCTACAGGCTCTGAGCCATCAGCCCAGACCCCGACGCGGGGCTCGAACTCACGGACAGTGAGATCGTGACCTGGCTGAAGTCAGATGCTTAACCGACTGCGCCACCCAGGCGCCCCTGCATTTTTTAAAAAGACCTGAGGTTTGCTTATGGTGTGGGAGTTGGAAGCATGTCAGCTATGATTTATGTTGCAATGGTGGAAGGAGGATGAAGTGAACTAGAGAGCTGCAACACCATCTGTGATTAGGCATGGCTCATAAGACACACTGAGATGGTGGTGGTGTATGTGTATCCTGTATCCCTACACACTTCTATAAGCTAGGTGCAGTTGCCTGGCTGGGTGCTACTGTTGCCAAGTGTTTCTTGCAGACGAAATGACATTTAAGCAAACACAAAATTATTGGTCTGCTAAATTTTTTTCCATAGTTACTTGAATGGTGTTGGAACAAATTGACCAATTAAAACAAGTGTGAGGACAGAGCTGACTTTATGTAGGGAGCTCAAAAGCTAGTCTGGAAATTCTTCTGGAGCTCATTCTTCCATAACTTTCGTTTCGTTTTCCTCTTTTAATATGTTCACATAATTTTTTTCTAGGATTATTTCAGGTCATCCCACTGATTTCATGTGTATTCAGAGTGCATTTCTCCTTCCATGATCTGACACTAATCTTTGCTTTAGCCCCATAACTAGCTCAAATCTTTGTATATGAGTCAACTGGGAAAAATATGAAGGGACCAATGGTTCCCAAAGGAAATTTTCATAATACCTTCTACCTCGTTTCTCTGCTATGCCTGAAGTCATCTCTCCTTCTGAACATTTTTTTTTAACAAAAATAGTGCAGTATAGACTTTGTACAGGTTCTGTTTTCTGTGATGTATGACCATGACAGTATATAACATAATGATTCTTCCCTTACAGTCCTTAGAAAAATGTGTTGTCTGTGTGATAAACGTATTTATTTTTATTTCCTCTACTGTTTTCAAGTATCGTTGACATACAGTACCCTATTAGTTTCAGGTGTACAACATAGTGATCCAACCACCATATTTACTTCAAAATGCTCAGCGTAAAATGCAGTTACCATAGTCATCATGCTAAGTAATTATAAAATTTAATGGATGTATTCTTATGCTGTACTTTTGATCTCTAGGCTTTATTTATTTTATAATTGGAAATGTGTACCTCTTCTCTTCACCTGTTTCACCCATCTCCCACACCCCTCTCCTCTGATACCCACTAGTTCTCTGTTTGTATGAGTCTATTTCTGTGTTTTTTTAAAAAAATAATAATACATATAAGTAAAACCATACAGTATTGGTCTTTTTTGTCTAACTTATTTCACTATCCATAATACACTCTAGGCTCATCATGTGGTCATAAATGGCAAGATCTCATTCTCTTTCGTGGCTGAATAATATTGCATCACGAATGTATATACACACCATCTTTGCTCATCTATCAATGGACACTTGTGTCACTTCTATATTGTTAGCTATTCTATAATGATGGAATAAACAAAGGGCTGCCCGTATCTTTTCAAATTAGTGTTTTTATTTTCTTCAGGTAAATGACCAAAGTGGGATTACTGGGTTGTGTGGTATTTCTGTTTTTAATTTTTTGAAGAACCTCCATATTGTTTTCCATAGTGACTGTACCACTTGCATTCCCACCAATGATAGACAAGGGTTTCTCTCCACATCATTGCCAGCACTTCTTATTTCTTGTCTTTTTGATACTAGTCATTCTGACTGGTATGAGGTGATACCTCATTGTGGGTTTAATCTCTATTTCCCTGATGATTAGTGATATTGAGCATCTTTTCCTTTCTTGTGAAAAGCTTTTTATTTTGATGAGTCTTAGTAGTTACTTTGCTCTTGTTTCTCTTGCCTGATGAGACAGTTCCAGAATAATGCTAATTGCAATGTCCAAGAGACGATTGCAGATCTTTTCTTTTAGGAACTTTATGGTTTCAGGTCTAACATTTATTTTTGTGTATGGTTTAAGAAAGTGGTCAGCTTTCATTCTTTTGTATGTACCTGTCCAGTTTTCCCAGCACCATTTATTGAAGAGACTGTCTTCTCCCTCTTGCATATTCTTGCCTCCTTTGTCTTAGATTAATTGATGATGTAAGCATGGATTTACTTCTGGGCTCTATTCTCTTCCACTGAACTATGTGTTTATTTTTGTGCAAATGTCATACTCTTCTGATTGATATAGTTTTGTAGTGTAGTTTGAAATCTGGGATTGCGATACCTCCAGTTTTGTGCTTTTTCCCTTCAAGAGTGTTTAGACTATTTAGGATGGTTGATTCCAAACAAATTTTAGGACTGTTTTACTTCTATAAAAATGCCTCTGGTGTTTTGACAGGGATTGCATTGTATCTGTAAATCACTTTCAATGCTATTGATAATATAACAATATTAATTCTTCTACTCTGTGAGCATGGTATATCTCTTGATTTATCTGTGTCATCTTCAGTTTCTTTCATCAATGTCTTACTTTTTTAGAGCCAGATCCTTCATATTCTTGGTTAACTTTATTCCTGGTTATTTTTTTGAAGTCATTGTAGATTAAATTATTGTCTTTATTTCTCTCTTTCCTACTTTGTTGTTAGTGTATAAAAGTACAGCTCAGGGGCATCTGTGTGGCTAAGTTGGTTAAGTGTCTGACTCTTGGTTTCAGGTCACATCATGACCTCACGGTTTGTCAGTTCGAGCCCTGCATTGGGCTGTGCACTGGCAGTGTGGAGCCTGCTTGGGATTCTCTCCTTCTCTCTTCTCCTCCCCTGTTCTCTCTCTGTCTCTCTGTCTCTCTCTCAAAATAAATAAATAGACTTAAAAAGTAAAACTGATTTCTATATGTTAATCTTGTACCCTGCAGCTTTACTGAATTCATTTATTACCTCTAATACCTTTTTTTAGTAAAGTCTTTAGAGTTTTGTATATATAGCATTCCCTCTACAAAGAGTGACAGTTCTACTTCTTTTTTACCAATCTGAATGTCTTTTATTTCTTGAATGATGGCTGTGGATAGGACTTCTGCTATACTGAATAGAAGTGTTCAGATTAGACATCTTTGTTCTGTTCCTGATCTTAGAGAAAAAGGTTTTAACTGTGTTACCATGGAGTTTGATGTTAGCTGTGGGTTTGTCATATATGACATCTTAATTAGGTTTTAAGCTGCTTTTGTCTTCAGAGGCTTTTAAAAAGAAAACTGAATTAGGTCCGCTTCAGTATCCACCTGTAAGAAAGGAAAGTTATTTGTTGTTTAACTTGTCTTTTTTGTTACACAAATGAGGATTTTTTAAAATGTGTAGTTCTGTTTGTGTTATTTCAAATGATTTAAGTATCAAAAGATCCTTCCAGTAAAATGCCTTTGTAATAAGAGAATGTGTTAGTGCAAACTAATAAAATATGTACTATATAAAAAGCTCTAACCACTCAAGGGTTTTTATCAGGAATTGATACCGAATTTTATCAAATGCTCTTTCTGCATCAATTAAGATGATTGTATGATTTTTATCCATTATGTTAATTATGCTGTACCATATTGATTGATTTGTGGGTATTGAACCATCTTTGCATCCCTGAATAAATCCCACTTGATTGTGGTGAAAGGTGCTTTTAATGTATTCTTGAATTGAGTTTGCTAATATTTTGTTGAGGATTTTTATATCTATATTCATTAGGGATGATGGCCTATAACTAACTAAATTTCTTCTTTTTTCTTTTCTTTCTTTCTTTCTATAGTGTCTTTGTCTACTTTCAGTATCAGAGTAATGCTGGCTTGTAGAATGAATTTGGTAGCATCACTCCCTTTTCTATTTTTTTGGAATTGTTTGAGAAGAATAGGTATTAACTCTTCTTTAAATTTTGAATGGGATTAGGAAACCATCTGGTCTTGGACTTAAGTTTGGGAGTTTTTTTGACGAGGTATTCAATTTTGTTACTCGTAATCAGTCTGTTCAGATTTTCTGTGTCTTCCTGATTCAGTCTTATAAGATGGTATGTTTCTGGTCCATTTCTTCTAGGTTGCTTGATTTTTTGACATATACATTATGGAAAATAGTAATGGAGGTTCCTAAAAAAAATAAATCATACTTACCATATGACTCAATTGTCTCATTTCTGGATATATAACCAAAAGAAATGAAATCATCCTGAAGATATATCTGCACTCTCATGTTCATTGCAGCATTATTCATAATAGCCAAGATATGAAAACACTGTAAATGTTTATTAAGTGATGAATGGATCAAATGTGTGTGATGTATATGTAAATATTACTCAGCCTTTCCCTAAAAAAGGGAAATCATGACATTTTCAGAAACAGAAATGAACCTGTAGTGCATTGTGCTAGGTGAAGTAAACACGACACAGAGAGATAAATACTCTATGATCTCATGTGGAATGTAAAAAAATAAATCCAACTCACAAAAACAGAAAGTAGAGTTGTGATTGGCACGGACAAGGGTGGTGCTCAATGGGGAGTTACTGGTCAAAGTATACAAACTTGCATTTATGAAATGAGCTAGTTTTGAGTATCTCATGTATAGCGTGGTGACTATAATTAATACTGCATTGTATAATTGAAATTTGGTAAGTGAATAGATACTGTTATTAGCACACATTCAATAACTCTGTGAGATGAGGGATGTGTTAATTACCTTGATTGTGGTCATCATTTAAAATGTATACAAATATTAAATCATCATGTTGTACATATGAAACATGTTTTATTTTTATTTGCCAATTTTATCTAATAAGGCAGAAGAAAAAACCCACAGCACATAATTTAAGAGTTGTAAAGGAATAAAATCAAAAGCAGTGAACCACAGCTTTCTCTTAATGTGATAAAAGTGATCCACAGGAACAGCGACATATCTACACAGTATCAGTGGATTTTGTCTTGAGATTTGCAGATGGTGGTGTAGTTTTTATGCCTTGCTTGCTTTTTCTTGGCCAACCTGTAAAGATAGTTAAAAGTAAAGAACCTTTTTGACAGCTCATTTTTACTTAAGGAGACACCTAGTAAAATGATACAATATCTAAAGTAGCTAGAGTTGTTGAACATGGGATGTTTGTTTGAA
Organism: Prionailurus viverrinus; assembly: GCF_022837055.1. Lineage (NCBI taxonomy): Eukaryota > Metazoa > Chordata > Mammalia > Carnivora > Felidae > Prionailurus > Prionailurus viverrinus. Next base: position 105,511,889 of record NC_062562.1, on the reverse strand, counting down.
CTTAAAAAAAATCTTTTAGACATTAACATAAAATTTTGTAAGTATTTTAGACTTGTACACCTATCAGTTTATGATAAAGTTTATTCTTTTATAATATTTCAGAAAAAGGATATCATAACCTTTTCAATGAAATAGACCTCTTATAAGGAGAGTTCTGGTGGCCTCATGCTAAAAGGAGATAGAAGGTAAGAGATTGAGCCAAAAAAACCAAACCAAAACAAAACAAAACAAAAAAACTAAAACCAACCTTGCTTGATCCCATAAGCCAGAATGTACTTATTGATGAGATCAAGAATTGAACATGTTCCAGAGGTATCTGTGTAGTACTCACATATGATACTTCAAGGTCATTCTAACTTCTAGGCCTAGATACTCTTTAATGTCTGCACTTTCATAGTTAATAAACATAACATGTCTATGATATGTTTTTAACCTTTGTGTGAGCTGTAATTGTGGAAATGGATAGAGGTAAAAATGGCTGGCAGAATACTGTCACAAAACCGTATATTCCTAATATTAATGATCATTACACTGGCTCCCAGGCATAGTAAAATAATGAGCAAGAAGGATTTAAACATCTTCATGTTCTTTCAAAGTGTGGCAATCCTCCTATGTCTAAGTTAGTCCTTGGGATTGTTGTTCTCTTTTAAAAGATAGCAGTGAGTGCAGTAATGCCTCACATTAGTACCTAACCAAGAGAATTAGACACAGCTATGAAGAAAACTCCTAGGAAGTTTGATGTATATTCCCCATCCAAAGAAACCGGATTTTAGGTGAAAGATAAAAGGTCTACCTGAGAAGGGCTTTGCCTGCAGTAAATAGAGCAGAAGAGACCATGGTGAGTATTCACAGAGATGAACTTAAAAGTTGTTTTGCTCATTTTATATTTATCATGCCCCATTCATATTTGGGTGGAATTTCCTACTAGTGATTCATTTATAGATACTTGTATTTTTTTTTTTTTAATTCAAAAAGGACTGCTTTGGGGGCATGTGGGTGGCTCATTCAGTTAAGTGTCCAACTCTTGGTTTCTGCTCAAGTCATAGTCTCACATTTGGGGAGTTCAAGCACTGCTTTGAGATCTGAGCTGATGGTGTGGAGCCTACTTGGGATTCTCTCTCTACTCTTCCCCTGCTTATGCACTCTCTCTCTCTGTCTCAAAAATAAATAAATAACTTAAAAAAAATAGACTGCTTATATTAGGATTTTGACTGTGGTCAATTTGTTTTAAATTCAAGCCTTCATTGTTTCCTATGTAAAATGAGGGCTAAAATATCTGTGTACTCTAAAATGCTGTGAGTTGAAATTGGATGATGCACTAGAACTATTTTATAGGCTGAAAGGCCTTGTGCATATGTTAGGTAATAGTGTTCCTATGTAGCCCAAAGGACTTAAGCATACCATACTTCTTATAGTCTGTATCAAAATGTGATGTATGAAATGATGAGCCTATGTCCATTTGAATCTTGCCTCTGAACTTGTAGTTTGATTGAAAAAACAAAAAACAACAGCAAACAGTTGTCTATCATGTGATTCTCTGCCTAATAGCCATAGTAAGTGGATACAATCAAAAGTTCGTATCATGGCACAAAGCCCTGTGCACATCTGTCCATGTTCACTTTCTGTCCTGCAGCTATCATTCACTTCAGGTAAGCCACACGGCCTTTGTCTAGTCGTTCACAGCAAGATCATTCCCATTGCAGAAAGGGGTTTAGTTGGGATTTCTTGATCTTGAAATGCTTTGCTGCCAGGTTATCACATGACTTGATCTACATTTACATCTCTACTAAAATGTCACCTCTTTGGCAAAATGTTCCTTTGACATTTTCCTCTCACAACCCATACATTTTACTCTATTCTCTTACTTTCCTTTGTCTTACCGATAGTGTTTACTTTATCTGGCATCATACATATTTTCCTAAACTTTATGCATTGCTTTTGTTTGTTTTGGACTTTTTACGGGTCTCTTTCCTCATTGGAAGGGAGTCATTAAAAGGTTGAGAATTTAATAGCCACCCTCTAGGTTCTTAAAAATATATCCCAGCATCCTGAACAAGGCATAGCATAAAGAAGGTCCATCATAAGTATTAAAAGAAAGCAATAAAGAAAAAAAGAAAAAAAGGAAGAGGGGAGAAAGGGATGGATAGACTCCAGCTATACAACTTGGTCATCAGTTGCTGTTGTTTTCTAGGAGCCTAAAATATTGCTTCAATATTTAGATCTTCTTTACAGAGCATCTAAAGCTTATAAATATACTATGACTTTTGAGATTGCCTTATATATACTTCTTTATCCATATATCTAAATGAATATAGGTTTATAGATACAATCTTTTTCTGTTATACATGCCTTCATGAGTGATTGCTATCTTTTATTTCACTATATTAAAGCTGGTGGGGCGGACAGCTATTGTATATTTTCATGGCACGTCAATAAGAACAAACTTGTCAACAGTGCAACAAAAAGTTGTACTGTGAAGGACATTTCCCCTTCAGTATATTAACAATGGGTGATTATTATTGTTGGCATCACTGCTTGTCTACTTATCTTTTGGTTGGACTAGCAGGCAGCATTATCATAGTTATCCACAAAAGCTGATTGTGATATTGATGGTAATATACACCTTAGTGAGACCATTAATGGAGATCCATTTCTATTAAATTTTCTGGATATGTTCCATTGCAAATTTTCATAGTGAATTAATAAATTGGCAACTAATAGGTAGATTTTGAACATTGCTATTCAGGTTTGAAATAATTAGCCTGGAGACCTCAGTGGCAATTATGGCCATTCTGTGTTCCCATAGTTTTGTTTTTCTCTAGCAATAAAGATTTCATTTGTGAGGATCAATCACTAGACTTACCTACTGTGGTCTAATGCAATAGGTATTAAATAATTATACTTCATCAGGTGGTGAGGTTGAGAGCTGGTTTAGAGATGAAAGTAGTTCCTAATTTGTAATAAACATTGGTCTCAATTTTAGATAGATTTGAAATCTTGTTATCCCTACATAAAGGAACCACTTCTAAGCATTTTTCTTTGGCATGCATTAATCTGTCATCTTGTTTGTGTGCTACCCACCCCCACTTAATATTCCTTGAATCATTTCATTAAAAAAAGAAAATCTTGGCGTGCCTGGGTGGCTCAGTTGGTTAAGCATCCAACTATTGGTTTTGGCTCAGGTCATGATTCCATTGTTCATGACACTGAGCCCCTCGTCTGGCTCTGTCCTGACAACATAGAACCTGCTTGGGATTCTCTCTCCCTCTCTTTCTTTCTGCCCGTCCCCAGACTCATGCTTGTGTGTGCGTACGCACTCTCCCTCTGTCTCAAAATAAATAAACTTAATAAGTGAGAATGTCTTAGGGGTGAGTTAGTCAAGCCTCTGGTTCTTGGTCTCGGCTCAGGTGATGATCTCACAGTTGGTGTGTTTGAGCCCCACATCAGACTATGCACTGAAGTGCAGAGTCTCCTTGGGGTTTTCTCTCTCTCTCTCTCTCTCTTTCACTCCCCCACTTGTGCCCTCTCTTGCTCAAAATAACTAAATAAAGTTAAAAAGAAAATCTTACCTTCTCGACCTCTTCCCAATACCATATTTAAAAATTTAATCAACTTGAAAACTTTAAAACAAATGAAATCAGTCTGGAATTTTTGTTAGCTTGCTACTGTTAAAAGAAAATTCAGAAAGCTTTACTTGATAGGGATATTTGATTGGGTTCAGTGAGAAGCTATTTGAGAGCAAGGATACTTCAAACTCAAAACTGCTATGAAGCTTAGAGGCAGGACAATACTACACGACTTATAAAGTGAAAATGAGGAAATTGTTGAACCTTTACAATGATTTGTTATTAAAATGGGGGTTTTCAGACAGCAGGTAATTGATTAAAAGAGACCATCTTGGGAAGATGACTTGCTTCTTTTATGATTATCCGAGGAATTTACAAAAGAAAACCCCTGAGTTTTGCTTATGTTCCTATAATAAGCTGGGTAGAATTGGCTTACATGGCTTAAATGGTTCTTTGTGTTTGGAGGATTATCAAGCCTGGTTTCCATTTTATTTTATTTTAAAACTTCTAAATTTTATGTACTTTTTGTTTCCTCACTTATCTGTAAGACCTAGAGTCAAACCACTTTGGGCAAGTCAACTGACGCAGGTTTTCTTAATTATGTTGATTTAAAGATCAAAGCAATACTTGGAATTTTGCAATCTCAGTTTTCACATTAGATGCAAAAGTTTAAGCATCAATTTCTTGTTTCTTAAAGGGTCTCCTTTGATTGAATGCTATAATGTGCATGATTCTCTAGTGATTTTTGCAGGAAAGTGTTTCTTATGTATGTCTCCTAACACTAGTAATGATATATATATATATATATATATATTTACATATATATATATATATTTTTTTTTTTTGGTAAACTTTTCAATTTACAGAGAAACATTTGAAGTACCAAATATTTTCCATTGGGGTTCATTTTGTGTCACCATAGAACAATTTGATTGACATATGAAGATATTTTAAAAGTTTTCTTCAGAGCTGAGAACTTAAATGTAGTATTCTCTTTTCTGCAGAAATATTACCAAAGTATAATGCATAGAATTATATAATATTGAAATATAACAGAAGTAATATTTTTTACCTGAAAGTCTCTGATTTATGAGAATATGCTGTTATAATATGTTTCCTCTTCTTTCTCAAATATTAGGATGTGTACTTTCTATTTTATCTGTTTTATCCCAGGATAACATTTTCAACTGAGAGAGCAAAGGCAATGAAGTCCATCTATACTAGAGAAAATTTATGTGTCCATAGATTTCATCACCCTCTCAGAGTATCATGACTCCACAAAATGTAAAAAACCACTATTCCAGATGGTATTAGAGAATTTTGTGTATGATTTAGGGGTTTACTTATTTACTAGATCCCATTTATTTTTAGGTATATTTTCATTTTGTCACATGAAGCTTTCCAGTATTCTGTCATCCATATAAAAACTCAAGATTATAACATCATTTTTCTTGCAGACTGGAAAGAAGATTGCATTTAACCTTCAGTTGAGAGTCCCACTTTTGCTCTCCACAGCTATTGATTATGAATAGCTTGTCATTCCTCCAAAAATAGCAGGGTCACTATTGGGCAATAAGAAAGTTCATATAATTTCTGAGGTCATCAGTTCTGCCTCTTTTTCTTGAATGTCTGAAAATAAGGTAGTGAAATGTAAGTTGTCAACAAGACAATGGTATTAACAAAATTTTAATTTGAAACTCTTCAGTATGAAACTGTAAGAAAGCATGTTCTCACTGATGACAGGCCTGTTTTCTAGGGAAAAACCCCACAAACCATGAGATCATGACCTGAACTGAAGTCAGATGCTTAACCCTCTGAGACACCCAGGCACCCCTAGGACAAACATTCTGTCAAGAGTCACAAAGTACATGTTTTAGGCTCTATGTACCAAGAGGCAAAACTGAGAATATTATTTTGGTCCTTATATTATCATTTACGTATAAAAATGTAAAAAAGTATTTTAATCCCACCAGTAATAAAAACAGGTAGGAGCCAGATTTATCCTATAAGCCATAGTTTGCAGACCTATGCTCTTACAACATTCTAGAGAATCAAATTCATGGCGCCATGAGCCTGACTAAAACTTTTAAAAAACGAATTTCCAAATTATGCCAAATAACTTGCATTTATGGTGTGTGTGCGCGTGCGCAAGTATGTTTGTTTTGGCTGTGTTCAGAATTTTTCATTTGGAACTAGTACCTTGAGTATCTGTACCTTAATTTTTATTTCTCTCAGTGTTGTAGTTTCTTGGTAGATGTAATTGGTAAGGAACTATGTAAATCACTTAATTGCATTTTCACTGCACTGGCATGTGAGCAGCTGATCATCAGATGGAAATGCAATGAATTTATCTCTTGTCATTTAGAGAGAAGGTAGTACTCATCTGGCTGATGGTAGAAATCATGGCCACTGTTGGGTTTATTACAAGATCACCTTAATTTTGGTATGAATGCCATTCAGAAGAGTTGTTTGTAAATCACCTGTGTTTTTATTTTTAGTTGTAAGTCATGCTTAATTCTCCAACATTTTTACTTAATAGGTCTTTAGAGTCAGGCAGAGCTGGAACTTGGTTTATCCTTGTAGAGGGTAAATCTGTAGTTGGAACTTGGTTTGTCCTTATAGAGGGTAAATCTGTAGCTCTTGCAGTCTGTCATTTGACTGTATTCTGTGATCAGTGCTGTGATTTCCACTCCAAAGAGATTTTGCTTGCTTCTTAATGTATGTGTACGCGGGGTGTTTTGGTTTTGTTTTTCACTTGCTAACTTTGGCAGTAGTTCTAAAGGAACTTTAATCAAAAAGGTAAACATACATTCCAGATGCTAAGGAATTGGGGTCTGGTTTGAGAGTTCGACCTATTTCCTCTCTTCCAAGCTATGGATATTAAACTGGCTTTCCTTTTTAGAGAAAGTCACATTTAGAGTTTTCAATCTGCAACCCTGTCATTTGAACAAGAGGATAGGCGGTACTTTAACAAAATACATTGTGATTTGAATATTGTCCCCATCAAGGGAAAATTAAGTCTCATTTGTGGGCTTGATAGACAGTCATGGTTTCCCCTAAAATGTTTTTGTTTTGTTTTGTTTTTTACCAGTGTTGTTGCACATCTGCCATTCTGCCAAAGAAGAAACAGAGAAATTAGGTTTATAATTGAAAGAATGCAACCAGTTTCTTTAGATCGATTTTACTATTTTGAGTAGCCACAGAAAATGGCTTTTGCCTACCTGGTAGGTCAGTCGAGGCATATTCCATGGTGGATCCAGTAATCACGCATGAAAGGAAGATTGCTGAATGCAGCAAAGACTGGTTTTAACTGTTGCTATCCAGCACAATTGATACCAGTGGAAATTAAGTTATAATATTCAAAGACCAGAAGGGCCTAAAGTAAATGTTGCTGTTCATAAATTTACAGATGACAAGCATTAAGCCAGAGATCCACCATGACTAGTGTCCTATCAAGCTAACACAAGATCTTCCTAATTAGAAATATTGGCAATCTATTGAATTTAAAAAATTGAAACCAAAACTTACCTCCTTCCTTTTTTCTTTTAAAAATTACAGTCTGTTTCTTTAAAATGATTTTACCATTAAAAACAAAGGGCCTAGTGCCCTGCCGTTCTAGGTATATAAAGTGATAATTGAATGTTCGGCTATATGTATATGTTTTGGAAGGTTTGTTTGAACCACTATTGCTGGACAAGAAACCTTGGTAATGGTTGCTAATTCTTCGTGTATGTCACAAACTCAAACCAAGAAAATCCATTCGGTGGGTTGAAAAATCATCATACTGGATCAAATGTTTTTAGTAAAATTGAATCCTCCTCTTTTAAAAAACATATAAAAAAAAGTACATCATCTCAAGCATCTATTGCCAATATCTAGTCCAGCCTTTAGAGTGACGGGGGCAGGTCATGACCAATCACTGTTTGTAATTAACTTACCAGTGGTTATTGATGTAGTGGATTATCAGGCTTTCATACTTCAAATAAGTGAAAAATAAAAATAAGATTGGGCCCAAATAAGGCTTGTCCACAAATGTATAATCTTCACTCATTGAGTTCTTGAAGAGAGATAAGTGAAACTCAAAAATCTTTGATTGTTCAAGTCTTAAGACAGCTATATTCATTAAAAATTGATCCAAATCTAGAATAGTAAGTAATCAGGAGAGCTGTAGATACAGAACAGAATGCTTCAAAAATATGACCTCTCTTAAACATAATAGCACTCTGTGTATTTGATTTTGATTTGAATTCCAAATCATTTAATGACACAGGCTTGTTGTTTCTACTACTTAAATGCAGATTGAAACCAACTGATCCATGCTGCTAGCAGTTTTAAATATTTCGTATTCACAAATGAACCTCTTGGTTAAAAAGCTGTTTTTTCTTGCTTAGACTAAACCAACTCTTAAATCAGTATATGCTACAATAACAAAACTTAGGAAATTAAGAATGGGTGTATTTCATATATGAAGGATATTTCTTATTACAAGAATTATGTTGTAGAGAAGTGACTAAATTAATTAGATAAAAGATTATTTCACGTCATTTTCTTAATCTGTGAAACCAGAAAGATAAATTATATGAATTATAAGGTTCATTCTAAAAAAGAAAGAAAAGTGGAAAGGGGTACAGTTTCCTTCCCCCAGTTGTATAAAATGTTTTATTTGATAGGAAAAAAAAGAATGTTATCAAAATAAGAGAACAATATTAATATGAATACCACTGTTCTTTGGTATAGTTTTTTCTTTCCTTTTTATGGCCTTTTTGCTGATAATCTAAGGCATACATTCAAAGAAGTTACAGCCTGTTTTTCCTTCTATTTTAATGACCCTTTCTTGAGGAATTTTTTTATAGAAAAAAATGTTGGGAGACTTCAGTATGTACCTCAGAAGACCCTGGTGACAGGGCAACAACATGTCACTTGTAAAACCAAATCTTCTAACTTTAACTTCTTTTTTTTGCCTGTTAATAAGAAAGAGAAATCCTGAAATACACATAAACAACTCATGGGTTAGGCATTAGAAAGTCCTATGAGTATACGAAGGAGTAATACAGAATTTAATCTGTATTGAAAATGTAGCTCAGGAAACTGAAAAAAAATATGACTCTGGAGATACAAACATAAACATTCTACAATTATCTAGCCTGGAAAAACTCTGACTTTTGAAAAAGGATGCCCCTCAAATTTTCTAGAGAGTTTCGGCAAATGGCTGCCACATTCATGGCATCCCATGGAGAGTTTGTGCTCAGCTGGGTGCAACCCCTGGTGACAGACTCATGGTTTATTCCCCATTGCCACCTGCTCTGGACTTTAGATAATATATAACTTCAACTTCTAACCTGTGTATTTGCCATTAAATTTATAAGATGAACATATATCAGAGCAAGGAGAAGGAACAGGGTTGAGACAGCATGATTTATTTTTGACTTGTGCAACTCACTTGTGATTAATATATGTGCAGCAGCTGTCTTTTTAATATAAAACACAATTTAAACTTTACAGACCTATTAACCAAAGAGCCATGATTGTCATTAAATACAGTCACTCCATTATAGGAAGGGAAGTCATAATTAGAGAATACAACAGATGACTTCTGAATATATGTTGTAAACTTGTGGATGACATATTAAGGTGTTTCGCCCAATTTTTATGGGCTACTTTGATGCCCATTGACGTGGTACTATTTGTCTTCAAGTGATAAAATAGTTGAAGATGACTATGAATTTTTTTTTATTAATTGCTTCCTTCCATTTACAACGTAGCCTTAACAACTGGAATATAGGAAATCGAAGACATTCTCACAGTATGGCAGGTGAAAGCTCATTCACATCCTGAGTGATGATAGTGCTAATCAGCCCTTACAACAATCAAGATTATTGAGCTCTACCCATAGGGAATTCATTTTTCCAAACGTAACATAAACTGCTTAACATTTTGCCAGATAAATGGATAAGTGATGGGTGAGTTTCATTGCAACTTACAATAGGTATTGATACTGTGAACTATTTTATATTGATATTTGTAAACATATTTAATTTCTTTAAAGTGTGTTATTTACTGAAAAGGTGACGTCAACTTTACTGACTTTGCTTTCACATACACAGAGAAACATTTAATAAAAAAATCACATAAAACTCCAGGAAAAGTAATTTGTTACTGTGCATTTTTTTGGACTGTCAAAGTTTTATTTATGAAACATTTGGCTTCTCTGATTCAGACAGTGGAAGATGGAGTGAAAGGTGGTTTTCTGGGATTTATACCTTAAAGGAAAAAAAAAACCTCTGAATTTTTACACAAGAGTTCTATATAAGAGTTACCTCAGAACCTTTTAAAAAGACAGCTTGGGAACCACCATCTGTAGATACTCTGCTTTAATGAATCTAGCTGAAGTAAACCCAAGAAGCTGACCAGTAACATCTCTTTTCTCAGAGTCATTCTGATTAAAATGATACCAAGGGGGAAAACTGTGGAAAATGCTAGAAGCAGTAATACATGATCTAATCAAATCATTCAATGATTAATTTATTCTTCTAACCATTAACTTAGTAGATATTTATTAAATGCTTGTGGGCAGTAGCTTATTATAAGTTTATTTAATATTTATGTTGGAACAGTTCAAGGGGAATGAGTTCCTCATTCTTTGATTAAAGAATAAGGAGAAGTGGAGTTACCTAAAATAACACTGGTTATCCCCCAACCCCAAAATGCCAATTTAGTTTATAAATGTCTGCTTTTACTCAAACTTTATTGATTATAAAGTACAACATTTTTCTCTTGAATCCATAGATGTCTATTAAGACTCAGAATATTAAATCAAGCAAATGTTAGATTCTGTACGTTGTTGAGGTTTGGCTTGAGATACAGTTCTCTTTTTATTACAGGAAAGCCTCCTTAACTTAGGATAACAGGTGTTTATCCCCATATACTCTTGTTGCTCCTAAGATGATTTGACTATTTAGGGATGAGAGAACCAAACACAGGATTTGCCTGTTATTAGTAACTCTTCTTCAGTGTTAAACGTTTTTTAAAAACTGTAAAATTTTATATCTAATTTTAAAAATTGTTTACTTTGAGAGAGAGAGCAGAAGAAAGGAAGGAGCAGAGAGAGAGAATCCTGAGCAGATGCCATGCTCATTGCCGAGCCCAACACGAGGCGCAGTCTCACGATTGTGAGATCATGGCCTGAGTCAAAATCAAAAGTCACTTAGCCAACGGAGCCACCGAGGCACCCTATATCATTTTTTTTTAAGTTGCAAGGGGTTAGGGCTCTGATCCCCATGGATAGCCTGGAAGAATTAATTTTCTTTATAGAAGTAGCATAATATTCTGAGAAACAGAAGAGAAAGGCTTGGGTATTTTTTCAGGCAAGAAAGTAAACAAAAATACATGAAAACAAAAGCCTAAATTTTGTACCTTTTCTAGCTATGCTAAATAAATTCTATTAATTTTATGTTAAATAAAATTCTTTTAAGTTCAGTCACAAAAAATGTATGCATAACTCATCTAACTATCATGTTAAGCGACTATAGTTTCTTCTTACCTGTGGCATTCAGGAAACTATTCTGTTCGACCTATCACAAGACCATTTCTTTTAAATTTTTTGTTAACATGTTATGAGTTTTCTGGTTTCAGGCCAGCTGATTTTTTTTCAAATAGCAAATTTAATACATAACTTCTTGTCAGAGCATTAGGACATAATATGTATATATGCAGTTACGCTTAATTATCCAACCGATTATATTTATCAAAGGTGTAAAAACACAGGTGGGAGCTAATTGAGTACATGCTGAGTAATTATCAATGGAAATGAGTTTGGCCATTTTCTTTCTGCACTGGGAAGATTAAACAATATTGTTGAGTAAATATTGATATTATATTTGTGCATTCATTAAAGTGCAAAAGCTTCTCATTTTAATTCCACGGACATGGATTAGAAGGAAAGGATTAGATGGAAACACCCTGAAGCATAAATGTGTTCGTGGGTTGGGTAAATTCTTTTTAAGTAGAATCTGATTTGCAAAGGAATCCCCATATACTCTTGTTGATCCTAAGATGATTTGTCTATTTGGGGATGATAGCACCTATCGCTGGTTGAATGTGAGTAGCAATAACATCAGCTAGCGATTCCTTAATAAACAGAATTTTCTCAAGGCATTATTTACAGGTGCTAACTTGTCAGTCAATTATTTGTCTTTTAGATATGTAGCTGTAATAATAACCCATCCCTATATTAACAGCCTTTGTAAGTTTTCCTTAGGTCTTAAAAATAGTAGTTGCTCTTCCAATTTAAAACCATAGTATGAGAGTTGCTTTACAAAAGGTGGCCATCTACCAGCACTCCATCTCACAGTACGTCGTTACTACTGTGTAATCCCAAGCTATTTATTTTAAAATACATTTGAAATAAAATGCCTATTACGTTCCTCTTTTAGAGGCAAATGTAAGTACTACCTCAAATAGGGTTCAACAAATAGCACCTGTTTCAGAAAAGGCCTTGGACTACATGAATAAAGTTAACAGTGTAATGAGGAAAATGATGTGTTTAGAATAATGGATCCTAAACCCAGTACCACTGTCGTAATTGGTGGGACTGCAGACATGGCAGTCTCCTTTTCTATGAATAGTCCCAAAGGGGAGATGTTGTAATATTTTCAAACTAAAAAAGGTGACCTAAAGATTATTAAAAGTAAACAAATTTGGGAGCATCTGGGTGGTTCAGCAGGTTGAGCATCCAACTCTTGGTTTTGGCTCAGGTCATGATTTCATGGTTTGAGTTAGAGCCCTACATCGGGCTCTGTGCTGACAGTCTGGAGCCTGCTTGACATTCTGTCTCTCTCTCTCTGTCCCTCCCTTCCCACTGTCTGTCTCTCTCTCAAAAATAAATAAGCTTAAAAAAAGTATATATTAAGAGTTAAAGTAAGGATGTGAAACATACAAAGAAAGAGATGATATGGCTACTTCTTACGTACTTGATTTTCCATTACTCCTTGGCTTTGACCCTGGCACCAAATATGCTTCCTCATGCTACATTTTACCTCTGCCTGCTCTATACATTCACATATCTCACCTTGGTAAAAGAGGGTAACGTGTGTCTTGGTGAGAAGTAACATACAATTCTAATTTCCTGCACCGTCACCCATCAGTGCAAATTTGGTGATCAGATCCAGGTTGTTGGCCTGGCACTAATGTTTTCCTAACTGGAGTATATACAGTGACCGTGCATCTTGGGCAAGAGTATTGGTTTTCTTGACAAACAAACGAAGAAAAGGAATCTTATGGTTTGAGGACCAATAGGAGTAGATTCGTAGGTTTTTGAGCAAATGATAAAGGAGGCAAAAGAAAGATACTGAATATCTGCTACACTTTTAACAATCTCTCCATGTCTCATCATTTTGTAGAAATTTTTATGAAGACAGAAACTTGTCTTTCTTTCTGTGGGTATATTGTCGTTAGTTTTCAGTGTAAGGATTTTAGTAATGCACTTTTGGAAAACCAACTCTGGATCGCAGTTGCCCAGACAGAGGAAGCAGTAATCTTTTTCTCTTTGCATGTCTTATATATAGTTGTAAAATACTAGTTCTAAATTTCAGGCACCGAAGTTGTCACTGTGTTTCAGCTTTAATTTAGCTAGCATTTATCAAATGCTAGTTTATCAAATTTTACATTGGACCCAAGGCTAAAATTCTTATTTTCAAAGCTTTTTTAGCTCAAAATAGGGCTATAAGAAAAGTCGTAAGTAATCATAGTAAAGTCCAAAGTGAAAATGTAATCAGCCACTCCCCAAACATAACAGAAGTACAAAGGTATAAAAGACATGTTGCCTGCCTCTCCTTCTATGGAGAAAGTATGCTTACAAACCGAAGGCAATACCCTAATTGCTTCGGGGCCAAAGTATTATTATAAACCAAAGGTTTTTACTGAAATCTTACACATGATTAAAAGGAAATGTAACTCTTTCAACAGGACTGTGACAGATGGATAGTACATATAGAGATGTCACAAAATGTAAGGAGCATCTTCCTGATGGAGTGAAGCACTTTGATAGTAGTCTAGAATTAAAGTAACAAGGCATGATCAGACAATAAAATAATTTGGCTGGAGTTCTGGCAGGTTGACCAGGACTATACATGTAATAAGTAATAGATAATATCTAATGGTTAGTGGGTATTTGTTATGTGCAATGAAATGTGTGTGTCAAGCTCATCTCTGGCTATTATATCACTTTATACTCACAAGAAAATTATAAACTAATGATTGTTACAGAAACTTTACAGTGGAAGTTGACCAACAAGATGAGAAGGATCAGATATTAGAAGTGTCTAATGCCATGTTAAGTTTCTGGCACTTTTTTCTTTAGACAGTGTGAATTTATTGAAAACATTGTAGTTTGATTTTATTCTTTGAAAGGAAATTAATGTTGATTAATCTCAAATATCATGCACTCTGATAAAGCCACATTACTTTAGTACATCCACCATTTTCTAATATGAATATGATGATTAATGCTTAATAGAATTTCTTGATTTTATTATTTTTTTTAAATGTTTATTTTTGGGGTGCCTGGTGGCTCAGTCGGTTGAGCCGCCGACTTCAGCTCAGGTCATGATTTCGCGGTCCGTGAGTTCGAGCCCCGCGTCGGGCTCTGTGCTGACAGCTCAGAGCCTGGAGCCTGTTTGAGATTCTGTATCTCCCTCTCTCTGACCCTCCCCCATTCATGCTCTGTCTCTCTCTGTCTCAAAAATAAATAAACGTTAAATGTTTATTTTTGAGAAACAGAAACAATGTGTGAGCAGGGGAGGGACTGTGAGAGAGGGAGACACAGAATCCCAAGCAGACTCAAGCTCTGAGCTGTCAGCACAGAGCCTGAGGCAGGGTTCGAACCCATGGACCAAGAGATCATGACCTGAGCCAAAGTTGGACACTTTAAAGGACTGAGCCACCCAGAATTTCTTGATTTTTAAAAGAATATTGAATAATGTCTTTTCACAAGCACCTTTTAATTCAACCTTCTTTCAAATATCAGGGAGGTTTTACTTCTCTAGCCGTGATCTTTTCTGTATGTTATCCTTCAATTCGGTGCTTTTAAATACTATCTAAGCTCATACTGCTCTCGATTTTTTTTTAATTTTTTTTCAACGTTTTATTTATTTTTGAGACAGGGAGAGACAGAGCATGAACAGGGGAGGGTCAGAGAGAGGGAGACACAGAATCCGAAACAGGCTCCAGGCTCCGAGCTGTCAGCACAGAGCCCGATGCGGGGCTGGAACTCACAGACCGCGAGATCATGACCCGAGCCGAAGTCGGCCGCTCAACCGACTGCGCCACCCAGGCGCCCCACTCAAGTTTTTATTTCTACTCTAAATCTCTCCCCTGAACTCTTATATTCAATTGACCACTTGATACATGTCCACTTGAATGTCTAAGAAGCCCATATTCTTGATTAGCCCATATTTTCCCCATTACATTGCTGGTCATCACACCCACATTTATTAAATAAGCCACTCTTTTCCCACTCAGTGGAAATGTGCTGTTTTTGTACATTAATTGACTTGAGATATTTAGATCTCCCCCCCCCCCTTTGGCTGTATCATTCTATTTTGTTTTCGCAGTACAGTTTCTGGTTGTGATATCAACATGCTAAGGTGGTTCTCTGGTGACTCTTGCCCTCCCATTGAGTATGGATGAAATCTGTGAATATGCTATCATACTACCCATAATTTTGTCACCTTATGTGGCACAGCTGACTTTCAGAAAGGGACCTTATTCAGATGGACATAACCTTGTCATATGTGCCTGTTAAAAGCAAAGTTTTCTCTGCAAGCAAAACACACACACACACACACACACACACACACACACACACAGTCATGACACACACACACAGAGTCATGAAAATGTTTGAACTCCATTATTCATATGAGCTGAGAACCCAAGAGTGGTCTGTAGGAACTGAGAGTGTTCTCTGGGTGACAGTCCGCAAAGGGGGACTTCAGTTCTATATCTAACTACAAAGAACTGCTTTCTTCCAGTTAACAGGAATGAGCTTGGAAAGCCCCAATCTACAGATAGAATCCAGCCAGCTGACTCTTTGATTTTAGTCTTGTGATACTCTGAGCAGAGAACCCGCCTGTGCTGTGATAAGCTGTGCTGAACTTCTAACCTGAAGTTATTACCTTACTACCTGTGAGGTAATAAATGAGCATTGTTTTAAGCACCTAATTTTGCGGTAATTTGTAACACAGCAGTGGTACACTACTTCACTGGTAGGACACTACTGATTTTTTGTGTTTTCCAAACATTCTTCAGCTTTTGGGACATATATTCCTCTGTATTCACTTTAAAATTTTCTCATTTCCTGAGCAAAAGCAATAAAAAACGGTGAGCATTAAAATTTCATTATATATTAATTTTCAATTATATGCCATTATTACAATATCTCAAGAAAATGGAATTTGTCTCCACTTAGAGCTTTTTATTCTACGGACTATGATTTTCCTATGTTATGTAATTGCATGTAGTTGATTTTAAGTTTATTTTCAGTATAATTGTATGTATAATTTTCAGGTATTGAATAGATTTGATAATTACACTTTTGAGAATGGGGTAATTTTGTTTCAAAAATATGCCCAAAGAAAATATATTGTATCTTTATCAAGGTAAACTTTGAAATATTTAATTTTCTTGACTAATTGAATTAGCTCAACACTTCAAAATAGTGTTCATTGGCCTTGAAACTTTATTTTACCATTGCATTGGCCGGGCTAACATTGTACTTCACGAGATTAGTTTGTCTTGACATATATAGAATAAATCGTATAAAGAGTGAATTTAATGGCAGTAGGGACAACACGATCTTACTTCAAAAGTCTGTCATAAAGTAAAATGAAACAAAGAGGCACCACAGAGATGAAATTGATAAAACTGGGGGAGTAATTGTGAAGTCCTAGATGGAAATGGGTGGGGGCAGATAAATTCTACCTGATTCTGAGGCTTTAAATCTAGATGACTGTCATTGGCAATTTAATGAACAGATACTGGCAAGAGCATGTGAGTGGGAAATAGTTGAGAAGTACATTAACTTGGCACTGACTCTATGGAGTTGATAATGCCAGAGGAACTTCGAGGTGGAGGCACTTTGACTATTAAAGTTAAGAGTCTCATAGTATGGTTGAGAAGGAGGTAGCCTGGGATTTTAAAGTCTTTGAATTCTGACTTTGCCATGAGCTAGCTCTTTTATCCTGCATAAACAAGACAACTGTTCTGAATTTGAGTTTCTTCACATACTAAAGCAAGAGTGTTGATGAAATTTACCAAACATTTATTGGAGATAAATATTTGGAAGATGTTGTTCTAGGAATTAAAGGGGATAAAGCATAAGTGTTCTGAAAGGTATTAAAGAAGAGCTACAATTAATTTTGCTAGATAGAGATGAGTGACTGAAAAGTTTAGGGAATAACACAGGTATGGGGATGATCAGATCTTATTTCGGGACATTGATCTAGTCCAGTGTACTGAAATGGAGTCGGTATGGGAGCATAGGTGGAAATCAATAAGTTAAAAAGGAAGAAGATAGGTTGAAACACGTGAAAAACTTCATGCTCAGACTAAGAGTTTGGCTTTCATTTAGAGTCACTGAAGAGGCATAGACTGGCTTAGTAAGGATATGGTCTGCATCCTCATTGCATTAGCTCAAATATTCATCTTTTCTCATGTGGATGACATCAGTGTCTTAACATGCATACTTCCAGCATATTCACCCTCTGTTTCATTCTCAGCACAGTGAAATGAAGGAATTTTACATTCCTAGTGTAAAAAAATTCAATGCGTGTTCCTCCAGAAAATTGAAGTGGATATCCATTGCCTACAGGATATAATACAAACTGCACAGCATAGTGAATGGTATCTGTGACACACTTGTCTTTCCCCACAATCTATTGCTTCCACTTGCAACCTTGTATTTCACTCATTGCAAATCTACTTATTATGCTACTTCAAATATATATGACCTTGCACAAATTAATCCTTCTGTCTAGAACACTTCCCATTACCCCTATGTTGCTTACTCAGTGAGTATCTATTGAGACTTGAGAACAGTTTGATCATCATCTTCCTTATGGAGAATTTCTCTGAACTTTTTTCTTGCTCAGTACCGTATTACTCATCTATGCTTTCTTGGGTACCCTTCCCTTTAACCCTTGAAGGGGTTAAAATATTGTTGTTTGGTCAATTTTTTTTTCCTTATTAGGTGGACATTCTCGAGGACAGGGCTTGTATCAGATTTTAAAGTTTTCATTAATTACTTGCTTTGAGATTTTTTATCTTGGCATGTGCTAGCAGTTCCAGGGTCAAGAAGGTCCTCATTTAAATCATGTAACAAGTGTTACTGTAGACAGATCCTTGTTAATTGTCAGAATTGTTTTTACTCTAGATTTTAAACACATTTCTAAATTGGAAAAACAACAACAACAACAACAAAACACATTCTCCTGAAGGTATAGAGTTGAAAAGAGCTTATATAAAACAAACACAAAATCAGCATAGAGATCAGTTCAGTCTTTGGGAGACTGTAGGATATTTTTATATCTTTTAACCAAAAAAAAAAATTCAGTGTAAGGATCACTTCACTCCCTTGTAGGCTATAGGATATTTTCATATGTTTTATCATCATTTTACTTTGATGTCTATGGAAATTTTTAGAAAAAATATATTCAACCCATTATTTCTATAATGTTCACTTGTAGCCTCGCATCATAATTTGTTTCAATCTCAATTTAGGACCTTCCTCTAGTATATTTATAAAACTGGGACATCTGCTACTGTTGGACATTCCAACCCATGTAGGAGCCAGCTGCAACATACATTATTTATTCGAACAGCTGGTTGATTTGTAACTGTTTAAAAATTCTCCCTCTAAAGGCATAACTGTATGATTTTTTTTGTTTTATATTTTCCCTTTTTTTAATAATTGTTTTCCCATGTATACAAGTTAAAATGAAGAAGACCTGGTTGATTAAAACAATAACAGTAAAAAATGTGAGAAACAGTGATATACACACTAAACATACATTGGATAGAGGAAAGGCATAGCATTGGTTTATGTTCTGCAAGGCACTTCCTAAAATATCCAATTTGAAGATAAGAAACCCTCAGAATATTTTTATTTACACAAGTACTGAAACTGATAGATTAAAAATATGCACAGCCATGTAGCAACCAAAATTTTAATAGGTAAGCTTTAAAAATTTATTATATTTTAATTGATTCCTACACATTTTACCAAAAAAGTGAATTATATTTAAATCTTACATATTTTAAATCCTAAAATTCTAAGAAGTAAGATTAGAGCCAACAATATTTTTGAAAGTGAATCTTTTTTCCTTCTGAAATGGTCATTTTTTCCCCCTTTGTTACTAGGTAAGGATAATGTTAAAAACAAAATGCTCTTAAAGGGAATTAGGTACATATTTATCTTGAATAATTTCTCAAGATATTCTCCAAGAAACAGGATGAGAAAGGCCTTCTAAGAATTTCCTCTGAAATTTACACACACATGATTAAAACCACACAGAAAGCTCTAGTGAAGCCTTTCACTACAGTGTATTGATATAAACGTTTACTTAATTTGGTGACACACAAGTTTATATTGTTAATTAGCTGAAACTTAGATCCTGAAACAGTGGCTTTGATGGTTGATGTGTATGGATTACACACTCACGTTATGGGTTATTTTATTGGAATAAGTATCCTATTATGTGAGTTTTAAAGTTTTTTTAAACCATGGATGTCTGATTACATGCAAAAAATGAAAAACATTTATTAACATTGATACTGTTTGGTCAGTGGCATATAATGTGTAGTCAAATTATGGACTACTGTATTTTCTAATTATCTCATTACAAGAGCAATATATTATTATAGATTTGGAAAATAGAGAATTCTTAAAACACAGTCACTTTTTGTCTTGCGATGTATGTATCTTTAATAAAGCATCGTGTCATGTATGGTCTTAAGAAAACTTTCATTGACATGTATTAAAAACTTTCCCATACCACTGATAACTTTATACAATATATTATTCTTAATTTTACTTAGCCAGATCCATATATTTGAACATTTAAGTTTTTTATAGACATATGCTATTATAAATAAGTCAATAGAAACATCCAAAAAAATTTTTTTGATGTTTTTTAAGAGAGGGAGAGAGACAGAGTGCGAGTGGGGGAGGGGCAGAGAGAGAGGGAGACAGAACCTGAAGCAGGCTCCAGGCTCTGAGGTGTCAGCACAGAGCCCCACATGGGGCTCAAACTCACAGACCACGAGATCATGACCCTGAGACAAAGTCGATGCTCAACCGACTGAGCCACCAGATGCCTCGTTAGTAGAAACGTTTTTAAAAATAACTCCATGATAAAATCCTTACACATTGGTGTAAAGGACAAAAGGAACATCCATCTTAAGCACTATTGATACGTAATGTTGATGTGCTCACCGGAAATTGTGTGCGTATTTTTGCCCTTAATGATAGCTGCAAATTATTATATACTTTTGTAATTCCTAAAGTAAGCAAATACATGTATATGTTAACAGTATAAAAATTTTAAGGTATCTCAAGGGTAGAAATCACATAAACATAATATAAAATTCAAAACTCTCTCAATCTCACTGAGTATATAAACAAGAAAGTTGTAAGCAAGTAATGGTCCTACCAGATGCGTAAGATGGTATTTTTGGTCCCAAGCTGGCTGATGCCTTGAATTTTTTTTTAATCTAGTCTATGTTTTTTATTAATTGAATATTCTTTCCCATTTCTTCCATCTTTTTTTCCTCAACTAACTTTGATGTCGCATACTTTTTGTTCCTTTAATGTTTGCTATCAAAACATGTATTACTAACCTGGGTCTTTATTCGATTAACAACTTTATTGGTTTCCTGAAGAATGCAGGTATTATACAGTGCAGTAACACTGATTGCCCCTCTCCTGACACAAATGTTTTTCTCGCGTAGTTTATTATCACTGTTCTATATGGCAAAAATTGATTTAGGTTTGCATATATATTTACTGTTTTTCAACAACATTTTTCTTGCATCTTTTCCTTGTTTCTTTTATTCATTCTTGACATTTCCATTTCAAATACATGTGTATTCTGTATCTTTTAAAGTACTACTGCTGATGCCTAT
The DNA here is from genome assembly GCF_022837055.1 of Prionailurus viverrinus. Classification (NCBI taxonomy): domain Eukaryota; kingdom Metazoa; phylum Chordata; class Mammalia; order Carnivora; family Felidae; genus Prionailurus; species Prionailurus viverrinus. The sequence continues at coordinate 105,491,145 of NC_062562.1, read as the reverse complement.
ATTCTGCAAGTATTTCAGGATTTCCTTTTGCATACATTTTTTTTTTCAGTGGTTTTATCATCTTTGAGGTGAGAAGCACTGTAGACCCAGTGTCTCTCAGAAAGTATGGTTAATTAATTGTCACCGTCCCCTGATTTCAGCCTACTTTTGTCAAGGTCGTATCTTTCCGGCTCTCCGGAGGGAATAAGCTTCATTTACACAGCTCTCGGTCACATTCTGGCTTTAAGATTTTTTTGGTCTATACTTTTTTAATTGAAATCACATATTTTTTTTCCCTTCCCCAGCTTTAATCATTTTTTTTTCTAAGTTACAAAGGATTACATGCAAAATGAAAGTTTCTAGAGTTTAATTCTAATGGCGTTTTTAATGTATATAGCTCAAGTTATTTCAGGCAATAAATGGCATTTTTCGGTGTTTGCTTTTTCCAAATCCTAAAACCTGGTTCAGAATGCAACTGTATGAAAGACTTTTGTATAATTTCCCATTATTCTTTTTATTTTTCATTGAATATTTGCATGATGTGGTGGTGGTATGCAGCAATACAGGGGGCAGTGGTATACGATGTTATTTGGAAGTTTTCAAACTAAAATTCTGTGGGCAAACTCTGGAACATACTAGTGGAGCCGCTGAAATAAATGGCATTTTGGTTTTTATCTATCTGTTTTGTCTTCCTGTCTTCTAATAGTGCAGACTTTTGAATATGGCATTCTTCGTTGTTCTCTTACTAATTGTTAACATCTCCCACTTATACATTACAGTAATGTTTTATTTTTTTTATTTTATTAAAAAAAATTTTTTTTCAACGTTTATTTATTTTTGGGACAGAGAGAGACAGAGCATGAACGGGGGAGGGGCAGAGAGAGAGGGAGACACAGAATCAGAAACAGGTTCCAGGCTCTGAGCCATCAGCCCAGAGCCTGACGCGGGGCTCGAACTCACAGACTGCGAGATCATGACCTGGCTGAAGCTGGACGCCCAACCGACTGTGCCACCCAGGCGCCCCTACAGTAATGTTTTAAATTCCAGTATCTATCTCTTCCTGAAAAACTCCAAATTTTGCCATCTGGCCATGATATGTCTTCTGGCCAGAATACATCCACTTGTTTTATTTAATGGTTTCTCAACTTTAATGTATTCAAATTCTAATTTTCTTATTGTTTTGGCCTGTTTCATTGTCTTTCCTTCTTGCCATTTCCAATTTGGTGGTTTTCCTGCTCTTCTGCATTCATAGGGTCAAAATACCAGAGTCACTTTGGTAGTATACTTTTGTTTGGATTCCACAGACCTCCTCGTTCTCTATGTTCAGTGTCTTTTTTTGTTTGTTTCCTGCCCTCACTTTTCTTTCTAGACACCATCACTGCTGTTCAGTTCATCATTATGTTTAACCTGTTAAGGAATAAAAAGCCTTTAAGCTAGCTTCCATATGCCTGTCACCTTAAAGTCACCTCCAGGCATACCAAAATACATTCTGTTTCTCCTGTACACTTTTCCACCTCAAATTTTTATTTATGTATTTTAGCCCTAGTAAATCCAATTTCTTGCATTCTTTGCTTTTAAAAACATGGCCGGGTAGATACTAATCATAGCCCAGCAAATGTAGTTATGAACTATTTGTGATCCTCCAGGTGGATTGCTTTCTCCTTTTTTTGAATTCCAAGAACATTTTAGAGCTCTTGTTTGTTATACATTGAGCTTAACCTGTAAGATTTGAGAGTGCTGCTGCCCCATATGGTACCAGTTTGCCTCATTTGGCTTTTAAGCGCTTGAAATGTGACCTGATTTGAGGTCTGATTTGAGATGTGCTGTAAGTGATGAGTTAGTATGGAAAAAAAAATAATGTAAATTCCTAATAACCTTTTATAGTGACCCGTAACAGCCTCACGTATGCTGCAGCTTATAGCACATTCACAAAAAGGTTTGTAGAAATCTTGACTTTCTTAATATTGAATCAATTGTGAAGTCACATAGTTTCTAGCAAAATAGCGTCTTTAAGAGGATGCCGAGATCGTCCTGGAAGTTAGAGACTCTTTTTTACTGCTTTTCCTTCCATTGTTAGGTGCACAACAAGCGAACTGAAGTGTTCTTCTAAGCTCGGCATCCTCCCTAGTTTTTCATACCCTTTAGGATGGCCTTGAGGTGAAGCTGTATTTAAGATCAGTAACTAGTTAAATCATGTTTTTGAGTCCTGAAAAAGCCATGCAGCTCTTTACGTGACAGTCGGTAATGAACTGAGGTCCAAGATTATCTAGATAAACAAGCGTTATTTGATAATGATCTGTGTTGGTTGCATTGTGCTGCATGAAGTCATGGCTTTGGTTTGTGATACCAGGAATGCTGACAATCTGACATAGACACACTCTGAAATTGGGCCTGTGTCTTTCTGGTGTGAATGACCTTGCAGCACAGTTGATAGACTTTTTCCCTCTTGTAAAGCCAGGAGCACAGCAGTGTCCACTTGAATGGCAAATTGTGATAAAGTAGCAGGAGCAAAATCGCATAGCATAATCACTGCAATTTTTTACTGAATTGAGCCCTTTGCTCTTTCTCTTGACAGAACAGCTTATTGAATGTGTGTGTGGAAAACAAAGGCAGTAAAGAAAAATACCTTTTTTTTTTTTTTTTGCCTGAGAATAGAATAGAAAATCTGTCTACTTCCAGAGTGCATTTCTTAAGTGGAAGAACATTTTCAGGTACAAACAGACTCTTTAGAAATATCATAAAACTGTGCTGCTCAAGGGCAATTCAGTGACTGATGAGGCTTCTATCTGGCAGGCTGGTCAGCTTGAACAATGGAAGTTTTTTGTGTCCTTTATTCCTGGAAAATGGAAAAATTCTACCAACTAATACAGTTTTTTTTTTCATTTAAAGGTAAAAAGATTTTAACAGGGATAATGTTTTATTTTGTACATTTAATAATGAAAGGTCTGTCAGCTGTAGGTTAAAGTTTTATAACGAACACAATTTAAGAGAAAATCAATTGTTCAGATTAAAGTAGAAATGGATATTGGGAATTTCTGGGTGTGAACCATAGCTTCAGTATTGATGGGGTTGGGAATGAGGCTTCCTGACTTTTCTTAGCCTTTTGAAATTTAATAATCTTTGAAAATAATATCCTGAAAAATTTCATAGATGCTTCATTTAAAAAAATTTTTTAATGTTTATTTTTGACAGAGACAGAGCATGAGTGGGGGAGGGGCGGAGAGAGAGGGAGACACAGAATCTGAAGCAGGCTCCAGACCCTGAGCTGTCAGCACAGAGCTCCATGCGGGGCTCGAACCCACGGACTGTGAGATCATGACCTGAGCTGAAGTCAGATGCTTAACCTACTGAGCCACCCAGGTGCCCCAAGATGCTTCATTTTAAAACAAGGAAATGGTGGGGTGCCTGGGTGGCTCAGTCGGTTGAGTGTTTGACTTCGGCTCAGGTCATGATCTCACAGCTCCTGAGTCCAAGCCCCGCATCGGGCTCTGTGCTGGCAGCTCGGAGCCTGGAGCCTGCTTCGGATTCTGCGTCTCCCTCTCTCTCTCTGCCCCTAACCCACTCGCATTCTGTCTCTGTCTCTCTCAAAAATAAATAGATATTAAAAAAAAAATTTAAAACAAGGAAATGGTATATATCACAAAAATGTTTTGATGAAATTTAGTAAGGGAATAAAAGTCTCAGTTTTAGACATTGGGTTTTAGTATTTGGTGTTTACTACTCATTCCAAAGGTGATTTATTCTGATTTAATTGATATTTGCATTTGTATCATAATTTCAGACCATTCTAGTTATGAAGCATAGGCTTCTGTCATATATTTTAAATTGTAATGAGTATCAAGGATCTTTGGACATCTACCCTTTTGTAAAATTTTATTTCCTCCTAAGCATGATATTTGTTAAGAAAAATTAGAAACATATTTTGGAATTAAATATAATGTCCTTTAACACTAAATACTCTGGTCACGGTATTAACTGGTTTTGTAAAAGTTACTTAGTGTGAATACCGTTTTATAAAACATTTTATCCTGTAATCTTTTCCAAAGTAAGGAGTAGAAATTATATTATACTTCAAGCTTCATAAAGTCTGAGTAAGTGTATTTTGTAGAAAAATCCCTTATTTGGCAGAAAAGCTTGAAAAGACTGGCAGATACTCATTCTTACATGATCTCTGGGAATTCCCTAACTATCCATTCCAACTTCCCTTATTACTGATACATTTTAAATACAAATTGATAAGGTCTTATCTCAAGGACAGTTGGACTTAAACAGGTGGGGCTAAGAAACTAAAGTTGAACCACTCTTAAATATCCATTAGCTGTCTTCCACATTTTCTCTTTTGTTGGCACTCCAATATATATTTGCTAATTGAATGAAATAATTTGTTATTGAGCATTGATGTAAAAATAAGAATTTAAAAGGGATGGGTATTAGGAACAGAAAGTATGGATTTCCTGTCTCCCTTTCACTGTGTCCCCAAAGCCTTTTGCTGTGTGTAATTTATATGGTTCTGAGAATGTCATCCTTCATTGTTCCAGACTAAGATTTTCCTAGGAATGCTACATTAGGTTACCACATTTCAGAGTATCTCTTTTAGTGCTCTTGTCTTTAATCCTTAAGTCAGTAACATGTAGAGAATAATTGAAAGGCATTAAAATAAAGCAACTGTAAAAGATAACATGTATTTAATTATTCAGCTATTGATGGGGTTGAAATCATATAAAGAAAAGCTAAAATACCAACACATTGTATATGATTTACTAATGCATAGAATAGCATCAGCTTTAATAGCAGCTGTATTTTTTGTTTCTTAGGCTCGATTTGTATTAAGGTTTGCATTACTCAAGTAAAATGGAAAGCACTTTTTTTTTTTTTTTTAAAATTTTTTTTTTTCAACGTTTATTTATTTTTGGGACAGAGAGAGACAGAGCATGAACGGGGGAAGGGCAGAGAGAGAGGGAGACACAGAATCGGAAACAGGCTCCAGGCTCTGAGCCATCAGCCCAGAGCCCGACGCGGGGCTCGAACTCACGGACCGCAAGATCGTGACCTGGCTGAAGTCGGACGCTTAACCGACTGCGCCACCCAGGCGCCCCTGGAAAGCACTTTTTTATGTGACGTGTACAAACAACCTAAGTGTTTAAATGGGCTATTAAACAACAAAAACATGAAATTAATGTTATTTCAATTAGTATATCCCTGTGTACTTGTGATTTTGTACCTGATTTTGTACCATCTGTTTGGTGATTAAAACTCCCTACTGGCTTTTAAATTCTCATTTGAAAAAGAAATACCAATATATAATTTTCTCATAATTCCTCATCTCTCTTCTTAGAAGTTAATGTGAATGATTTATCGCCCATCCTGGGCCGTTTGTATAAAAGGTGCCAGTTCCTGCTGGTCCAGATCATACAGGATTCTTACTCCTTTGGTAGTTTGTTTCTCGGTTTCTGTTCTTAGGCCAGCTTCCTTATAATCACTGAAGCGCAGTTGCCTTTCCTGGAAGCTCAGTTCCATTCGCATCCTGGAAGGATATAGCTGCTGCTGATGCCCCTGCTGCTACTGTTTTGGGATGATGGACTCCTGCTGTTTTGGCATAAATGTTGCATTTACACACTGAGAATAGCTGGCATTTGGGAGACCTCTTATCTTGAAGATGATGAATTCATGAACCGGAGTGTGTTTTTGTGCTTTGTATTCTATTTTTCATTCATTTAGCGCCTATTGTTATGGTGCCTCAAATAAGCATGATTTATTTTCACACTTTTATTTATAGAGCACAGTGTACTTGCAGGTATGCACTGCATCCCAACAGATTTTGTTCTCCTGTGGGGTTGCGTCTTATCCAGTTTATATTTGTTGCTTTTTTTTTTTTTTTTTTACTATTTTTGTTCATGTTTAGATTTCTTCTTGTTCAGAAGACGTGCAGTTGAGAAGCTCAAGTGTGGGAAAAGGACATATCTCGGTTTTAAACTGAGCACCATTCCTTTGTCTGTGATATTATTCCATACTTAAAGTCTTGTTCTACCTTATAAAAATGAGAATAATACTACCTTTTCTATTTTTTTTAATTTTTTAATGCATTTATTTTTGAGAGAAAGAGAGAGAGAACGAGACCACAAGTGGGGGAGGGGCAGAGAGAGAGGGAGACCCAGAATCCAAAGCAGGCTCCAGGGTCCAAGCTGTCAGCACAGACCTGAACACAGGGATTGAACTCGGGAACCTTGAGATCATGACCCAAGCTGAAGTCGGATGCTAACCGACTGAGCCACCCACTCAGGCAGTCCTATTTTTTATACAATTATTATGATGACTAGACTGAATAATAAATTTAATATATGCAGCCCTGGGAAGATGTTGAATACATGTTAGCATCCCTTCTATTCCAGAATTTCATTAAATTTTCCAGGTTAATAAGTGATGGGGTTAAAATAAAGCTTATCTAAGTTGGTAGGTAGATTATTTATGGAGTCTCCAAGCGTTAACCCCCTAAAGATGTATTTAGTAATTAAAAAGGGAAAATAGTAACTGTGGAATGCGGAGTCCTGGCAAATACCACTTTACCTGAGCTATCAACATTCCCACGCCAATAATACTTATTGGCTTCATGTACTTTCCAATATGATACATTCACTGAGAAGAACTGTATGATTCTTTCCAGTAATACAAAATCTAAGCCAAATCAAAAGTAAACATCAGATATTCTAAACTGAAGGCTATTGTAAAAGATAATAGTACTCTTCAAAAGTGTCATGGAAGACAGGGAAGACTGAGGAAATCACACATAGGAGATGAAAGAAACCTGAGAACTAAATGCCATGTGGGATCTTGAACTGGATCATGGAACATAAAAGAAACAGTAGAGGAAAAATTACAAAATTTGAAAAAGTTGAGTGTATTAGTTAAAAGTATCCTACTGAAGTTAATTTCTTAGTTTTCATAAATACTCTGTGATTAAGTAACAAGTTAACATAAGAAGAAGCTGAGTGATAGATTTTGTTGGTTTATAATCTGTAGTATTTTTGAAACTCTGATATGACCCTAAAATTATTACAAAATTAAAAGTTAAACCTAGACATGTACACCTAAAGCTGGTAAAGCAGGATATATTGATAACAATCAATAAATTGTTTTCATTTTTTAAAAATGTTTATTTTGGGGCGCCTGGGTGGCGCAGTCGGTTAAGCGTCCGACTTCAGCCAGGTCACGATCTCGCGGTCCGTGAGTTCGAGCCCCGCGTCAGGCTCTGGGCTGATGGCTCAGAGCCTGGAGCCTGTTTCCGATTCTGTGTCTCCCTCTTTCTCTGCCCCTCCCCTGTTCATGCTCTGTCTCTCTCTGTCCCAAAAATAAAAATAAATGTTGAAAAAAAAAATTTTTTTTAAAAATGTTTATTTTGAGAGAGAACACACATGCGCGAGAGAGAGTGGGGGGAGGGGCAGAGAGAAAGAGAGAATCCCAAGCCAATTCCATGCCCCCATATGGAGGCCTGATGTGGGCTAGATCCTATGACTGTGAGATTACGACCTGAAGCAAAATAAAAAAGTCCGATGCTTAACGCTGGGTCACCCAGATGCCCTAAATTTTTTCTTTACTCATGACCATTTTACTGTATGGTCCTTTTTTTCCAACTGTGATTTCCTAGTCTGTTTATCTGATATTTCCTAGAAATAGCTTTGCGTCACACTGTTAAACTGTTTTAAATGTACACTGGACCCCTGAAGTTTGCAGAGAAGTATTTGATTAACATTATTCCCAAAGGCCATCTAGTTTTTGAAAAAGCATTCAATCAGTACAAAAAGTATGCTATGTAATTTTAATGCTACTCAGAAGCATTGAGTTTCCTGGAAAATGACAAAGATACAAAACCGTACCTGCTTCAGAGATGGTATCTTGAGCATTAATTTTTTTTCTTTTTTTACTTCTAAGAAATATTAACATCTTTTGGGGGGCTGGTTCCTTTAAGTGAAGGAACGTTCGATGGACATTTCCGAGAAATATTCAACAAGCATTAAGGGCTGGTATCTGTTACATTAACATAAAAAATAAGTTACCATTTTCTGTGTGGTATAAAAAGTTGTGATTGTAACATCTGAGAGATTGATTTTTTTTTTATTTTAAGCAGGCTTGGAAACGGTCAGAACTCCTCTGGCCAACTCAGCTACCGCTCAGCCTGAAGATGTAGTTGGTGCAATCAATGGTAATTGTAAGTCATAACATTGCAGTGACAGTTACTGGTGCCCCTGATATTTTCATATGCGTCTCACTTAGTTTTCGTAGCTCCTCTCTGAGTAGCTTCAGAGTGTGAAAACATGGGAAATTTCTGAAATCTAGAAATAGAGTACCAAGACTGCTATCATTTACCCAAATAAAAAGGAATTTAAAAAAATGACAATTATTAAATTGGTGTGAAGAGATGGAGGAGGTGCTGCCTGTTTGTTGGGAAAAGAATCTTCTGGCCTCTAAGTAATAATAAAGGAGTAAAGTGAGTCATGTTCAAGGAGCTAAGTAAAATGAAGGAGCAATAGGAAAGTTGAGGGGAAACCTTACTTTTTATAGCTTACACATATTTGTTGATTTGCTCTTTTTCCTCGGCGTTTTGTCTGTCATTTTGCATTTTTGTCACGTTCCAGTGGAAAACTCCACCTGCTAGTGGAAAACAAGCGGTGCAATTATTGTAAGTCACAAAAACCTCTATTGGATTTTGAGTATATTGAGTTAGCTAGGGAGTTTGTTTTATTATGTTGCTGCCCAGCTGAGGTAAAAATTTATGGCATTGGGAGTCTAATTTTAGCCATTCTAATGAGTATGTAGTGGAATGTCATTTGGGGTTTAATTTGCATTTCTCTGATGACCAGTGATGTTGAGCAAAATTTCATGTGCTTGTCATTTGTGTCTCGTCATTTGTGAAAGTTCTTAACCAATAGTTGGCCTGTTTTTAATGAGTTTATTTTTTATTTTCTTATTGAGGTCCAAGAGTTCGTTGTTTTTGCTATATGTTCTTTCTCAGAAGATTATTACGAGTATTTTCTGTTATGTGTGAATTTTCTTTTTTTTTTTTCCTCAGTAGTGTCTCTCAGAGAGCAAAGTTTTAAATTTTGATATCCAACTTACCGCCTTTGTGTTTGTAGTTTGTACTTTTTATCACCTATCTTAGAAATCTTTGCCCACAACAGGGTGGTGAAGATACTAGTTTTCCTTGGGAATTTGTAACTTGTATAATTTTAGCTTTTGCATTTAGCTGTATAAGTCACTTTGAGTTAATTTTCATATGTGGTCGAATTTAAGGTTCAGTTGTTTTCTCTTGTTGGAAAACCAGTTGTTACAGCATCTTTGTTGAAAAAGCCATCATTTCTATCACTGAATGGCTCTTAGTTCATCTGAAAATCAGATAGACATGCATATGTGAGTTCATTTCTGGACTCTGTTATTTGAGAGCACTTAACCCTTTGTCTAGCTTTTAGCAAATCCTAGACAGTATAGACTTAGAGTAATTTTTTCAAGCACGTAATGTAAGAGTTCTTTTTTTTTTTTTAAGAATTTAACTTTCCTAGGTCCTTTGTATTTCCATATATATTTTAGAATTAGCCTGTCAATTGCTAAAAAAAATAAATAAAAACAAAAAAAACGTAATGTTTTTGGATGGGAGTGTGTTGAATATACATATCCATTTGGGGAGAATTTAAATAATTACATGTTCATAATTTCCCATCTTCCTGTTAGTGAACATGGGGTGTTTGTGTGTACACACGTTATACCTGTGTATATGCATCGTGTATGTATATAATATATTCTGAATATATTATACATATAGCATATAGTATTGTTTAGTATAGTATATGTATGACAGCATACTGTTTATATGACCTTTATTTAGAACTTAAGTTCTTAAAACATATATTTGAGGAAACAGTTGAGTAAAGTGAGTAGAAATTCAATATAAAGCAAATTGTCAAGCTATGTCTTCATGTCTTTGGCATTGCATAATTTTTTAAATATTGCTTTTAAGATTTATTATGCCAGTGAAAAATCTATTCAAAAAAAAGAATAAATAATTGGGTAAATTTGGTTTATTAATGGAGGTTAGGCTTGAAAAGAACTAGGGAACAAGGAAGGCAGGAATGTTTAGAACCTATCCCTAAACTACATTTTGGCTTTTCATCCCAAGGACATCCCTTTTTCTTTTGTCACATACTGATTTACTCAATCTTCCTGAAGGATTTTTATTTGTCTCTTTCCACATTTTTTTGTTGCTTTGTGACATATGTGAAATACCTAGCCCTTTTCAATCTATTTAAATAGAGCTTCCAGATCCATACTGTGTTTTACCTTCAGCTGCTCCAGGGTAAAGCTGATCTTTATATTTCCATAATCACAATCTGCATTACCACATTTTAGGGAATATGATTTATATGGCTTGGAGATATGTGCTCATTCATATTAATTTGGTTATTCCATTTTATCTTTTCACATAAGTTTGTTGTATGTTGTCACATAGATATATTTAATTGTAATGACGGAAACAAGAGTCAGATAGGTCTTTGTATTATTGTCATAGTTTTCCATTTCTCCCTGTGATAGACCTGTGTTATGTCAACACTGGTCACAAACAGAAGTGGCTGTTTGTGGTGCTGGGAAGCTACTTCTCTACTTTCTGCTTAAAAAGTGGCATAATCTAATAGGGATATCTATCAGGGGCTTGGCTAGGAGTTGTTAATGTGTCAAACCTGCCTTATATTACTTGCCCCAAATGGCCTATTCCTTTGCTTGTGGCTTCTCATTATAAACATTGTTCAAAAAGCAGTTGTAATATTATTGTGCCTTTCTAGGTTTAACATGAATAATATTCTTAGAATATATAACAGTGTTGTAGTCATTGATTTTGATTTCATGTGAACATGTTTTAATCATAACATTTCCTTTTAAAACCAAACTGATTTTACACACACACACACACACACACACACACACACACACACACAGTCTATAATAGATAGGAAAATAAAAAGATCAGTCTTTCATCACAGATGGTTTGTAAAGCCCTGGGCCAAAGAGCTTTGATTAACTTAAATGACATCCCACATTTGGAAAAGGGCTATAATTTGAATATGAAATCCTTGAAACATGATCCTTAGTTATCTCCAATTATTTTGTGTTAAATTTTTGATGTTATATGGAAATCATTGTTAGGGACTTGCTTTTCCCCTTACCCTATTGATACCCACATTGTTTCAAGTCTAATGACTACTTTGGATTTGCTTTTCTGTTTGATGCATGGATGCCTCAATTAGTTTAAATCTTGACGATAGATTTTAAATGCATTGTTCAAAGAAAACAGTCCTAAAGCAAAGGCTCTTAGCATTAATAGTCACACACAAGTTTTTAAGGGATTGCTGGATTCTAGGTTTAAAGTCATTATTACATTATTTAAAAATTAAAAACAAAACTGCGATAGAGCTCTTTAATGGCCACAGTTTAGTTTATAGTTCATAGTTGCCTAGTTAAAAAAACATGTTACCTCTCAGTAATTTTTCTGACAAGTGAATTATGTGATAAAGAAGTTTATGAACAACTTTCAAATGCTTTGGCCTGTCTGATAATTAGTGATTACTAGTTTCATACCTTATACATTATCTCTATGTTGTTAATAACATAAAAATTAAATATATTTAAATACCACTGAGGAATTGCATTATTCACTTAATCACTATGCATGATAGCATGGGATTAAACATTTGATGAGTTTTTCACTCTGAGTTGAACGTTGGTATTGTTTGCTATTCAAATCAGTAGGGACAAAGGGTATACTGCATTGGGCCTTTCTTACTGTCACTCTATATAAAATTTAGCAAACTACTATATGGAAACTACCCTTTATTTATGAACCAATTTTATTAGGAGCAATGTACTTTAAATCAAGAAGTGCTTTTAGGTGATAGTGTCATTAAAGTTTCAATTTTCTAGGTTTCTCACTAAAATAGGGGAAAAAATTCTGTCAAAAATTTTGATTCAAATCTCAGCAGGAAGAAAGCGGGGCAAGTTGGTCTGCATGTTCTTACTCCCTTTTAAAATCTTATTTAGTGTGATTCAGTTTATGCTAGTATGATTTCTTTTTCTCTTGAGTAAATTCTAATTTTAGTGACATTTTCCCGTTTAGTTCATTGAACTAAGACATATTTATCAGTCTTTTTTTTTTTCTTTAGATCTTCTCTTATCCTACTTTGATTGAATTTTCAGCTAACATGGATTCCATTTGTTCCTCAATTATTAATATATTAGTCTACTTTTACAATTCAGTACCTTTCATATTAATACTTGAAATTCCATGAATGCTTTTAATTCTTTGAACCTTTCAGGATTGACTCTACATTTTGAAGTTTAAAGTTCTGTGCTACAATTCTTTCTAGAATTGAACATCAATTCTACGCTATTCTTAGAACTTTATGATGATGTGTATTCCCAAATGTATTTTTCTGATTTTTAAAAAAAAATTTATGTATTCAAAAAAAAACCTTTTATTGCTTATCTTTGTATCCCATTCACTTCTTTTGTGCATTGAGGATTTAAGATGTACATGTTAGTGTCTTTGTCCTCTCATTATATATACTTGTATTCTAGATGCGAAACAGGTACTTGACAGTGGACTCCCAAGTGCAGGACAAGTTTGAGTCAGGAGGAGGACCGCAGCTGGTTTATTTGGGGGTCTACCTCCCAAGCACCAACGATGGTTAATGTTGTTTGAGAAATATTGGCAGAAAGAATTATTTTTATTTTGTTTGCTCTTTAGATGATTATGGCATTCCCATATTTGGCCATGGTATTTGATTAACTTTCAGCTGTGAAATGAAGGTATAATATTAAAGAAGAAAAAGAGACAAACTTAAAAGAGTCCCTAGTTTTGCTTACATTACAGAAAAACTTTGCTTTCTTTGAAAAAGTGTCTATTTTCTCCTCATGCTGTATGGCAACATAGGAAACATTTTCACAGTCTAAACCACTTAGTATGGGAATTCTATTTTCCTCAGTCATATTTCTAGCAGAAACAGACACTGAGACAATATCTCCATGCAGGGAATTTGTAAGGAGTGTTCACAGTAACAACATCTATTAGGAACTGAGGAAAGAGAGACTGGGCAGAGAAGTTGGACTGCAGTGCATTTGCAGTTGATTTTAGGATGACCCTGGATCTTGGACGGTGGCTCAGAAGTACAGTAGATTGAGGTGACACGGGTCACAGGATATGTGCTGTTCTTAGGAAGGAGACCTAACCTTTTGTGAGGCACCTCCCTTCAACAGAAACCTCCTTCTGGGGAGACCCTGAGTTCTGAACCGTCAACAGACCAGCAGGTGGAGGTATGAGTTCGTCAATCCAGGAGGGAGTTAGGGACAATATACCATAATATCTACCGCATCTGGCTCCTTTGTTTAAGGTCTATTTCCAATATGTAGAACAATGATGGAGGACTTAGAGATGTTCTTTGGCATTTGTACCTTCTTCTAAAAAAAGTGCTGAAATATGTCATGAGTGAGTTTTGTTTGCATTTCCAGCTGCCCCCATGCCTTTGATCCTTTTTCTCCCCTATTTGCTTTGCTGTTAACCTCAAAAGTAATGAAGTAGATCACTGATGGGAAAATGACACTGTACTTCAATACTTGTATTTTAGTACAAATGATTTGTGTGTGTGTGTGTGTGTGTGTGTGTGTGTGTGTGTATTTGTGTAATTATTAAGAGCTTGTGATAGGAGTTTATCACAACTCAAGTGATAAACATTAACTTGCTCTTAACTATGTAGAATTTGCTGGAATCTTACAGTAAAAACTAATGAAAAATAATGTTGCCTGAATTACCCAAGTGGGAGCAGAATCTAACCAGCAGAATTAATGCAGTTTTGCTTAACTACTCACTGAATTACTTTTGAAGATACAAAGCAAAAGAACTAATAACTTTGATAGCAAAAATTAAGCAGAAAACTTAATGTCAAATTCTGGTAAAAGTTGATTATTATTATGAATAAATGGAAGTAATGAAGTAAAATCTCCTTGGACTCAGAATGTGCGTCTGAAACAAAATACCTGAAGAAAACAAAGGATATTCTTTCCTCCAAAAATTTGTACCTCATTTCACAGATGCAGAGCAACAAATAACACCAAGAACTTGTCACTTACCCCTCTGTATTTATTGGACTACTTTGTGACGCAAATAGAATTCATGAAGTTTTTCTTCTCGTTTCTTCAGTTATCATCTTTCTGTATCTGAGCAGAGACTACCACACTCAGGGAACAACTTAAAAAGAAATAAAAGGTTTTTTTTTAAGCTAAAGCTAGAGAAGGTGCCAGGCCCACCAATGGTATAGATCTTTTCCAATATGTGTTATCAAGGAGGGATAAGGTTATTAGATCTTAGGTAAGAGGAAAGTGTATGCCTCAGAATCAAGGAATTACCTTGGGGATTTCTAGTAGAAACAGCATTATGGAAATTTTGAGCCATAGGTTTTGACAGGCATCACAACACAACGATAGAAATAGATCAAGGACAAACCACTCACTCTACTATTAACACATAACAAGAGTGGGCCAACATTATTTCTGGGATTTGCATAAGGAGAGAGAATAATATAGCATGCTTAGCAAATTTGTGTTGAAACAGAAAAAAAGGGAGAATGATGTCTGAAAAACTCAAAAGAAGTATATACTTTTATCATAAATATCTAAATAAGAAAAAAAAAGTGATTTGATACCCTCAATAGAGTACAATAAAACTTGCCCTCTTAAGTAAAGATGATAATGCATAAAGTGTGTATATAGAGTGACAAAAAATGACAATAAGAAAAGGACAGAGTCAAGAGAAAAGAAACAAAAATCCAATGTGAGAAGTAAAATACACACCGGAACAAGTTAAAGTAGAATTGAATGTGACAGAACTCAATTTGTAGAAGGAATAAAAAACAAAACAACAAGCAAAAGAAGCTAACCCAAACTTGAAAGGAGTAACACAGGACAGGAGAAACGATTGGTATGGGAGACAAAGAAAAGAAAGATACTATACGGATAAAAGGGAGAATTGATAAAATGAATGAAAACAAATATTGAATGCAGATATTCTTCCAGAAAGAGGAGCCTTGGTAAAGTTGAGCTTTGAGCCAGGAATCCAAAGAATAACTCATGGGGAATAAAAATGAGCAAGAAATCGATTGGCACTAAAAGTAAAGCTTACCTAGTTTCCTTAATTTCTGGTCCCCTAGAAGAAATGAAATGTCCTCTGAAGAGAATGGTATTGTCATCCACATTGCAAATATTTTGGCCTTTTTTTTGGGTGAATTTTTAGGCGTTTAGGTCATAGTTGTAATGGGAAAGTTCGGTCCCATTTATTATTTTTATTATATTTATTGAAGTATTCAATTAAAAACAATTACTACTTTTATTCACTAATACTATCAATTATTAATTTTATTCACTATCCTATTCTATTCTATTCATATACATATAATTTATTGTTTTTATTATATTTATTGAAAAATTCAATTAAAACAATATTAATTTTATTTACAATATTACCCTTGGGATGAGCTCTCAAAAGACAGGCCTGGGGGAGATTCAGAGCTGAATGTTAGCAGCATACAAGTGGTAAAAGAAAACTTGAGGAGCACATTTTCCACAGAAAAAAAATGAAATAGAAAAAGACTGAGATGGTCTCTCTCCCAAAGAGTGATGCTTCCTGAGTCACAAAGTATTATTTAGATTGAGAGTAGGGGAAATCTAAACAGTCTTTTTTCAGAATATCTATCAAAGCCAGTTTGCTAGTTCAACTTATCATTTGTGTTGAACAGTCCACCCCAATTTTATCTGATGTCAAGAGGCCAAAAAATACGTACATTTCCTAACGGTAAGTTTTTAATTTTCAGAGTAATTCCCTGCTGAGGCGCACATCTATTCTTTTGAACTTTCATAGTGCTTGACTGAATATGAGTGCTGTTTTCTTATTTTCCAGATTTCAAATAGCTTATTGTAAACTTGAGAAACCATAATAAACTTGCTATATTGGTGATACCTCTTTCATTACTTGTGGGGGAAATCTATTAATTTCATCATTCCAACTAACTTCTGTTAAACCTTCCTCCCATGATGGGCTCTATATATTCAAAAAGCCAGTGATGCCAAAACAGTTAAGTCAAAGAAATGAGAGAAAAGTGGTAAATATAATTCAAAGCCTCATTCTTATATCGTACTATCACTTTACACCTAAAGGTACATTACCCACTAGGGCCTGCTTGTAGAAGCAATTGTGTGCTTTATGTTTGCTATTTGGTCATTAAAACTTCTGTTTAAGTACTTAGGGATCTGTTGGGAACTGTATTTGTCTCTCTGGCTTCCTTTAACTTTTTTCATTTTCCGTGAGAAAATACTGTAGAATGGAAGCAGCTGTCCAAATTGCCATTGGGGGTCATCCCAAAGATTTCTTCCTTGAGCAAGGAAGCCATTGAAGGTGTTATTCACCCCAGGGATTTGTGCCTCGACAGACCCGTGTCAGAAGTGAAGTGAAGTGACAGGATAAAGTGTGGTGAACTGCAGTAGTAACAGATCAATAAAAATCACAGCATGCTTTTAGGTATTTTTTTTCTTTTCGTTTATTCAAAATGGAGAAGTCCAAAATTAGTTCCAGAAATCCTAAATTTAAAATCAATTTTTTTCTGTGACTATTATTTTCAGTTATATTACACTTACTATTCCATTTCAAAGCACCGGAGTCAATAAATTCCATTATAATACTCCTTTGTAATACGGCTAATTGTTCACTCATTAGATTTGCAACCAATACTATAATTTTTAAAGAAACTTAGGGACAAGAGGAAAATAATTAACCCAAGCTTTATCAATTTGTTTAAAGCAGTTTGGTAATAACATTTAGTATATAAATCTGAAAATATTAGTTCAGCTGCCAATATCCACTTTCTTTTTACTGTTTCAGCTAGTTTTGTGGTATTTTTTTTTCTTTTGACTTTATCATGCCTTTTTAAACATCACACTTAGATAAAAGTTAGGTGAAATACTTAAGCTAGGTTTAAAACAGTCAACATAACTAATATAATAGTTGATGCATTAAAAGTAAAAGATACAACAGGGGCACACTGGTGGTTTGAGCCCTGAATTATTGAAGACTGTTAATGTTTTAGGATTTCATCTCTGGGTACTTGGTCATATCTCTGTCCAGACAGCAATGTTTGCAAGCTTTCTAGGCCAGAAGGCACAGCAAAGAATTTTAGCAGGGGAAAATATAACCACAGAAGCAGGCACAAGCTTTTTGTTTTATTCTTATTTGTTAATTTCATTGGAAGAATACAAATTCCCAACTATTAAATCCTGTTTAAATTCACTTGGTCTCCACAGATTGCCATTTTCTTTTTTAATCTCAATAGGGTGGTTAGGTTAGGATATGTAAGAAAAATTAAAGTATTTGTGATCTGTTCTTTTTTAATTGTTTATAGCATACAAAATAAGATGATAATGTTTAAATGAGTTTGAGGAGTTTCATCTTAATACTTTACATGGTGTTTTTAAATTAATGAAATTTAAATATAAATGATAGCTAAGTGAATTGAATCTAGCTTTTTTGACCACTTGATTTCGAGTCTAGAAAAAGAGTACTGAAGAATCAGATCACCACAGTTTTGCTCCCAACTTAGCTGCTGAATTAATCACTCCTTTATCAAGTATGTTTCAAATTATTACGCAGAGAGATATTAAATCTCCCTAAAATTTTGTAAAGATATACTGTGATGCAAAGATTAGAAAGTCAAGGATTTATTTAATATCTTAGTTTTAAATATTTATTATTAAAGTATGGTAGAGATGCCTTGTTTAAATAAAACTAGTATGGTTTCTTTAAATATAAAATTTACTTTCAATAATCAAGTTTCTTTTATAAGGCAGGATTTAAATTTTTTTATTTCTCATCTATTGTAGTGAGCTTTTAAGTAATTTTCTTTGATAAATATAATTGTGATTTTATGTATCATTTATATTTTAAGGAACCATAAATGCAAAGACAAAATGGTAAATTTTATTAAAACTTTGAGGTTCTGAAGATGGAATATTATAAAAATAGAATCTGACACGACTGGTGTAAATTTTCAGTGCTAATTAAGTTGTGGTCTGTTGGTTCCCATATGGTTTGCTTGGCTGCCATGATCACTGTTCAGTTATCTCCAGGGCTTTAAAGGAGGCATGAAAATAAGTGGAAGCCCATGTGCCCATGGCCTAATTAGAATTGGGCACTTAGCCTAAGCAAAAATTAAGTACTTCTGCTATTTTATTTTCCTATGTCAAATCATTTTTAGTCTCTGTTTTGAGTGAAACATCCAATGTTCCTTCTTCAAGCAAACATCTTTGCCTATTGGTAAAGATAATTCAACTCAAGAAATAATGATAAAGATCTATTATGTATAATGTGCTGTGCAAGGGAATGGGAAATAACTAATATGATCCCTGCTCTCAGAAGGCTCTAATAACGTAGGAAACTTAGGGATGCGAACAAATAATTATTATAGACATATGTTAAATTATAGTTGTTTTCAAAATGGATAAAATCATGTTTTCCTAGGCAAATCAAGTAATAAATGGAAAGATTTCAATAAATATGTAATTGTATATCCACTCATTGTCTCTGAGGGATAGGTAAATTGTTAGTCATTGCTAATATGCTGTCAGTATTTTTCATAAGTAAAAATGCCTTGGAAAATGATTGGAAAACAAATAAATATGAGCAGACTCCTAATTATTATTTGAAGGTCAAATTGGAATGCTGTGTCTTCCATATTTTTTAATTCTATTGTCCTATAACCAACATATTAAAAGTAACTGTTTTAGAAATGCAACATAATAGATAATACCACATGAGACTCAGACAAAAAATAATGTTGGTAATCACTAATATTTAAATTATAAGGTATTTATAATGTGATGTCTTTGTTTTAAAATGCTTACTTTTGAAAAGATGCTGCATTCTTATGCAACATATAGTCATTCTTTGTAGAATCATACTAATTATTTTTGTGACTACTGTTTTCACACTATCAAAGATGTGTTCTTTTTCCTTTATTAAGTGATTTTTAGGCCTTTATATTCAGTTATTTTTTTCAATAAGTCTAAAAATAAATGAAAAGTATGAATCTGTGTTATATTACTGATTTGTTTTAATATATTTTATCTTGTGTTTATGTTTTTGCTTTGTAAATGTTGCCATATTAGTCTACAGAAAACCAAAACAATAAATTGATACTCTGTTATTTATCGTATATTCGCATGCTCTACTAAGACTAATGATAAAATAACTCTTCTTCCACACCCACCTCCTTTTGTATACATCCACATTTAGTCAATTGTATTGTTTCTTAGAATTTACCTGTATACCCTTTCGTATACTGTATATTACAGATTTTGATTTGTAGCCTCTAAAATATGTATCTTTTGATATCTTTTGATTAAGTACAAGAGACACAATGAATACACTTAGATTATCTTCATCCTTTACACCTTTTTAACTTGTTCTAATTTCGGAAGTTCTATAACATTTCTTGTCATCATAATACACATTTGTTTCGGCTGTATTATGGGAATATAATACTGTTAAATATATTTGATATTTACCAGTAGTCCTATTGTTTTCGTTTTCCCGGTCATCTTTTAGTTGACTCAAATTGTTTGGGGAAAGTTTATAGGAATATTATTCCCAAAGCTTTTACATATTTAAAACTGTTGCATGTTGCGTGGGTGCAAATTATTGGGTCATACTTGTGTGGAAATTGTTCTGTTTTTAGATGTTGACATTTGATACGAACATGTCTGAGATTGTTTTCAAAAATTTTCCCTTATTTGTTGTTTGATCTTTTATGTAGCTGTATGTATATATACACACATATATATATATGTGTGTGTGTGTGTGTGTTTTAATTTTAATTACTGATAATTTTAGGATATATTTTCATGTTGCCCATTTTGGCCACTTGTTCCCCAGCGTTAAATTTTTCTACCAAAGTTTATGTTTAAATATACTTGTGTTGTAAGACTTTATTTACTTGTAGAATTGTAAACATTAATTATGTTCTATTACTTATTTTCTCATTTAGGAATTTCTTGTTTGCATGTTCTTTTAATTTTTGTCTGCCAGGCTCATTATAATTTTGCCTTAATTTCTATGATGTGTTAATTTCAACGTCACATCTTCCCTCACTTTACATTTTGTCTGTCTTCTCACCATCTCTTCCTGTACTTTTGCTCAGTATTTTTGATTCATGAAAATACTATCTTTATTCAATTTTGTAAATTCATAGGGAAGTTTCTGGACAAAATTTCCATGTATTCTTTGTATTCCACATGTGAGGGTTTTTTTGTTTTGTTTTGTTTATTTTTATTTTTATTTTTGGAAATTGGGGCTTTGCATATGTAATTAGTTAGGATGAAATAGTAATTGGAATTAGGGTGGGCCCTAAATCTAATGACGATGTCCATTGAAATCCAATGACTGATGTCCTTACAGGAAGGCCATTTAAAGACACAGACACACTGGGAAAATGCATGTGACAGTGGAGGAAGTTGGGGTGATGAAGTTATAAGCCAAGGAATGTAAAAGATTGTTACCATTGGGAGGAAAATTTTCCCTCTGCCCTTCAAGATGATTTTGACTAGTCTAAGAATTAAGTTGATGTGATAAAGATTAACAGAAGAAAAATAAAATTTAACACATATGTATTAGCCAAATAATTGTGAATTCAAATAAATGTGAGAGATTCCAAACTCAGTTGGCAAAATAAGGTACATCTGAGGTTCTTCTGGACTAAAGAGAAGGGGTTAGGAGTCTAGGGCTTGAAAGAGAATGAAAACAATTTATAGGAGGATGAAAAAGAGTAAATGGTAAACAAATGTTTGTTGGGCCATACAGAAACAGTGAGACATAGACATTTTAACAGAGATTTTACTAGATTTCTCCCTATTATACCTAGTTCATACTAAGCTCTCTATGGTCATAGCTCTTTCCTGGAGCAGGTCCTCTATCTAAACCCTTTTAGGCAATTGTGGGAAGGTGAAAGGTTCTTCCTGAGGCTTCTGTTTCTTAAAAATATTCAACCTAATATAATCCACATGGCAAAGAAATACATTTTGGAGTGGCACATTATGCTCACCTATACTGGAAACCCCTAGAAGTTAGAAGCAAGGAAGGATTCTTTTCTAAACCTTCTGAGAGAGCGTGGCACTGCTGACGACTTGATTTTGGACTTCTAGACTCCGAATCTGTGAGAGAATAAATTTATGTTCTGTTAACCCAAGCACTTTCCGGCTTGGAAGCTATTGTGTTTGCTCTATCATCATAACACTGATTCTTCGATCATGTTAGGATAGTTTGAAATCATCAAAATTAAACTAGTCTTCATCAAGTCAAATGTGCATGCCTTAGGTGAATGGAGTCAAAACTGATATTATCTCTTCCTTTATTAGAAAGAAAAATGACTGGAAGCTAATGTGTTTGGTGACTTTTTTGTAGTAAGTTTTCTTCAACTGGTGCTGTTTTCTTTTTCTCCTTGCAGTATCTTTGTATACTTGCTATATAGGCTCTGCACTGGTTCTGTCCTTTAAAGAAGCAGCTTTTCTGTTTGTCTTTTTGTAAATTATGGAAGATCAGGGGAATTTTCAAGCCAAAGTTTTGCTAATCACCTACGGTTATATTTATATGTTTATCTGTACCTTAAGCCATTGAAACTGTGCAACTGTTGTTTTGCCTCCAGTGAAAGATTGCCTTCTTTCCTGATGCCTTGGGGCAACAGTAATGCTTTCAGATATGATTTACATATGTATTTCCATTCTCAGCCTATGAATCCTGTTAGTGGCAGTGCAAACTTAGGGATTTGCACCATGTTTTGATTTGTGTCTTTTTACCTATTCTGTGCTTTACAGTTATCAAAGCTAGTAGTTACATTTTTGTGTATTTTTCATGGTCTATGAGGGGAGTTTTAGAAAGATAAAAGGTGATGCCAATATTGTACCACCATTTTCACATAGGAAGTTCTTTAATTATGTAGAGGGAAGTTCCTCTGATGATGGTCCTATAGACTTTCATTCAAACCTATAGACTTGCATACACTCCTTTGAAATTTCACTTTTGTTTAAAATAAAAAAACGATTGCTATATTCTAGGTGACATAAGGAGAAGTCAGTCCACTGAATTTATTTTTTATTTATCATCATTAATGAAAGGCCCTTAGTGTCAAATTGGATCCATTTGCAAAAATAAAAAAACTAACATTTGTCTGTGGATGTTACTTTAAAATTGTTTGAGTTTATCTCTAAGTTTCATGCAACAAGTCTTTCTAATTCTTCTAATTATCATGTTGAAAGTTTCTTCATTATTAAAAGATGTGGTGTTAGAGTCATATTCAGACGATGAGTTTTTCACTAAAATTTTAGTCATAAGTAAATGAATATGTATATCATTTAGCTTACCACCTAGCATAATTTTAATTTTTAACCAGATTTTTCATTTTGTTTACAATATCACATCTTTAAAATTTTTAGTGTTAGCATAATTTCCTGTAATACTTGGTTGTTAATGTTCACATATAAGTTTGCTTAGAATAGACAAAAGAACTTTTCTGTGGAAACTACCCAAGTATTTGTATGAAAAATGGTTAAAATTTGTCGGTCTTTACACAGTAAAGTGTACCACTTTTAATATATTACTATTACTTGTATGTCAATCTTTTGTTCATTCAGAATGCTCTTTGGATCCTTACAATTATTTTAGTCTTTCCATTAAAGAGATGCCCTGAAATTGGAGAAAAGGGAGAAATAAAAGTTGGTAAGTCAAATAGTCTCAGTGTTTTATAACTTCCTATAGTAAAATAAAACATTGTGAAAGGCTAAAATAGTAACTACTCCGTTATCCCTGCACTTGCAGAGGATATATTTTAGAGTGTTGAGTCAGGAGCTATTGTATCTCACACGCCCATGCATCTAGGCACAATTGCCAGATACTTTCAGAGTCACCCAGCCATTCTAACAATATGTAATTAATTGAAAAAAATCTTGGAAAGCATTTTCAATTTTGGAAATGTGCTGGAATAGTCACCAGTGTAACTTGATTTCTTCTAAAACTGAAGCATGCTTTTGTTTGGGTACTTTACATGACATTTTTAAAATCTAGTGTTGTCCGGGTAAAGCTGGCTCATCTCACTATCAGAGCTCATTTATTCTGATTCTTTAGGCATTTTTTAGCATGCAGTTTTGATGTTAAGCCCAAATCTTCTTGGTACTGGATGAAAACAAACAGACAAGCAAACAGACTACTACTGAATGCCTTAGAAGGAAAAGTGAAATGCTCTGTTGAAATTAGGGTTCCTAACATAAAAGGAAAATTAAATAATACTAAGAACTTTTATCTGTTAATCTCCATGACTCACTTCATGGAGAGTATGAAATCAGGGCACATCATCCTATCAGAATCCTAGAAACAAGAACTGTGTTCTGGACCAAGAACTCTTCTGCTTCTTGGGCAGTCATTTTTCTTTCTAATAAATAAAGAGATAATATCAGTTTTAACTCCATTCACCTAAGGCATGTACATTTGACTTGATGAAGACTAGTTTAATTTTGATGATTTCAAACTATCCTAACATGGTTGAAGAATCAGTGTTATGATGATAGAGCAATAATATTCATTGATGCTAATATTGTAGAAATGTGAGTACTCTGGAAAATGGATGGAGGTTTCTTAAAAAATTGAAAATAGAATTACTCGACAACTCAGCAATTGCACTACTAGGTATTTGTACAGAGTATACAAAAGTGGTAATTTGAAGGGGCACATGTGTCCCAATGTCTATAGCAGTGCTATCAACAATAACCAAAGTATGGAAAGAGCTCAAATGTCCAAATGTCCATTAACTGATGAATGGATACAGAAGATATGGCATATATATAATGGAATAGTACTCGGTAATCACAAGTAATGAAATCTTGCCATTTGCAAAAACGTGGATGGAACTAGAATGTATTATGCTAAGGTAAATAAGTCAGTCAGAAACAGACAAATATCCTATGATTTCACTCATGTGGAATTTAAGAAATGCAACAGATGAAGATAGGGGAAGGGAAGGAAAAATAAGATAAAAACAGGATGCAAATCATGAGAGACTGTTAAATACAGAGAATAAACTGAGGGTTGCTAGAGGGGAGGTGGGTGCGGTGATGGGCTAAATGCGTGAAGGGCATTAAGGAGGGCACTTGTTGGGATGAGTGATGGGTGTCAGTGATGAATCACTTCACTCTATTCCTGAAACCGTACTACACTGTATCTTAATTAACTTGAATTTAAATAAATAAATTTTTAGAAAAAGGAATATGAGCACTCCTAACATTTTAACAGACGGCTCATAAATCATTGGTAACTTTAGGAGAAAACTAGTTATTTTATTCTTTTTATTTATAATCTCTAAACCATGCGAATATAAGTGGTTATACATACACATCCATATGTAAGTGGTTATACAATAGTAAGTCTTTAAATTTTCTATTTAACTGATTCAATTCCATATTTTTAGGAGAATTCCTTGGAACTTTTTATTTCATTGATGAGAGAATCTGTTATTTAAATATTCCCTTGAAAATTCACGAAAATCTACAAGAAAATTTGGAGGCAAATACAGAACCTAGTTTTAACTTGTTCTTGTATTTCTTGCCCTTTTACTCACTTAAATGGTCTGTGATCTGATTCATCCATACATCAACGTGTTTTGTTCTTTTTTTTTTTTTTGCTGTTGAACTTTAACGTCCTTTAAATTGTTCTTGAAAGTAGATGAAAGTGTATGACTAAAGAATACTCTTGAAAAACTTATATATTTATAAAACATTCTGTTTAAAATTTTCTCCTCTAACTGTTCTCAACACTTCTTACATGTTTATCATTCTCAAACTTATAATAATGAAGTGTTTGTTTATATATGTGAATGTAACCAATAGCAAATCTTTTGACCTACTGAAATTGAATTTTAGTCTCAAAATGAAACACACGTGAAGTTGTATAAAGAAATATGATTAATGCTTGAATGAATGACATTTAAGCCTTGAATAAATGAGCACTATCAAAGACACCCCAAATACTGTAGCTTATGTACATAAAGGGAGAAATTTAGTTCTTTCTCATACAGACTTGGCACAGATTTCCAGCACTTGTCGATAATAGGTTCTGAAGAAATGTTGTCTTTATATACATCACTTAACATACTGGTTCTTTTGGGTTATCTTTTTAAAAAATACATTTATTCATTCATTCATTCATTTATTTATTTTTTATAAAAAGAGAGCCTGACAGGGAAAGCAGCAGAGAGAAATGGAGACAGAGAATCCCAAGCAGGCTCCACGCTGTCAGCATAGAGCTTGATGTCAGGCTCAAACCCATGAGATTATGTCCTGAGCCTAAATCAAGAGTCAGATCCTCAATCAACTGAGTCATGCAGGCACTCCTTTTCGGGTTTGGTTATCTTTTTAAGTAGTTACTGGTCAGCTCCAAACTTATCTTTATAATGAGCAATTGTTATTGAAAAGAAAACGCCTCTTTTTTGACATTTTTAATCAGTCTAGAGCTGGGTCCTACTCATTGTTTTTTGGTCATAATGATATAACTCACTTTACATTGGATTTCTGTCTCTGTATGTTCTTTGCTTCTTTGCTATTTCCATTTTCTGGTATTGATATAAGGACTCCTTGGTTTTATGTTATTTTTTTCTGCGGCTTTATTGGCGTATAAATATATTTTGGTGGAACATCTATTTTATCTAATGTAAGTATATTCACTCCTCTCTTTTGGTTTCCATTTGTATGGAGTATATTTTTCTATTCTTTTGCTTTCAGCCTATGCATGTCCTTAAAGCTAACGTGAGTACTGTGTAGGCAGCATACTTTTGGGTCTTGTTTTTCTATCCCCTCAACCATTCTGTGTCTCTTGATTAGAGTATTTAATTCATTTACATTTAAAGCCATTATTGATATGTAAAGGCTACTGTTGCCATTTTAATTATTTTCTATTTTGTAGTTCCTTTCTTCCCCTCTTGCTGCCTTCGTGATTTATGTTTTGTTGTTGTATGATTTTATTCCTTTATATTCTGTGTATCTGTTAAACATTTTTCTTTATGGTTATTCTGAGGTTTATATGAACTATACTTCAGGTCTCTTTTAAGCTTATGACAATTTACCTTTAATTGTATCAAAAAATTATACATTTTTATTTCTCTTACCCTCAAACCTTTGTTCAAGAAATTCTGTCTAGTTTAAGAAGGAAACTAATGAAGACATAAAACCATAATAGATCAATTTTTTCTAAGAAATTCCTTCTATCTACAACTGAAATTCTAGGGGGAAGAGAAAAGGGGGAAAATGCAGCAAAACACACAAACAGAATCCCCCCCTTTTTTTTGCAAAGTTCACAAAACACTAGAGATCAAGACTTAAAAGCAAAAAGTGATCAGCAAGATGGCATAATAGACGATCCCCATGTGTATCTCCCCTCAACAACACCTGGGCAGCCATCCATGGGAAAGTGTTCTGTGGGAGCTTGGGGATCCAGGTAGGAAACTGTAACAGTGGACTCCTCAGTGGAGTCCAAGACTGAGTATGGCTGCTTTGAGAAGACAGGCCCATGTCCAACTGGCTGATATGGACTTGCGGTCATGGCTATAAACCCAGAAACAATCAGTACTCCTGTGCTATAACTTTGTTCGGTCTTGGTCCTGCCACCAACAAATCACATGCCAAGTGACCCAGGAGGGGTCACACCTGTATATGCCTAAGGAAATAGATCTAAAAACTTCAAGTCCTGGCTGTGGACCCCCAAACAGCAATGGAACTTGGTTCCAACCTCAGCCATAGTCAGGGACCAATTCTGATTGTCCAACAACTCACCAAACGATCCAGAAGGAGCTCTTGCAGGGCTATGGTGGTAGACACAATCATCTGTGTACCTAGTAATAGGTCCCATGTCCATGGACCCAACTGTGGACTCTAAAGCAGACATTTCCCAATGCCAAACCTTACCGAACAAGTGCTAAGTCTCCATTTCTTAATCCCGGGTTTATTCTTTTCTGTGAATGTTCACTCTGTTTTTAAAGAGGCAATGTCTTCTTGAATCCAAGATCATAAATCAAGTATGTTTTTAAGAATCATTTATTTTTTTGTAGGGGGGGTAATTCTGTTTCCTTAGAATTAGGAATATGTTAGAAAACATAAACTCTAGCATATCCCCTCTTTCTTTAAGAATCTTAGTATGTTTTCACCTGTTAATTTTTCTCAGTTTGTTGATACTTGTGGGTAAAGCCTTAATCATACTGATAACTGACATGAGTCCTTTTAAAACCTTATTTGCATTCCTGTTGAAAGTTCAGACTTACACGACAGAACATGGGTAAGCTTTTTCTATGGTAGCTTTATTTTGTCTGATCCAGCTGCCTGGTCATTGGGACAGATCATTTGAACAATTGTGACAGGAAACAGCACCATTTCTCCCCTGTTGTCTCAGTGGCTATCAGAGCAGAGTTTCTGTTCTGTGCACTCTATAGAATGTGAGTGGAAGGTAATAAGTACACTTCAGTATTCCTTCCATTCAGGATTATGTCTGAAAATTCATCTGTGCAGAGGCTTTGATGAGATATAGGTGTGCTCCTCCAGGAACCTTGCCACTGGGCTTTAACATGAAACTGCTTTCCTCAGTAGTTTCTTCCATCCCTGAAGAATCCATCAGGTAGCCCTTTCTTCACTTTCCATCCTGAAATATGGAGAAGGAATTCTTCAAAGTTTTAAGTAGGTTCCTATTATCCCTCTCTTGTTACCAGGTCTCATACAAGTATTACCTGACTGATAATTTCATTCATACATTGAGTTGAAATTTATGAAAAGAGAGAGTTGAGTGTGTTTGATTGATGAAATTATCACTCAGAAGTGGACCAGGTCTTTTTTTAATCTTGCAAAAAATTTATTTCTCCTTTAATTATATCTCATTGCATTCATCTTATTTAAGTTGTTAAATATTTTGGAAATATTTCTGCCTGGAATACAATGTTTTTGATATCCCTCCTAGTTCAGTTTTGTCTATCAGCGTGATGAACATCTATCCAATGTATTCATTTACATTTGTAACAAAAATATTTTTAAAAGAATAGATACGCAGGTTATCTTTAGAGTTCTTGCTGAGATTGTCAGCTCTCCTGTTATGAATTTTCCTAATTGTCCCTGTTTTCCACTCAGTTTACAATGTCATTCTTAAGAGCAGTGGAGGGACAATATAACTATTTTGCTCAGGTCTTAATACATATATCACTTTTCCTTAATTTGTAAGACTAAAAGTTTTACATAGGAAGTGGGGGTAGTCTAGGATATACCTAATGAATTCATACTATTTCTAGTGATCATTTCTTCCTCCTTTAGGTGCCCACAATCCATGCTCTTAATAATTCATTAAAGCTTCTTGACCAAAATTGACATTAGGTTCACCCTTCTGGAGTGTTCAGAATCAAATCATCTCCCTTTATGAAAATCCATACATTTGTTTATATTAAATTGCAAATGAAAAAAAAATAGGGACACAAATTGTCCATAAAATGTAAATTCAGCCTTAACTGCTTCAGATATTCCTTGAAAGTCTGACTTAGGGATGCTAAAGCTGAAATCCTGTTTTTGTATTTTCAGCACATATTCACTATTGTAGAAATAGATCCATATCCTACCAGTATATAGAGACTACAGAATCTTATTCCTGGTCATCTATTTTTGTTTCTTTTTTTCTTCATATCCTATTTTTATTTTTTTAATATAGTGTTAAGTTAGCTAACATAGTTTATTTCTTTGTATACTTTGAGCAGTTAGGATGCTGAGAACACTTGTAAACAGCCCATATCTCTATACCATAAACTTTGTTCATGAAGTGATACCTTAGTTCATGTATCTTACTGTCCTTTTCATTTTGACTCCATTTCTTCAATCATCCTTTTCAAAAAATCCTGTTACCCATACTGTGTATACAACTTCAGTGTATCTCAAATTATTCATGGAATGTGAAGGAAATGACTAGGCAGGTACGTACATAGATAATATGAGTGAATTAACTGTGTTAGGTTCTAAGACCATTTACTAAGATTCCACATACCGTAAAAGCCAAATAAAGATAGCAACAAGTACACCCATGACCATAGCTTAGAAAAGAGCAATAAAATGAGAAAGGACAAAGAAAGTATTTGGTAATAGAGTTTCCAAGAACGGTGAACTTGGGTTGATTTATCCATTCATTCTCTTGTTCTTTTTCTTTTTATAGGCAAGCCACTCTCAGTGAGATGGATGAATAGAATTAATAGAAAATAGGATCCCCAGTATGCCTGAAATCTGAAAATATTTTAACACTTTTCTATTTCTCCTTTGATGATGATAGGTCTTGATTTGTTTGTTGACATTTCAAATGCCCTGCTCAGGATGGACTGGCTTAATAGTTAAGTTTGGATACCATTTCGATCCTGCAAGGGATCCTCAGTCAAATGACTGCTATGTAATTACCCCTCTGTTTGAACAAATCAGCATCTAAAAAGGGTTCTTTGACTAACCTGGAATAACTACACTGTTTGTTTAAACTGTTTCCTTTGCTCTTTTTTGTTGTTTCCTAGTGTAATTGTTTGTTACAAAGACAAAGCCTGATAGATCCCACTCTGACATATGTATTCATTTTTGAAAGGCGTATTTGAAAATTATGGACCTGAGACTCATAGTTAGAAAAAAATAAATTGATCAGGATTCTAAGATATTAGTTTATTTGAATTATAAAAACTCTTTAAAAGATATTTATGGGGTGATTTGGAAATAGAATAGATCGGTTCTCTAGGCAGTTTGGTTTTGGTGATAAAAAGCTCATGTCCTTCACTTTGTGGAAGAGGCTAAACCCCACAGCGCATGCTAACGTGTGTGTTTTGTTCGCTCCCTGTGCCCAGAAGAATCATTATATTCAGTAACTGAAGTCTCATACACCCTTGCTCCTGTTTATCCCATCTTGTACCACAGATGGAGTAAATGGGCCTGCAATTCCTTAGGGTTTTAAAAAATTCACTGTCATAGTTTAGAAATTGTGGCTGCACCATTGACTTCCTACTATAACAGCCTGGTTTAGTGTGTCATAGATGTAAAGCCTGCATAGATTAAACCCGTAGCTTTGCTTGAAATCTCTTTATGGACTGTTAATCACCAAAGCAGAGAATATAATGGATTGCAAATATTTACTAGATTTGCACTTCTGTATACAGCTGCAGCTAGATAGTTTAATCAAGGTTTGCAAGGCAATTTCTCCCAAAGAATTCTGTAATTCTGAATTTAAGTGAGAAAAAAGAAAATACCTGGAAAAGTATTATATGTTACAGTGTTTTTGATTACTGGCCATTGAAATAAAAAGGTTTTGATTGATGACATAATATGTAAAAACAGATTTAATATTATCCATTAACCGCATACACTTGCATGCTTTATTTTTTAATGTGTGTCTACAAAAAAGGTCATTGAAATTTTTCCCATGGGAGAGCAGGAAGTTGACAATTACGTTCAAAGGGCAGAAAAACAGAATAAAATGAATGCAAATCTTAGGGAAAGGAATGTCACAGTTTCATTGATGATGTTTCACTTGGCTGATGAACAGAATATTCATTTCGAATGCACATACCATATATTATATCTAGTTAACAAAAACCTATCTCGCAGAATAGCAGTGTACTTTGCTTTATTTAATATTTTTAAATTACCTGGTGAGAATCTTTTGAGGGGAATATTAAGCAGCTGATAATGTCCTGATTTGTCATTTTATTGAATTTGCTTTCTTCTTCAGTCAGTCTCTGTTTTGATAATGCACAGCCTCAAACCCAAAGCGGCTGTGTAAGTAAATCCGTTAGGAGAATCCATATGAGGAAGCAAAAGGCTGTAACAATAAGTCACATGTAAAAACATTTATCAGTGATGATGATTAAAATGAAGTTTGTAAGGAGAGGCTTATTTTCCTAAAACGTCATTAAGATAAAATCAGTGTTAGCAAACAGTTGTTAAAATAAACTCTAAAATCCTCACAGAGGGAAAGAAACTTTGTACTCCAAATCATTTAAAAGTCCTGTAACTTTTATGATGAAAACTACAATGTTTGGGGACTAAACTAGTGTGAGTATAAGGGAAAATAAATGTAAAAGCATAGAAACTATTGTAGCAAATTTGTGAGACATGGCTTAAATATTTAATGATCCTGTTTATGTATCTCTAGTAGGATCTAAACGCGAAGTTGAAGGTCCATGTAAGGACCAATTACACAACTTTGTGGCATATACAGCAATAAATGTACTAAATCAATAAGAAAAAGTCAGGTTAATTTGAGCTCATACTCTGTTCTTACACTCCAGCCATTTATATACCTCTATTCAGGAGAATAGAGGTATAATAGCTATTTTACAAAGGTTCTTCACATGGAAAGAAAAAAGAGACTGTGTAATTAAGGTCCAGGAACACTCTGTTAGGGCCTTGAGGGATGAGATAATCATAGGAGCAGGGAGGCTTTTATGCCATTTCCAAAGGAACCAGCATGTGGTGTAGTAAACCCCTGAGATTACTGGTGGTGAGTATAAAATGAACCCCCCCTCCCGCCCCAGATATTTTGGGGAGGGATAGGAAACTGTATGGGGACTGGTGGATGCTTGCCTAATATTCCGGCACATTTTTAGAAGCCCAGCTTTATTTTATCACCTGTAAATTTAAATCTACCTTTGGTAGATACACACATTCCTGCTTAAAAAGGCATGGATTTGGAAAAGAAAAACCAGAGGGTGTTTAAAACCAATTTACTTTAAAGATGGGCCTGTAAAAAAATGAGAGCTTTGAAACGAAAACAAAAACCTAGAGAAAAGTGGATTATTGTTAAATGTCATATCATGCGATTGATACAGTATTTGGATTGTCTTTGAGATTTTGAGAAGCAGTCTTTATTATAACATAATGTTCCATTGCATTTATTCCACATATTCCATTGCATTTGTCTGTGTTTTCATTAGAGCTGTTAATTCGTGGGTCCAGTTATTTGGCTGGGAATATATATTATTCTAGGTAGTGGTAAGGTGACTTAATTTTTGTTTTTACGATCCTTCGCATTGCTTTCGTTCTAAGCTATTAATGCCGATCTAACTTACTCTTGCGCATTTAAGTAGATTAAAGAGTATTTAAGATGGGAGTATTTGGAACGATGGCATGACACTTTTTTAACATTGTGGTTAATCTGCACTTGGCAGTGCTTCTGCCAACATGTTGTGAAATAGCTCTTTCTGATGGCAGTGAGTGCAGCAGGCTACATTGTAACACTAAAAGGATTAAGGATCACATTAACTCTTTTATTCCACTCTTTAAGCCCACGAGAAATTTCTATTTTTCATAAAGTCTATTGATTGTCCTTGAATTAAATCCTGTCTTAGTTTTAACCTTGCTTATAATGCTGTGGAAACTTAAGGATGGAACTGAAATAATCTTGGCAAAATAAAGTCAGGAGCTCAAGCACAGATTTACAACTATAGTGCTTCTGTATTCTTGGGGGGGTGGGGGGGGAGGACATTTTAAGGAACAGTGGATAATACAAAGGTTATCATCCAGCTCTCAGAAATCATAAGGAGTCTTGTTTAGGTAGAATGCAGATGAGGCTATCATTGACTTGCAGTTCCTGCGAGCTTTTCTGAGGATTAAGAGGAAGTCACACTGATGAGGCATTTGAAAACAAACATCAAATAGGAGACAGTAAAAGACAGTTGGCTTTCTTCCAGGACTGTGACAGTTGGCAGCTAGGATTCTTTCTTAGTGAATTAATAGGAGAAACAGAAAAAAACCAAAAACCTGACCAATAAAAAGATGTGTCAGATCTGAAGGAGACCACCCTAAGGGGGTGAAGGGTGGTAGGTTGTTGTAGCAGCTAAAGAGGCATGAGCCTTCCTTGGGTCCATGTTAAAAATCAAAACGATGAAATGTCTTTTTTGTTGTTGTTGTACATTTGATCTATCTGAGTATGAGTTGGTAATTAGATGATATCAGAGAATTAATAATTTTTAAAAATGTGAGATCTTGTGGAGTTACGTAGGAGAATGTCTTTCTTATTTTTAGGAGTTGAATGCTTAATATTTAGGGTGAAGTGCCTACAAGTTACCATACAGTAGTTCAACAAGAAAAAATATTATATGTGTAAATATGTATATTATAGTGATAGAATGTTTAGGATATATATACATTAAGGTTATTATAACAACATAGTAAATAAACTTTATAGACTTTATAAAGAAGCATAGGAGCCAAGTGAAAGATTGTAAAGGCCAATGCTAGAAAAATCTGAGAATAAAAGTAGTGTAATCCAAAGTATAAAATGTCTTAATTTGCATCCATATTAACACAAATAAATGTTTGGAGAAGTTAATAAAAAGGGGAAAAGAGACAAATGTCCCTTCCTGAAGACTGCCGGATAATTTGTATGGATATTCCACGCTCAAAGAGATGAGGCAGAACTCCCCACTCTTTAGGAAGGGGCTGCACAGAGTGATGTTCTTACAAAAAGTATAGGATGCAAAGGGAGGGAAATAAAAACTGTGCTAGAACCTGAGAACACTAGCTCAACCAGGTGGTCATGGTCAACATCAGCGTTCATAAATCATATGGATAATAGATACCCTTGGTATGATGTAATAAAAATGGTGCTTTACCTCTGTGATCTTCATTCCGGTAATTCAGAACCCACTGTTACCATGAGAAAAACATCAAATTCTGGTAGTGGCACACAGCCGACAAAGTATGTGATGGATACAGAAAAACTTCATTAGAACATGAAAAGATCAGTAGGGAAAAACTAAGGAAATTTGATGAAATTATGGACTTTATTTAACAGTTTATTAATATTGGTTCACTATAACATAATACTAATATAAAATGTTAATGGGGGAAACTGGATGTAGGAAATAGGAGAATGCTCTCTACTATCTGCTGAATTTTTTTCTGAAAATCTAACAACTGATAGGGGTGCCTGGTGTCTGAGTTGAGTGTCTGAGTCTTGATTTCGCTCAGGTCATGATCTCACAGTTTATGAGATAGAGCCCTGCATAGGACTCTGTGCTGACAGTGCAGATCCTGCTTGGGTATCTCTCTCTCTCCCTTTCTGTGCCCCTGCCCCACTTGGTTGCATGTGCACACACTCTCTCAAATAAACATTAAAAAAAATAAAAACTTATAAAGAATAGTCTTATTAAAAATCAGCAATTTTAAATAAGCAATTCGTTTGTATGAATTTACCTGAAAATTACATAAATGTATATAGAATGGGGCGTCTGAGTGGCTCATTCAGTTAAGCAACTGACTTCTGCTCAGGTCATGATCTCACGAGTTGTTGAATTTGAGCCCTGCATCAGGCTCTGTGTGGACATCTCAGAGCCTGGAGCCTGCTTCAGATTCTGTGTCTCTGTCTCTCTATCAGCCCCTCCCCCACTCATGCTCTGTCTCTCAAAAATACATATTTTAAAAAAGGTTGTTTTTAAAAGTGAAGTATTAGGAAAAAAATAATAAGTCAAGTACAATGCATTTATGCTGTGTAGCCATCAAAAAGTATGTCATAGGAGAGCATTAAAATAGAAGTCCATGGGCTACTGTAATTGAGAAAATGGATTACCTAAACTTGTACAGTATGAATCCCAATCTCATAAAAGACATTGTTTTTAAAATGATAGCTTGAGAAGTGATAACATTATGTTTTCTTC
The DNA here is from genome assembly GCF_022837055.1 of Prionailurus viverrinus. Lineage (NCBI taxonomy): Eukaryota > Metazoa > Chordata > Mammalia > Carnivora > Felidae > Prionailurus > Prionailurus viverrinus. The sequence continues at coordinate 105,456,352 of NC_062562.1, read as the reverse complement.
TGCTTCACACTGTTGCATAAAGCTCATCCTGAAACATCAATTTTTTGTGCTGTTGGCATTACATATTATTTATTTGATGTGGATGGCTGGATAGAATGTAAAAGACTTCAGTATTTGCAAAATTAAAAAAAAATGAATATGCATTTTGTGTTTTGTCATGATTTACATTTCAGGTTATATTGTTTAAAGTAATTACATTTTACTTTATGCATACTTTTAATATAGTATATATTTTTGTAAGTTTTTAAAATTTACATAAAGTTGGGGTTCTTGGGTGGCTCAGTCGGTTGAGCGTCCAACTTTGCTCAGGTCATGATCTCACAGTCCGTGAGTTCGAGCCCTGCGTCAGGCTCTGTGCTGACAGCTCAGAGCCTGGAGTCCGCTTCAGATTCTGTGTCTCCCTCTCTCTGCCCCACTTGCATTCTGTCTCTGTCTCTCTCAAAAATAAACAAACATGAAAAAAAATTTGTTTTAATTTATATAAAGTTAGTACTTCTGTTAATATCCTTTTGTGACCTCACCCATGGTGTATTCGAGATTTATTCATGTTTTTTTAATATAACTCAAATTAATTGAAGCATATTAAGTATATAAATATACTATAAATTTTTTTATCCCTTATAGGATAACATAAAATGCATGACCTCATTTAATCTGAAAAATTATATTAAATTCTGTTGTTTTCTAATGTAGTACTTTGTAGATGCTAGAGATAAAACTGAGGCATAAACTATTTAAGTAATATTCTAGCTAGTGAGTGCTGAAGCTGAGGTGTGAACCATGAAGTGACACTAGATGACAAACTCTTAAATGAGTTGTTCCAGTGCCCTCCTGATGGTTTAGTTAAGTAAGGTTTGGGGATATTACAGTAATGAGTGTTGCTATTTTACGGGTTTTAGAGGAGTGAAAAGAGAGAATTGAGAAATATAACAATTGTATGAGTAGAACAAAGTTAGAATGTGATTAAAAATAAGTTATAAGTGCAGTAACAAATCAGATTCTTTTCCATATCCAAAATGTTTATTTCCTGACCATTGATTTATCAGCTAAACATTGGAAGTAAAACTCCAAATTCACCTCAGTTCAACAAATACCCCCAAGTGCTTATTAGGTGTAGACGTCTCCTGGGAGATATGAATCGGAAAGTGAAAAACAGTAACAGCTCCCAGAGTTCACACCTAATGATAGACACCAAAAATCAAAAGAGTTCAAACCTGGACAGAGCATGTCACTTATAGGAGTTGTATGTAGGACCCACTTACTATGGGTCATGTAACTCAGTCTAAAGATTAGGAAAGGACCTCCTGAGGAGAAAAAGTTGATAGAAGTTTACAATATAAGTAGAGGTAAGCCAGACAAGGAAGGTGGTAAGGTTGTTTTCAGAAGCAGAGGTACCTGGGACAAAGATAAAGGTCTCACTTTGAATACTGAGGTTGAGGGACCACAGTGTCTGGAGTGCAGAGTCATTAAGCATTGCAGGGGACATGAGGGAAATAGTTCTCTGTAAGTGGATGAGAATAACATGATAAACATACTAAAATGTTAAGATACTTCCCGGAAGACAAAAAGAAACTGTGAGGTGTTTTAGTTGGGGGGGGGGGGGGTGGAGATCAGATTTTTGTGTTAAAAATGCTTTTTTATGACTATTTTTATATTTAAGTATAATTAACACATAGTATTGTGTCAGTTTCAAATGCATGGGTTTTTAAAAAGTGTTTGTTTATTTTGAGAGAGAGCGTGAGTGTGTGTGAGCTGAGGGTAGGTCAGAGGGAGTGGGAGAGAGAGAATCCCAAGCAACCTCCAAGCTCACTGCAGAGCCTGAATTGGGCCTCAATCTCAAGATTGTCAGATCATGACCTGGGCTGAAATCAAGAGTCAGATGCTTAACTGACTGAGCCACCCACGTGCCCCTCCATGGTTTCGAAAGAAGCATTGACAGTATATTGCAGAGAGGTGTTCTGAGGTCCAAAACTAGGTTAAAGAAAATTCTTTTGGAGAAGGGAGGGCAAATTAAGAAATCTAAAATTGGCAGCTCCTTTCCTAATTGAAGTTTATACTGCGTAGGGGGGGAAATGAGCATGAACTTGAAAATACAACTTTTTTATGATTTCACATCTTTAGTTTTCATGTGTATTTAGAATTAGAGACCTATTTATCCAGTTGCCCACTTAATGTCTTTCTCCCACATTTCTACGTTTCTATGTGGCCAGAATGCACCCCCCTCATCCCCACCCATTCTTTCCAGACTGTTTCCTCCTACATTCTCTGTCTTGGAATAACATAGAGGGAAAGGAGGGTGATTGAGAGTCAACAAGCAAAGTAATACCACCACTTGTACGGTGGAAATTTCATAGTATCTGGTCTACTAACTGAGACTGGGTCTTATTTAAATTATGTGGAAATTGTATTGAGAGAAATTTCAGCAGAAATGAAAAACAATATGAGGGCAGGTATACAGTTTATTTCTCATACATAAAGGTTGGCATCAGTGAATACTTCAAATAATCATTAATGTAGACATGCACTTACTTGTCTTAATAGTGAGGAAAAAAGGTTTCTCTAAAACTATGATTTACAGATAGATTTAACCCAATAGCCTCTTTTTTAAAATGATTTTTCAAAGCTCATTAGCTAAATTGATGAAATCTGAGTTGAACGCAATATCTTTCTGTGAAGGTATCTTGTTAATTGAAAAATCTAGTTCTCATTCCAAAGTATAACTTTTCATCAGACTCATCAATAAATACACATTTTACTAGAATAATGCAGTTCTTTTCTCCCAATGACCTTTTTTGTCTGTTTCCTACAAAATATGTCATACATTAACCAGTTAATTACCGCTTAAGATTTTCCCCTTTTGGGGGGAGAGTGTCTTTCATAATATATCTGTCTTTTCCTAATAAAGCAATTTGATATTTTAAGATACAAAAGTACAGTTTAAAAGTGAAAGGGAACAATAGCATAAAATGTGGTGAGTGTTAAAGTGGATAATGGATGAGTGTTTTTATTAGATTAGAAATATTATATCTTATAACCGAAAATGCAAATTATCCTGTGCCATAATGTCCCTTTTCAAGCACGCAAGCTAAAATTTGCATATCTAAATTGGATCAGGCTGAATAGGTTTCCCTAGTCTCTCTCCCTTGAGCAGCAGTCAGCCTGAAAAAGCCTGCAGGTGATCCCAATAGTGAGTTAAAGTCAAGAGTCTTCATGTATGTATATGTATATCTGGGCATATATACATGTATGTATCTAAGTATATGTCTAAATATAAGCTATTTTCACTTTAATTTCTTGGTAGCTGACAAAATTCTTCAAGCCTCTTTTGATAATTATTTCCTTCTGTATTTCATTTTTTGGCTATTTATCGAAATCTTCTTTCTACATAATGTTTACATTGTAATTCTTTGATGAGTATTTCTCTGTTGGCTGACTTCAAGATGCAGTAAATATTTGAAACTTTAAGTATTTATACACTAAGAGTCTGTGCTCTCTCTTCATTCAACTTTAAGGAAATACCTGAAATATCTAAGAAGGATGGACTGTATTTTACTGTGCCATTTCTTATCCAAAAGTATCTACATAATATTTTTAAGTTGAAATTCTTATTCAAATTATTCATTTTTTGGTTCCTTTATTTGTAAGTATATGAATGCAACTAAATTGGGTAAAATATCCCCTTCAACAAATAGAAAGTTGACTTAACAGAATATGCTTAAATTTTAGATTTACAAATATATTTGTCTTATTTCAATTTTTTTAATGGAATTAAAATTATTGGATAAAATGAATATAATATAGAATATTTTAGTTGTATTGGACCATCAGCTCATTGTTAGGACTTGAGCAAACATGTCAAATCAAACCTCTTGACTCCAGGTATTGATAAAAATCGGCTCTAGATATTTTTGAGGGTTAAAATGAACCCAGTCTTCATAAACCAATGGTAGTCTTTTGCCCATTTAGTGTTTCTAAAAAAGTGGATATGTTTCAACTATTATTGTAGTATGTAAGGTGCACATAATTGTGTATGGAAATTGTATGTTTTACATATGTCCTACAAGTATTCTTATCATGTCTATTCTTGATTATTTATGGATAAAATACCCAGTTTGTAGACATCCCATACCCTGAGTTTTCCAAATTTCATTCCAGTTTGTTCTTTAGCAAATTTACTTTTATTTGGCTTATCACTGAAATATCTGAAGGTTCAGAATGGATGGAGTGTCTGTTTTATTTTAATCAGTTGTGTATTGATGTGAAAAAGAAGTTGATACAACATATTCCCTAAACAAGTGTTTTGGAAAGCAAGAATTTCATAATTTGAAGAAGTTCTCCAGGAAATAAAAGCAGGAAACACAGGCTTATACCACCAGTCCTATCGACTCAGTTACTGAAGATGGAGTTGACCCTAAACAAAGCTGCATATTTTATTTTTTGAGCATATTCACCAGTGTTTTTGTACCCTATCTTTTATAATTAATGGTTTTATAGTGCCTGTTACTGCTACCTATCTACCCTCAAGTTCCTCAGTTTTAGTCCTTTTTATATTTCTTTTCCAGGTAATGAGAGGACTTAATGGGAGTCTTTATATAACGAAATGAGTCACTATGTAAAGATATTTAGGCCTTTAAAAGGGTAATACTTTAGGAAAATGGAAATTTTAAATCATATTATGTACTTTAATTCCAACTATGGGACATATTTGGTATATACCAATCATGACAAAGGCGTGTCATTTTTACAGGTACATTGACTGTTGACAGTTACACACACATGTATTTATACATGTATATTTAGTTAAAGAACATACACTGCTTAATTATATGTAAGTATATGTGTTTATAACCATATATATACATGTATATATGTATTTATAGTTTTCACCTACATTTCTATGCTTTTACCTATTGACTGGTTTCTAACTACTTTTAATTGAGTTGTAGTATTTTGGGCACATAGAGCTCTCCATTTTCTCCACTTGGTCCAACTCAGTTCTGAGTTCTGAGCCAGTGGTCAATATCATTTGCTCATTACTTGAAGAAATAAAATCAAACAAAATGCAATTGGCAACATTTTAAAATCTTACAAAATCCACTGTTGGTGACGTAAAATTTTGTTAAATATTTTGGAGCATAATTTGGGGGTATCTGATAAAATGAAGTAGTGCATGCTTGTGACTAAGCAATGATACCAAATAGAAGTGTTCAATGGAAAGAAACTTGCCTGTGTGCACAGGGAGAGGCATATAGTTGTTCAAGGCAGCCTTGTTTCTAATAGCCAAATTGTTGACTCAGTCTGAATGGCCATCAAAAGGAAAATGTATAAATAAGTGTACGTTTAGTCAATAGATTTTTAAATCAGTACATGTTTATTTTTCATCTCTGCTGACACACATTGGAAGGTATAGTAGTTGGCGTTTCACAAAAGCATACCCTGAGACAAAGCTTTAAGTGCAGGTAGTTTATTTGGGAGGTGATCCCAAAGAATACCAAGAGGGAGTGGAGAAATGAAACAAGAAAGCATGTGTTAGCAAGTGAATTACAACCACGAGTAACTAAGCTAAGTAGAGCCCCACTGGAGAACTCTGGACGACCATGTGGGACAGGCAGTTTTTGATCTCTCACTTGAAGGACCAGAGATACCACCTTCCGTCCATCGCTTGTTAAGGGAGAGAGGGAGTGCTGTGTTTTTTGAGACTTGTGGCCTACTGCACAAGGATCGGTAGACTCTAGTGGTCGAAGATAGCCATGGGCAAAGAGGTGCAGGTGCTGGCAGTTCTCAGTCTGGGCCATGATGAGTGTATGGGGGATAAGGCGAGAACCTGGTCCCCGTTAAGGTGATGACAGTGCTTGCTGGTGGCGGGTCAGTTGGTGTAAAAGGAATAGAATTGGGTCTGCAAAAAACAAATTTCATTTATACAGTTTTCTTTTTGTCTTTACTTAATAAAAATATCTGATGTAAATATGACAACATTTTAATAATTCTCATTTTGGTATGTGTGCACAGCTGTTTGCAATGGCATTTTAAAAAGTTTTCGTAAATTGAAAAAATATATATCTCAAAATACAGTAGAATGCAAAAGGCATCTAGTCTTTTATTATTCCAGACACACTGAAAGGCTGAGAGTACAGATATGAATTATGAACTCCTTGAGATCTGGTATCATGCCATTTTGTTTACCAGGAGCTTACACAGAATCATGGATGAAGTTTATAAAATAAATGACAGAATTCATTAATGATGATTCTAGTTGACAAAGCCATGTCTCTATAGGCTTTTTAGGCCAGCTGTGAGTCAGCCTTTTTTTTGCTTTAGCCACCATCACTGTAATTGTCTCTAATTTTTCTGATGTATTTTGGCATTGACTGGGTGAGAAATGTAACATCGTCCCCTCTTAGCATAGAAATAATGGCATCTAAAAAGGTCCGGTTCTGGATAATTACAAGATTTCAGAAAACTTAGCCAATTACTTGAGAATTCTGATAGAGCTCCACATAGATGAGACTTAAGTCTGAGAAGAGGAATTTTCCATATTTTAATTCCTTGGAGAGAATCGTCTTAAATCCAGTTGCGAAGACCTATAATCTCAGTCATTGTACAAAATTGCTGAAGAAAAATATATGTTGCCTCCTCCTTCATTGCTACTCTTACAAAGGTAATATCACTGCCAGACTTTCTCTCACAACATTAAGAAGCATGCTGGTAGATGAGTGAACTGTGGGCTAACCCCGTTCCAAAATATAACCAGGAAATATTCCAACCGTCCATGAAACGTCTTTAAAACTGCCCTAAGGCAAAACCTACTTTGGATGAAACAGTTTATCTTATGTTGTCTAACCAGCATGAATTGAATTTTTCCAGCTTTCTGACTAGCTGTTCTCTCATTGACCAAAGTCTCTAACAGTATTTGGCAAATAGTAAAATGCATGTTTTATTTGTACTTTTCAAAGGAATAAGAGCTGATAAAACCAAAACTAAAAGGTAAAGGACAGAAGTGCTTAACATCGTGTTGTGACTTCACAGAAAATATTGTCTGAACTGAAATAAAGAAGTAATGATTGAAAAAAAAAAACCTGTTTTTTCTCATGTAATTATGTGGGAAAATGAAGCTTTTCTTCTTTTAGAAAGAAAATCCTTCTGTGATCTTAGTAACAGAAGTATATTTTAAAGTTTATTTATTTTGAGCGAGGGAGAGAGAGGGAGTGAGTGCTGGAGGGGCAGAAAGAGGGGGAGAGAGAGAATCTGAAGCAGACTCTGTGCTCAAACTCACTAACTATAAGATCCCGACCTGAGTTGAAACCAAGAGTCAGACATTTAACTGACTGACACATTCAGGCACCCCAATATTAGGAGTATTTTTTTAAGAGTTGTAAAGACGTAGTGCATTTGAAGCTACTCTCTAAAAACAAAGTATGGCAAGATAAAATCTCACAGTCTACACGGCATGTAGCATTCATTGCTGTTTGCAAGTCTGGAAGTTTACTCATTGGTCATAGACACCAAGATAGTCTGCAAAAGTAAATGACCGAATACTACCCTCAGACTTACTATGGATTCACTTTGCCTTAGGTAGTATGTGATGCCAGTATGTTCATATTTTGATTCTGAAAGATGATGTTTCAGTGTAAACCCTTATCAACTGCATATTTTGTGACTTCTTCATAATTAGTGACTGTGAGGAATTCTGAGACAAACTGCTCCATCAGTCAGAACTTTGCCTCATAGTCTTTTGATAGGGAAACCATGATCAGAGAGGATGATTTGTGTTTGTCAAATGATAGTGCTTAATTTCTCCCACTTTTTGATAAGCTTGTAGCACATGATTTAAAGCTGCCAAACCATTAGAATAGAAGATATGAATAGAACATGTCTAAAAAATAGAAGCTCGGGTTACATACTTTGTATGTATTTACATGAATTGTAAATGACAGTACCTGTTACAAACTGTGGAGTTGATCTTGTGCAGAGTTTTGAAGCTTAAAATGCCTTGAAGAAAAAAGTTTAGAGAACATGACGTTGGCTGCTATAAAAGACCTAGACAAGGGGTCACACAATCTTGTTACATGAAAGCTAAATTTTCTTTAAAAGTTTGAGGAGAGATTTTATGATCTCTTGGTAAAATGTTCCACCCAAAAATGGAGTTCAATTTCACAACACTTAGTATGTCTCTGTAGGAGAAATAAAATTTGATGCCTGCGCATTTCTGCATAATTTTCATACGTTTTCTTTTCAGAAATTGTTTTCTCTATGCGTATACCAATCATGTTGTATATCTAAAACTTGTGTAATGTCACATGTCAATTATATCTCAATGAGACTGGGAAAAATGATTAATATAAACATTCAAAAATTGTTTTTCATTCCTCATTGTGAGAGTTGTTGCGGGCTTTTGCACTTGGTAAAACTATTCACAATTTCTTAGGCTTTAAGGCCTATTCTACTTAGTAAAGTGACAATTACAAACTAACATTTTTTAATCTTCATTTCGCTTCTACTTTTTGGGAGATTCCATAGTCTTACCTAGTAAAACTTCTACTTTTGAAAAACATTTTTACTACTATATTGTTAAGTTTGAAGTTTTATTCCTTGTGCATCGATTCTTGCTGTTTCATAGCATCTTCCCTGATTTTATTTTCTTCTCCATTATTGATTTTATTTTTTGCTTCCTTCATTTTATCTGTCCCCCTTTTGTATTGTGTGTATATATATTTCATTGAAGAGGCTTTCCCATGAACCTGTTGACAATTAAGAACAAGGTACTGAAAGTCAAAATGGATACTCTAGGAACTCTATAGGTGGTATTCATTAAAATCTCTTGATCTTTTCTTTGGAACTGGCAGGATTCCTCACAAAGATGGTATTCCCAGGTCTCCTTCATGAGTGAGTATGAGTCCTTTTCGTAGCATTCCGAGAACTGCTCAAAAAGGGTGGAGTTGAATGTTCACCAGTTCAGTGCACATCTGTCTGTTTAGCCTCCTCATTTCAGTAGATTACGTCACCTCCACGCTCCCCTTTGCCTGGCATCCACGTCTCTCTCAGTAACTTCTCCGGAGAGTAACTTCTCATTTCCTGGAGAAGGGGAGAATAATAAGAGGAATATGGTTCTGGGTATCAAAACTTGGAATATATTTCTGAAAAGACATTTTTTACATATAAAGTAGAAAGTTTACTACATGGTTAATGAATCTATACTTGATATTCATATATGTGTTGTACTTTTTCCTTCATTTCAGTGGTAAAAGGCTAAAAGGGTTTTTTTTTCCTTCTTAAAGTGTGTTTATAATTTCCAGGTGGACCTCATTTCAGTAATCATAGAGAAATTATAATAAGACTTTTAAAATGAAGATTCCTTTTTTCAATTATGGGAAATTTTCTTTTTTAAAAAAATGTTGCTTGTTCCAATTAGATGTTCTCTCAAAGCTTTACTGGCTTTGTAGAGCTACGATACTTACCATTTTGGTCATTGTATCTCAGGGACTTTCTTGGGGTATTATCTGTATGGTTGTTTTCATTTCTATCTTGACCATAATTTTATTTTTAAAAAATTTTTTTTCTTCAACGTTTATTTATTTTTGGGACAGAGAGAGACAGAGCATGAACGGGGGAGGGGCAGAGAGAGAGGGAGACACAGAATCGGAAACAGGCTCCAGGCTCTGAGCCATCAGCCCAGAGCCTGACGCGGGGCTCGAACTCCCGGACCGCGAGATCGTGACCTGGCTGAAGTCGGACGCTTAACCGACTGCACCACCCAGGCGCCCCAAGACCATAATTTTATGTTTGCATTTTTAAGTGCCGTCTGTTGGTCCAATATGAATTTTTCATTCCATTGGTGATTTAATCTTACATGTTTTTCTCTTTAATAGCACTTTTTATCAGACAAATATTACTTATTTTGATACACAATTCAAATATCACTAGAGGACAAACAATAAAAAGGAAGTTTCTTCTTTATTTTACATCTTAAGTGTTTGACACATTTGGATGCGTCTCTGAAAAGTGTAATAGATTGAAGGACGTATCATCCTTTTAATTGTGATAAATATTACCAAACTGTGAAGAGGTTGTACCTAACCAGGATCTTACATACAGAGTGTGAGAGGGAAGTCTTGTCCACAGTATCACATATAGTAGCATTTAGCTACTCTTGGAACAGTTAACTATCTCATGGAAAGTATGGAGCAGGCAAGGTTATTATTATAGGCTGGGAGAATGGTGCTTCTTCACTGAAGGATTGTCAGAGTGACAAAATGTAGGTACTCTATTAAAAATTATTAAATACTTTAATTTGGGTGAATATGATAAGTAAAAAAAAAGACTTTTCCTTGCTCTTTTAAATTTTATTTCTTTTAATCATAAGGTTGAACTCGTATTATGACTCTTGGTCAACCATGTATCCCTTTCAGTAAACCACCTATTGATATCTTATCTACATCCTTACAGTATTATTAAGTATTTTCTCTTAGTTAGAGATCTTACATGTTAGAAATGAAAAAACCAGTCCTGGAAAAACTTTCCAGTTTTTCTTTGTCATGTGATCTTATTTTTGGTGGGTTTTTATTTCGTTTGCCATATGGGACAATTAATTATGATGAAGCCATGTGACTTATGTATAGTTTCTGAGTTTTTGACTTTTTAAGAAAAACCTCTCCAACCCAAATGTGTACAAATAATCTCCCACATTTTATTTTCATATGTATACAATTTTATCATTCACAATTATGTCTTTGATTCATCTGTAATTGACTTTAAAGTGTGAAGACAAATTCATGATTCCTGGCTTCCAAATGGCTGGCAGTTTGTCCAAGCAACATTTCCTGCTTTCTTTACTTTTTCTTCTTTGATTTGAAATGCCCCTTTTATTATACTTTAAACTATCACATAAACTTCTGTTTCCAAACTTCTATCAAGGGATTTGTCTTCAGGTCTATAGTTTTGCACATCTCCAATTGTGCCACTATCCTGTTGTTTTTAAAATGGTACATTTATCTGGTAGAACGAGATTCTTTTTTTTTTTTTTAATACAATGACTATTTTATGGCTGTATATTTCCATATAAATGCTAGAATTTGTTTGTCCTACTGCGTATTTGACTATCACATAATTCAGTGGATTAAAGAAAATGATATGTGTATAAAATGGATTAACGAACATATAAAATTTAAGGAAGTTTACCTGTTTGCATTTAAGTAGGTAAGTGCTTTTTTTTTCCTTTTTGTCTTTTTTTTTTAGGAAACTCCCTTAAGAACATTCACATTTTCTTTTTATATATGATCTCGTACATCTCTTATTAATTTCTTAACTCTTTTGACTTATCTCATTTTATCATTTATAAATGAGAACCCTTTTAATTGGATTTTCTTTTTTTTAATGTTTTTATTTATTTTTGAGACAGAGACAGAGCATGAGCAGGGGAGGGGCAGAGAGAAGGGGAGACACAGAATCCAAAGCAGGCTCCAGGCTCTGAGCTGTCAGCACAGAGCCCAATGCAGGACTCGAACTCACGGAATGTGAGATCATGACCTGAGCTGAAGTTGGACACTCAACCGACTAAGCCACCCAGGTGCCCCTGGATTTTCTAATTAAACATTCTTGATTTTCAGAAAGTTAATGATCATTTAATAAATTAAACATTTAATTTTTTGATTTCTCTTATTTTTAATAATTTTTCATTTGATGTCCTTGGGTTTCTCAGATACTTGATATTGTAACTTTTAGTTACTAACAACTTTCACTTTTTCTAATAGTTGTCTATTTTTTTTTCTTTTGTCTAATTATATTTTCTTGTACTATTTGATTAACATAAAACTTTACTGATAATAATGGCATCTGTATTTTGTTCACTCATTTAGTGAGAATATATTAAACATTTTATGACGAATATAATTGCTTTGTAGAAAGAGGCATGCATATTTTATCATGAAAATATTGATCCATCCTAACTTTCTTTTCACGAGAAATGTTATCAGATTTCTTGTCGGTATATTATGATGGTAACAAAATAGGTCTCTTTCTCCCTGTGAATATCCGGTATTATAGAGTAGGGATCCTAATCTTCAACATTCTTGCATTCCAGGCATGACTGTAAATAATATTATGGTGTTGTGTTCCTGTACCAGGAAACTCAATTTGCCAATTTTTAATGTAAAAGTTTGCATTAATATTTCTTAGTGACATTACCCTGCAGTTTTTGTTAGTTGTATCTTAATTATTATTGTTATGTCTTTGTATTATGGCAGGTTCAGTGAAACAAAAAGAATACAACTATATGAATGTATTAACATATTAATATAACTGTATTAATAACTAAATATAATATATAACCTACAATACCTATATGTTAATTATATTAAATTTTAAATAAATTTGGGAAAGATGGCAAGTGAATGTGCATTGTCTGAAGGCATAGATAGATAGCTCTTTGCTATCCAATCCCTTTCTTCTGTGCAGCCTTGTATCAGGCTGTTTTTCTCGATTAGTATGACTGGGTTGTATTTTATATAGAACAAAATTTATTTCTATGAGTCAAATGAAAGGGGTAGGAAAAGTGTGATTCATATACTTGTATATTGGTTTATCTAATTCCAAATGCTAGAAAGAATACCTTAACTAGTACATAAAAAGTAAATGAGCTTGACGATATTTATTACTTTACAGAGGAGAAAATAATAATTCTTAGAATACAGTTGAACCTTGAACAACACAGGGGTTAAGGGTATCAATGCCCCACATAGCTTTAAAATCCTGAGTGATTTTTGACTCTTCCAGAACATAATTCCTAATAGCCTACTGTTGGCTGGATGCCTTACCAATAATATGAATAGTTGATACATATTTGGTGTGTTTTCTGTGTTACATACTGTACTGTTACAATGAAGTAAACTAAAGAACAGAAAATGTGAATGAAATCGTAAGGAAGAGAAAATACATTTACTGCACTGTCGTGTATTTATCGAAAAAGTCTGTGTATTAGACTTGCACAGTTCAAACTCATGTACTTGATACTTTTCACTGGTGCACAATCAGATCTACCTTCTTTTACCACATATGGAAAAGCACAATCCTCTTACTGTCACTTCACTACTTCCAGAGAGTAGTCATCAACCTTTTATATGAAACTTACTAATTTGTCACTGGTATCACTGATTCTAACCTAGTGATTAAGCTGTTACAACATCATGATAGTAAATTTTCAAGGTTTTTCAATTATATTCTCTTTTTTGTTGCTTACTTGTTTAAATTGGCATACAATATTAGTCTTAGTTGTACAACATAGTGATTTCCCATTCATATACATTAAAATATAATCACAATGATAAGTCTACTCACTATTCGTCATCATATATGGTCATTATTGTTGACTTTGTTCCCAGTACTGTACTTTATATCCTCATGACTATTCTATAACTAAAAATGAGTACCTCTCAGTCCTCTTCACCTATTTTTACCCATCTCTCCACTCTCATCACCTCTGACAGCCATCAGGTGGTGTTTATGAGCTCTGTGTTTATGAGCGTTTCAGTTTTATTTGTTCAATTGTTTGTTTTTTTTAGATTCCACATGTAAGTGAAATTATATGGCATTTGTCTGTTTCTTAATTCATTTAGCAGAATCCCCTCCAGGTCCATCCATGTTGTTGCAAATAGCAAGATGCTATTCTTTTTATAGCTGAATACTATTTCATTGTATATACACACCATATCTTCTTTATTTCTCTACCGATAGATAGTTAAGTTGCTTCCATATCTTGGATAAAGGAAATATGCTGCAATGAACAATAAGGGTGCATATATCTTTTTGAATTAGTGTACTTGTTTTTTTCTGGGTATGTATCTAGAAGTGAAATTGCTGGATTGTATGGTATTTCTCATCTTACGTTTTTGAGGAACCTCCATACTGTTTTCCATAGTGGTTGCAACAATTTACATTCTTGCCAACAGTGAGTAAGGGTTCCCTCTTCACATCTTTGCCAACACTTGTTATTTCATTGTCTCTTTGTTTTTTTTTTAAATTTTTTTTTTCAACGTTTATTTATTTTGGGGACAGAGAGAGACAGAGCATGAACGGGGAAGGGGCAGAGAGAGAGAGGGAGACACAGAATCGGAAACAGGCTCCAGGCTCTGAGCCATCAGCCCAGAGCCCGACGCGGGGCTCGAACTCACGGACCGCGAGATCGTGACCTGGCTGAAGTCGGACGCTTAACCGACTGCGCCACCCAGGCGCCCCATTTCATTATCTCTTTGATATTAGCCATTCTAACTGATCCTAGATGACAGCTAACTGTGGTTTGGATTTACATTTCCCTGCTAATTAGTGATGCTGAACATCTTTTCATATGTCTGTTGGCTACTTTATGTTCTCTTCAAAAAAATGTCTATTAAGGTTTACTGCCCATTAGATTTTTTTTTTGGTGGTGTTACGTGAGGTTTTATATATATATATATACACATATATATATTTATTTATATATTTATTTATATATATACATATATATATATATTTATTTATTTATTTTGGTTATTAACTCCTGATCAGATACATCATTTGCAAATACCCTGTTCTATTCAGTAGATTTTTTTCCTTTTGTTCATTGTTACCCACGCTGCATAAAGCTTTTTGCTTTGGTATAGTGCCAGATGTTTATTTTTGCTTTTGCTGCCTTTGCCAGAGAAGGCAGATCCAAAAAAACACTGCTAAGACCGATGTCCAAGAGATTACTACCTATGTTGGTTGGTTTGCTGAGTTTTATGGTTTTAGGTTTTAGATTTTGGTCTTTAACTTATTTTGAATTTGTTTTTGTGTATGGAGTAAGAAAGTGGTCCAATTTCATTGTTTTCCATGTAGCTCTCTGCTTTTCCCAACACCATTTATTGAAGAAACTATCTTTTCTCCATTGTGTATTCTTGCCTCCTTTGTTTTGGATTAATTGACCATATATGTGTGGGTTTATTTCTGGGCCATATCCTTTTTTAAGATTGCTTTGGCTATTTGGGGTCCTTTTTAGTCCCATAAAAATTTTTGAATTATTTTAGTTCTGTGAAAAATGTTATTGGTACTGGCATGTTGCTTTGGGCAGCATGGACATTTTAACAACATCAATTCTTCCAATCCATAACAGGGTATATTTTTGTTTTATTTGTTTAAACAACAGAAAATATTAATGGAACTAATAGTTGTTTGGAACTAATGGTACTTTGTAAAGATAAACAAAATTGATAAATCTTAACCAGACTCATCAAGAAAAAAAGAGGACTCAAATAAAATCAGAAACTCTGAAATAAAACAGCTTTGAAGGGACTACAATGAACAATTACGCCAACAAATTAGATAATCTAGAAGGAACAGATAAATTACTAGAAACATACAGTCTTCCAAGACTAAATCAGGAAGAAATAAAAAATCTGAACAGACTGATTACTAGTAATAAAATTGAATCAGTAATTAAAAAGCCCTTAACCAATTATATTCTGTTAATAAACTTCATTTGTCTTTTACCTTTTGAAATAAAAGGATTGCTAAAGCAACTAAACTTAATTTGCAACAAAAATTTACTCTTATTGTAATGGGACAGCATTTCAGTAAATACATCCTGTCTTTTAAACTTCTTTTGGATTCAGCTTTATTAAATGATATAAATGTACCTTTGAACGTGATCTAACCAATACAAGGCAGAGATAGAATTTAGTAAAAGTAGGGAAAAATGTTAAAGTTACATGCTTACCATACAAAAGGGACTTCGCTTGATAGCTGTTAGTAGAAGAAAGTGAGTTTACAGTACTTTCTCTCCATATCTAAATAGAATATGAGTATTTAAAGTATCCCAAGATATAATACATTGACCCTAATCCAAGTCATTTACTGAGAAAAATAATTTGGAAGCCTTTATAGATGCTTGGGGGTTCAAATCTCTAAAAAGTCGAATAAGAATAAAGCCATATTCTTTGGCAAACTAATACTATTTGAATTTCTTACTATTTGAGTTCAGGTTTGTTTATGTAAAATTCTTTTTTTTTTTTTTTTTTACTGGGGTTTCAATAGTTTGCAAGTAATTTTCACTACTTTTATTGCATTTGCTAACTGGGCTGATACATATAATTTAACAGTGTATGAATACATGAAGAGTGTCTATCCAGCAGGGTCAGTTAGCACTTCAGAAATTATGCTTAGAGTAACAATTCTGAAGACAAAACCGATTTTCCAAAAAGTACCAAACTTTTTGGTGACTCAGTAGTATCAGAGTGAAGAAAGAATATGTCTTATATTTTAAACATACTCCTCCTACCTCAGTCTCACAAATGGCAAACTTGTTAACATTGGGGATTGAAATTATAGGTATAGGATGAAACTTGATTTGATAACAGTTTTATTGTCTTTCTGTAAATGATGCACTAGATATAAATATACATTATAAAGTTTAAAACTTGTATGATAGTCTTTACTTGATTATTCTAGAGATGTTTCAGAAGACTAATTTGTAGCACAGTCAGAGCAGTTGAAGGATTCTTGCTTAAATTAGACTTGTCAAACCATTGATACCTGGAACTATAAAATGCTGGACAGTTCTCTGTAAGGCAGCAACAAACTAAGTTTCCTATAGCCAGTAAGGATATGAAAGGACGGTTTGATTTCAGAGCAGTATGCACTCATGACTTTTTTCCTGATAATAAACTCTGATTAATGCTTCCACTCAAGGTGCTGTAATAATCATTACCTCAACAAGAATTTTAACTAAAATATAAACATTGAATGAACATTTTAGTACAGATTTTACTGGTTTAAAGATTAGCTCCTTAATTATAAAAAAAAAATGAAAATCATCTTTCTGTTGCTATCAATAAGTGACTTTAGTATATATTGATTGGTGGAATTTAATAACTATATTCATAATATCTCAATAAAATAAATGTGGGAAAACTTAATCTGGCTTCCTACAATTTTTCTGTATCAGATTAAGAAAATATCTTCAAAATCTCAAAGTGAAACTGGGCAGAAAGGATAGCCCACTGCTATTGTAGCGATGGTCAACAAGAAAATTATTTTTCTTAAATTATTATTAGGAACAACTAATATTTGATTTAAAAAATCTACATACAATAAGTATTTTAATGGAAACAAATCAAATGAACCAATTCAAAAAAGTTTGTCCACCTCCAGATTTCAAAAGCCATATTCCTTATGATAATTTCCAGGTCACTATAGTTATTAGGGAATTAAGATTACAAAAATGTTAATTAAACTCAAAGTAACCACTATACTGGAAGACCCCAGATAACTTGGGTATTCTGCAATTATCTTTGTTGAAACACAGACTTGGTGTTTTGCAAAGAAATCATTTGTTCTGCCTTAGTGAAGCTAATTATTCTCAGCATGCAACCACTGTTTCAAATTGCAAAAGGCACATCAGCCTTTGCTGTATGTTGCAGGAATTAAAACCCAATCAAATGAGATAATGAAGTGCATACAAAGAATATGATTCCACTTTTGTAATGCAATAAAAGTGAAAGCCATTTAAAGAAATGTTGCAAAAATCATAATTTAGAGTGGAAAAACATGCTGTAAAGCAAATGTTTACTATTAATTTTAATTACTTACCGCTTAGAGGTAAGCATTAGGTTTATTTATCGTGTGACTCAGACTTTTCTTTTTAATGACTGAAGAATATGGTGGCTAACGGTCCAATACAAAGCAACATGATGCAGGCACTTTTTTAATTTCATGGAAAACGAAGTAATCCATATTATGTCAGAGCTAGACATATACTTGTTGGAATTCTTCAAGATTATATTAAGAAAATATTTATTAAAAACAGACTAGCATTGGTGCTCCTCTGTACTTAGATGATTTGAAATCCTGAAATAGATTAGTGCTATTTATTAAAAAAAAAAACATTTGTGTTTATATCAGCAACACATTACCCATTTAAAAATCTCTACTTATTCTGTATTTATCTTCTTTATCTGTGAAACCTATTTTTTTCAGAGAACACATAAACCATTAGAAGCCCCTATAAGTATATAATGAGCTAGTGAAATATGATTTTGAGTGTGTGTTCCATTTCACTACAGAGAAATCTCTTGTGGTTTAAACCTATTGAGTTAATATTTTAAAAATTTTTTTTAATTAAAAAAAATTTTTTGGTGTATGTTTTCTTTCACACTAGCCATTGTCCATGATGTCTCCTGCCCCCACCAACACTACCTTTCACTCCATATGGGGTGAAATTAAGATGCATTATGGGTTTTGTCCCTTGCTTGTTATGGGAGAAACCAGAGCAAGCTTTCCTTTCAGCTGCCAAGAAATCGCAGTCATCTCAGCAGCCCAGAATGTGAGAACAGCAGGACTCAAACATCAGCACTGGCAACAGAGAGAGCATGAAGTTTCGCTCATTACACACTGCGGGGGCTGCTTGTCTGGGGCAGTTTAGTCTGCAAAGTATCGATTGAGGATAATGCCCACTGTTAGTTAATTACATGCCAACCTAGTACCCTGGGTATTTATATATATATATTATGGGGTTTTTCTCCCTTTTGTGCTTTTTCTCCATATTACATTTCATTTTCTTTACATGATGCCAGTCATATATATTACGTTACCCCGAATCAAGCAGCGTGCACTTAGGCCAGCATGGGCATGTCCAAGTTCAGCGTCAAGCATACATGAAGGCTCAGTGAGTTATGCATGGTATTTAAGACCCTGTATTTCCAGTGCTTGCCACATGGTAGGCAGTCAGCAACTTTTGTCCCATTTTTTGGTTGAATGAATAGGTTAATTTTCCTTAATTTGATTTGGGGAACACAGTGGAAATCACAGAAGAATTGTAATAAAAGAAACAGGTACTCTAGACTTCTACCACCACATCTGGGTAATGACTCAACAGGTGCTGGGAGGAGCCTAGATCTAGATACTGGGCTTTGCATGATTTTCATGGTATGCTCTTAAGTCAGTAGTATAGCCCTGTTTTGAATTTGGACTCAAAATGGAAAACTTGCAGTACATTCAAAAAGCTGCATAATGTGGTATCACTTTTCATTTAGGTACACGTGTGTTTATAAGGGCATTTTGCCATAATCCCAACTCTTATGTTGAGTGCTCACAGCAATTTGGTAAATGAAATATGTTGTGGATTAAAGTCTCGCTAGCTGATAGAGTTTTGAAGAACTGCTTCACTCAGAGCCCAGTTTAGCTGCTTACGTTTATCTCTTTTTAGTTGACTAGAGTAAAATTGGATACTGAGCTGTTGTTCAGCCTAAACTTGGCTGCTCTCAACCCCATTGTTCAAGTTAGAAAAGAAAAAACTAATATTATATATATATAATATCCTAATAAATCTGATATATATCTTATATATCTTATATATAATATATATTATAATCTTTATATATTATATATTTAGTATATTATATATTACTATATATATTATAAAACTAATATATATATATATATATATATATACATACATACATACATACATACATACACACACATATATTATACAATATCCCGGACCTATTGCAACGTTCTGTGTGCCATTGATTAGCAAATAAAAATATTTTCCTTGTAAATTATAAAAGGACGCAATTGTCATATGCTGAGACAGGTTAGCATCTGTATCTCCAGGGAAAAACTTTTGGAAGTAGCAGATCTGCCAGTAGCAATTAATTAGAAAGCTTTTTATACTGTTTTCAGTTACAGACGTGTACCGGCAACTTGAGAAAATTGGTAGTGACGTCTGCTGTCACCACAGGGTAGTACAATGGATGGAGTTAATTTAATGACATTGGCTTTTTTTCCCTCAAAGTGTCATATCTTCATCTTACAATGAGCTTGATTTCATTGCCAAATGAATTCAGCATAAATATAGAAATTTTAATTGTATTACGGTGCATGGTATAAGATGTAAGCATATCTTCATCTGTAGAAATGAATGCATCTATATTATGAATGCCAAGCATGTTGAACAGCTGGTCTCTTTTCACCACCTACTCAGTAGAAGTATAAAGAAAGGCCACTTTCTTAGCAAGGGAGGATGTATCACTTAAAATACCAAGTCACAACTAAAAAATTGTCAGGTTTTCTAAAAGAAACATAACTGTTGCATAGTAAATTAATTTTTATCTCAAAAACCATCTTTTTTTTTTTTGTTTGTTAATGGTGCTCAGGTATGCCACGATTCATTCATTTTTAGCAAAAGTATTGTTCTTGAATTCATTCTGCATTTCCAGTCCTGGAATACTTAGGCACAGTTGTTACTCTTCCTTCCAGACTGCTAAAACAAGACAAACAAAACAGTTCTTTTTAAGTTTTAGACATGTGAATGATTATTTAAATTATTTCCCTCTTATCACAAATACTTATTGTGCATCTATTATGAACCTAATACCACTCTAAATAAATTCAAATTAGACAGATTTTAGTGATTGTTACATTTTTCAGTACAGATATTCTTTACCAAATCACTGATTTTTAGAAAGCTGTCTCTAATTTCAACCACGCAGTGCATAGGGAAATCATGGAATCCTGTTTTCACTCTTAGCATTAACTACATGGGAGAGTTGTTAAACCTCTGTGTGTTTTTTCTTTCACCGCATGATAGTATCTTCACTGTCTATTTCAACTGACGTGAAAATTTCAACTGACCTTTAACTTGTAAAGGTAATGAATGTTGGTCAATTAAATATTAAGGTTTTGCTTTAATAATTGACTAGGAAATATAAAAGAAAAATAAAAATATTGACTCCCATTTAAAAATGGGGATTAAAAAATGGGGATTAAATTTAAGAGTTTGCTCTGCTTCAGCCTCAAACTCTACTAAAACATCAATAGCAGAACTTGAAACATGTAAGTAGGGCCAAATTGAATAGGAGAGGGGATAATACAAAATGAGTGATGTTAAAAAAATTGAGAGGTGTGCCTGGCTGGCTCAGTCCATAGGGTATGCGACTCTTGATCTTGGGTGTAAAGATGAGAGTAGAGATTACTTTAAAATTAAAGATATATATATTAAAAATTCAGTCAGGTGAAAACTTTTAAAATAGCTCTGCTAAATGGAGGAAGCTATACCTTATATGTATCCAAGAATAAAGCAAAAAATGTTTATCAGGAAGGGTCAGAACTCAGAAGTATCTCATATTTGGAAGGTGAGATAAAGAAAGGTTGTCATGTCATGAAGACTAGAGAAAGCCATTCACATTGGAGTTTATGTGAATCCTATCTTAGAGATAATTAAGTTTGATAACCTGCTATAAAAATCTTTGCAAATACAGAGCTAAAGGGGCAATGCGACATAAGAAACTGCTATCCATTCACCTCTTTTATCAAAGACAAAAGGTTTTTTTCTCTCCTGTTTGATCTTATGCACTTATACATGTGAAATTCTGCTATTAATGTTTTTGTAGGGTTTAGAAATGAAGCAGAGAGAGCTCTTGTATTCAACCCATTATGAAGTAATCACTACCAGTCTGCCTCCAGTGTGAATTTTTGTTTTTCTTATTTGATCAGAGTTGAACCCAGAGAGAGGTCTGCACTGCCAACTTAATCACTACCAGATTTCTAGAGAATAGACTCCAAGTTTTACCTTAAACAGTGATTATTTATCCTCTATTGCCCACCTGTCTGCCCAACTATTTGACCTGAAAATAAGTAGATGGTTAGGATATCAAGGTGAACAGATAACAAAAAAACACAGACTTTTTGGGTGGCGCAATTGCCTGAAGGTAGGAATATGGCAGATCGATTGTTATGTACTTATTAAATCCATTCCATTTTCTTCATTTTGGTATTTTCCAGATTTCCTTGCAATTAGATTGTGTCTGTATAGTATAATATTGCCTAACGGTATGTAGAAAGCAATTATGTAAACATCTCCTAGTACCTTAGAACTCTTGCCTTCCCCTTCAGAGGCAGTCATGTAGGTCACACGTTGAGACAGTCAAAAGATGGAAGTAGCCTAAGACCCTGGAAAGTAGAATTCTTGAATCACTAAACTTGAACATAGATTAGTAGAAATTATCTAATCTGATGAATAGAGAGGGAAAAAAATAAAATGAGCAAAATCTCAAAGACCTGTGAACCGTATCAAGCATGCCAACAAATAGGTCATGGAAGTTCCAGAAGGAAAAAGAGAAGGGAGCAGAGAAACATTGAAGAAATAGTGCTCAGAAACTTCCTGAATTTGATGAGAAATATTAAACACTTAAGAAATTCAACAAACCCTGAGTAGAAGATCCATATCAAATATAATAAGATATTATAAAACATCAGAGAAAAGAGATTCCACAAATACAAGGAAACCGCAAAGTCATTAGCTAACTTTTCATCAGGAACAATGGCTTCCAGAAGATACTGGAATTCCATCTTCCAAGAGTTGAAAGAAAACCAAAGTGTAAACCAAGAAGTCTTTATCTAACAAAACCATCCTTCAAAAATGAAGATGAAATAAAGGTGTTAACGAAGAAAGTCTGAGAGGATTGCTTAACAGACATGTTTTATAGGAAATGCTAATGGAAGTTCATCAGTCTGAAAGAAAATGAAATGAACCAATAACTCTAACCACATAAAGAAATGAAGTGTCAGAAATGGTAAGCATATGATTAAATATGAGTCTATAAATATATTTATTCGTATTTTCTTCTGACTTCTAAAATGTATATAAAGTTTTATACAGCAGGATTTATAACACTGTTGGGTTTATAACATATATAGATCACATAGAAGGGGGAGAAAAGATAAATTGGGAAAAAAAATTTCTGTGTTTTATGGGAATAATATTCAGGTAAAAATCTGACATATTGTAGTCTTAGAATAACCATTAAAAAAATAACTCAAAAAATTGCTTTTAAAAATCCAGAGGGATTAAAATAATATTCTTTTCTTTTTTAATTTTTGAAATGTTTATTTTTGAGAGAGAGAGTGAGAGAGACAGAGTGAGGGAGATGCAGAATCCGAAGCAGGCCCAGGCTCTGAGCTGTCAGCACAGAGCCTGATGTGAGGCTCGAACCCATGGACCTCAAGATTATGACCTGAGCCGAAGTCAGATGCTCAACCCACTCAGCCACCCAGGTGCCCCAAAATAGTATTCTAAAAAGACACAAGGCGTAAAGGAGGAACAGAGGAAAAGAAAGAGATGTATGTAAATGTCTGTAGCAGCACTGTTTATGATAGGCAAAAGGTGGAAACAAATATCCATTGACTGATTAAAAGATAAAATACAGTATAACCACACAAAATATTATTCAATCATGAAAAACAGTGAAATGTTGATTTATGAGTACCATGAAAAAACCTTGAAAACTTGTGCTCAGTGAAGAAGCTATTCACAAAAGACCGTATATTTTATGATTCTATTTATATAAAATGTCCACAAGAGATCAATCCATAGATTAAGTTAGTGGTTGCCAGAGTCTAGGGAAAGGATAGGATGGGAATAACTGACAGTAGGCTTGGAATTTCTTGTTGGCTTAATGAAAATATCCTGGTGGTGGTAGCTGTATAACTATGTGACTATAAGTGTGCATTGTGTACTTTAAATGGGTGCATTTTATGGTATGTAGATTATATCTCAAAGCTGATACATTAAAAAAGATACAACAGAGAATAGCAAATGACAGTGTAAATAAAACTCTTTGAATAATTACATTAAATGTGAATAAGCCAAAAACCTCAGTTGAAAGGCAAACATTTATTGGATTAGATAAAAAAACAAAGTCAACTTATGTGCTATCTATTAGGGATACACTGTCAATTTAAGTACAAAAATTGATTAAAAGTTAAAGAATAGAAAAATAGATATTCTGTAAACAGTAACATTAAGGGAGCAAAAGTAGCTATTTTGTCAAAAAAATAAGCTTCATGACAAAAAATTCGTGAAAACAATAAAGTATGTGTTCTAATGAAAGACGGATCGATTCATGAGGAAAATATAACACTCAGTGTATGTGTGTACTCCTAACAACAGAGCTCCCAAATATATGACGTAAAATCTGACCAAACCAAAAGGAACAACAGACAATTCAACAATAGCACCTGGAAATAACAATAATCCACTCTCAATAATTGACAAAGCAACCATACACAAAAGCAGTCAAGACAGATAAATTTGAACAATGCTATCAAGTCAACTTGAACTTTATGGAAAACTCTACTATCTGAAGGATACATTTTCTTCTTAAGTGCCTGTGAAACGTTTTTCAATATAGACCATATGCTGGATCATAAGACGAAGCTGAACAAAGGTAAAAACAAAAACTAGAAATCGTGCATAGTAGATCCCCTTACTACAAATAAATTAGTCTTACACACCAGAGATCTGGAAAACCTCCAAATATTTTGAAATTATTGCATGGTGTGTTTGAAAATAACTCTTTGATCAAGGAATAAATCATCAGGAAAAGTAAAAATACATTTTGAACTGAATGCAAATAAAACACAACATATCAAAATGTATGTAATGTACATAAACAATACTTAGGAAATTTTGGGCTTTTAAGTCATATCAAAAAATATGAAAGACCTCAGTAGCTTAAGGAAATATCCTCTGTCAGTCCCTAAGTATCCTAAGGCCTCAGTAACCTAAGTACTTACAAAATTAGAAAAAAAGAGCAACTAAAACTAAAGCAGGCAGAAGAAAGGAAATTATAAAATTAGAGTGTAAATCAATGAATTAAAATGAATACAGAAAATTTTTTTAAAAAGTTCTGTGAAAAGCTAAAAAAAGAACTTTTTTTTTAAATGCTTAGCTAGACCAAGAAAAAACAGATATGAATTCCCAAAGTCAGGGACAAAAGAAGAGAAATCACTATTTAAATCACTATGGAATCCTATTTAAAGGATTTTAATTGAATATTATGAACGAATTTTTACCAACGATTTTAATAATTTAGTTGATACAGATTCCTAAAACCAATTACCAAAACTTAGGGAAGAAATTGAAAATCTGGGGAGATGTATAACAAGTAAAGAAATTGAAATAGTAATGAAACATTTTTCCATAGAGGAAATGTCCAGACCCAGCTTGTGTCAATAATGAATACTAAGTATTTCAAAGAGAAGTCACACAGTCCTTCACAAACTTTGAAAATAAGAGAGGGAAACCCATCCCAACTCATCTGTGACGTCTGTATTACCCTGATGATGAAAGCCAGCTAGCATCACAACAGCAACAAAAAATAAACTCAAAACCAATGTTCCTAATGAGTAGCTGGAAAAACCTCAACTTAAGGTGAATATCACTTTCAGTAACATACATAAAGGATTTACACCATGACCAGATGTGATTGATTCCAAGAATGCAAGGTTGGCTCAACATTGGAGAAATCAGTTAATACACTATATTGATCAATTAAAGGGTATAAAACAGCTAAAGCATGCTGAAAAATCATTTGGGAAATCCAAAACCCATTTGTGATAAACACTTTCAATGATATAAGAATTAATGGAAATTTCCCAATCTAGGTTTGGAAATGGCATCTATGAAAAATCTACAACTCCCATCATAGTTCATAGTGAAAGAGTGCATATTTTCTTTCTAAGATCAGTCATAAAGCCAGGGTACCAGCTCTCTTCACTTGTATTTAACATTGTGATGGAAGTCTTAGCCTGGGTAATAGACAAAATAACAATTATAGTAACATTGTAATATAATTAAGGTTTTCAGAGCAAAGAGGAAGGAATAAAAATATCTGTAGATGATAGTTTTATATATTGAAAACTTTGAAATTTAGAAAATATTGGAAGTAAGATGAATTAAGCAAGATTGTAGGGTATAAAATCAGCATGTAAAAATCAACTTGATTTCTAAATCTTGGCTGTGAACAATCTGAAATGAAGTTCAGAAAACAATTCTGTTCACAAGCAGATCAAAAACTATAAAACTTAGGTTTAACAGAGTAAGTATCATCTGTGCACTGAAAAGTATAAAATACTCAAGAAAATAATTTCTGAAGATCTAAGTAGTCCATGTTCATGAATTAATAGGACAGTTCATCTCAAATTGGTCTATACGTTCACTGCAATGTCATTTAAATCTCAATATGCGATTTGTAGAAACTGAGAGGCTGATGCTGAAAAAAAGATGGATATGCAAAGGACTAGAGACACAGAAAACGTTTTTGAGAAAGAAAAAAATTGAAGGTCTTAACATTATTAAATGTCAAAACTTAGTATAAGCTACAGTAATCAGGATAATATCATATGAGCATAAAGATAGGCACATCTATCAGTGGAATTAAAAACCTTTTCATTTATGGTGAAATGATTTTTGGTAAAAAGCGTTGACACAATTCAATAAGGAAAACAATCCTTTAAGTGATTCTGGGACAATTGGTTACCAGTGTGCAAAATATTTTTTTAAACGTTTATTTTTGAGAGAAAAGGTGAGTAGGGCAAGGACACAAAGCTGTCAGCCCAGAGCCTGATACAGGGCTTGAACTCACAAACTAGGAGATCATGACCTGAGCCATAGTCCAATGCTTAACTGACTTAGCCACCCAGGCGCCCCTCATTGTGCAAAATATTTCATTCAGGACCTTACTTCATAACCATGTGCAAAATTAACTCCAGAGAATCAGGGACTTAAACTTTTGTGGCTACCTCTCCGCCTGGTGGCATGAGAAGAGCCACCATGGAACTTTAAGATACTGTTGTCTCTTTCACCAACACATTCTTGGTGTTTTTGGTGATTAGTGTGCCCTCTGCATGTCCCCTTGGAGAAGAAGAATCCATTCTTGGGTCTTCATTTTTTTTTGCCGAGTGTCTTTGTTCCAGAATGACCCTTTCTTCCCTGTCTGCCTTGGTAATTTAGGTATTTCAATTTCCATCACTGCTCTTTCAGGGTTCTAGGAACTACCACTTCGCACTTCCTGGCAGAGTATTGAATTCCATCTCTGTGGAGTTTTCCGGAAGTTTAATAAACTCTCTCTCTTATCTTGTCTCATGTTCTGGCCTCTAATCAAACACTCTCCAAATCTAGCTCTGTGAATATTCTTCTGGCTCCTACCATTACATTCTAGTTAATTCTTGCAGTTCCTTTGCGTGTAGCCCTTTTACAATCTTAACAAGCCCAGCAGCATATCCTATGCTAACTTAATGCAGCAGCTTAACCCTAGTTAGTTATCAGCCTATGGAGCAAGGAACACAAAGTCTTGCTGGGAGAAGGGTGTGCCAGCTCTTAATAGGGAGGGGTCAGCTGCCTCTGAAGGCTTTGGGAATTTAGGGGGTTCTGGAGACAAAGACTTGAAGATACCCACCCAGACAGATTTGTCCCACATATCCAGTTACAGATTTTCCCAAACAGAACACTGATCTTAACGTAATAAGCTTGCCTGCGTTTATCATTCCATCTTTGCAGTTGTCCACTCTTAACTGTGTTCACTTTGATCTTTGGCTTTTTTCTACCTCTACCACAAGAGACAATGGTCTCTCTTTAAGGATTATTGACCTTCATATTTAGTTTTCAATTGTTTGTTAAAGGCTCATACATTTTGAGTATCTATCTGTAGGACACTAACACACTGGTGATAATTAATTTTCAAATGCCTGGATCACTGTATTGGCCAGGGTGTTCTCTCCAGAAACATCCTCCTAAGTCACTGGTGAAAGTTGTTAACAATTTGGGTACTACCTTGTGTCCAGGACTATTGCTCATACATGGCCTAGGATGGGGTCACTAGAAGGATGTGAACCAAAATATTGTACATTTGCACCTGATACTCAAAACACGGGGTCTCATTATTTGCAGCAGATCCATATTGCTTCCAAACAGGTTGAGTTTTGAGTAAAATGGAGAAATGATGGCATTTGCTTTCTGTAAAACTATTTGAAATCTAGAATTAGCCCTCCCCCTCACCACACACACTCAAACACCAACAAAGTAATCACCAATGAACCACCAAACAAGACAAAAGATGTTATAAAGAAAAGGAATTGGAAAGAAAATAGAAGATCATTGTTACAGTCAGAATTGGGAAAGAAAGCAAAATCTGTGATCTCTTATTACAAAGGTAAAAAGGGAAATGTTTTATCTTCTATTGCTTTGGTGGGTGTGGCAAGAAGGGAATTGAAAGAAGCCCAAAATAAATGTTATCCACCCCAAATCTTGGTCAAGTATGACACCTAGAGGCCACACAAACAGAATTCCTTTGGGTGCTTTTTTTTTTTTTTTTTAATCTGGCCGGAAACATTTTATGTAGGAAAAAATATTTAAAGTTTTTATTTCAAAATGGACATTCTTCAGTACTTCCTTGTAACACTCTATCAGTGAATAACTTTGTGTATATTCCTTCACTTATGTGTGTAGATATGTATACGTCCTCACTATCAAGAGTTTGGAAATGACAACAAAAATAATAAAGATGGATGAAAGGACACCACTTGAAAGGTGATAGGTTCAGAATTGTCTCATTTCTAAATATGAAAAAAAAATATGCTTTGCATTTTCATCCGTTGGTTTGGAGAATTTTGGTAGCCCTGGCTCATTAATACTCGAACAGTTCTTTATGAAAAATGATGAACGATTTACTTTGTGGCAGGCTGTACAGATGGTCAATTTAATCTGCATCCTTGAGACTTCTCACGACTAAATTTTGACATCATGTCATTAAACATTTGTGTATTATTTATATCATATTCTAGAAAACAAAGATTGCTATGTCTTGCCGTCCATCAGTTTTATTGATAGGATTTATCCTCCTGGACACGATAGCTTTCACAAAGGAACATGTATCTGAATATATATATCACATCTGTCTCCTCAGAGACCCATATATTTTTGTCCTCAAGTGCAATAATGGCATTGTTATTGAACAGACATGTTAGTGGTGAGACAAATGCTTACATGACTCAGTTTCTTTAACCTTGTCCAGAGATGTTTTTGCTACTAACTGTTTGGGCGTGTATGTGTGTTTGCATGTGACCCGTATGACTTGTATAAATTGAAATTAAAGGAGGAAACACAATTTTTAACTCTTTTCAAACAGTCTGCAGAATATTCATCCTAGTCGTGTATTTTAAATGGCAGCAAATTTTTGACTTAGAAGTGGTTCCTGACTCCTGTGATATGTATAATGTTTGAAGTCGTAGCTATAATGTTTAAACTCTTGACCAGTTGAGTAATTATTACATAATTATGGATAAATATAAACATCAGATTCTTAACTTTTCTTTTGACCGTAAGCTATTATGTATAGCATCCAATGGCTTCTTGTCGGACTAATTACCCTGTACATTAAATTGTACTAACTTGACTGTTTAGAGTCTCTGTCTTCTGTTATATAATGAGTTTCTACTTGGTGAATTGGTTTGGGACTCCCTAAGAATGCTTAGAATGGACCGTTATTAAAACAGTGCTTCCAGTTGGACATCTTCCCTGTGCCAGAGTTGGAGGAATTCAGGATAAACCTGCAAGGTGCTAACAGTAGCTGAGAAATAAACACAGCCAGGATAGGAAAGCAGTGCCATTGTAGAGAGGTACTTTGTAGAGTTTGCTCTCAGAAGACAGAATGAAGGAAGCAATAGCAGGAGCTATTTTCTTCTTTGGTGTAACTGTTGAAACAAGTGTCCTTTAGGGAACCATACATTTGTTAGGATCAGGCTTCCTTTGTATGCCTTATCAGCCTGTAATCTTTTGATTGTTGCCTGTGTGTGTGTGTTTATTTATTTATTTTTAACCAGTGAAGGAATAGTAATCCACACTAGTTTATCTCTTCTAATCACAGACTCACAGAGCTAGGTTGCTCTGAGCTTTTAATTCCCTCTTAGAGGCCTAACAGAGTGGAAAGTAAACAAAGAGCAAATTTGCAACCTTAAACATTGCTAATTTCCTCTGATGTCAGAATACTTAAACAGGCAGGACCTCGGAATTATTTGATCAAACCTGCTTTTAATCTAATGCATGCACAAGGGCTGTGTCTGGAATGATCTGCAAAACGGCAGGCGTCCCAAGAGAGCTTTATGGAAGGTTTCCTCTGTCAGAAACCGTAGTTTCCTCATTTTAAACTCTGGAGTTGGCTGTGTTTTTGGAGTAAAGTCATAAAGAGTAGTTTTCCTGCCTTTTAAATTTTATTTGGCCAAGTATTGCTGACCGGATGTGGATAGTTTTCTTTGGCTTTCTGTTTGCTGACTTTTTAATTGGCTGCGTGCCTTATTATTTTAGCTTTACTAGAAAATGAATTAATAAAAGGGTATTATTGAGGGAAAGAAAGAAAAGAAAGAAAGAAAGAAAGAAAGAAAGAAAAGAAAGGGCAAAGCATTATCTGACTTCATACACTTTGTTTCATTGTGTATGGTTTAAGAAAATAAACACAGAACAAAAGACCGCAAAGCATTAGGTTATTAAGACTATGAAGCATTTTTCTACAGTAAGATTCAGAGAAATTAATGCCTGGGATTTTTAAGTAAAGAGTGTCCTAATTTGGAGATACCCAAATAGTGGAAACCCAGTTTTCCCGTTCATTTTACTTACAGCTGTGTGGGTACTTAAAGGGGGCATACTTTTGACAGAAGTAGAGAAAGGGGATAGCACTTTTATTCACTGCGTGTTTGAAATACGGTTTTAAGATGGGTGTTTGTAAAACCTTATCAATGTAACTAGATAGCATTGTGAATGCTTATTAAGTACTAATTCAGTTTTAAAGACTGAAAACACAATGTACTTTGATCTGTCACAGGTCAGTATTGTTGGTATTTCTGTTGAGAACAGATTAAGTTAAAAGGAAACACATTTAAGAGAGTGTTCAAATGCTTTTCAGGGGCAAGTAAACAACTCTGCTGTTTGTGTTTTTTACATCTGATCATAAATACGGCTTCCGACATAAAGTAATTGGGAAGCCACCGCTTAAAAATAAATTATACACACTGATGCTTTGTGTAAATACACACTAAGAATAGCATGCCACGAGATGTAGCATTTGACTCCTTGGATGCCGATGAATTTCAATGCCTGTTATTTGTCATGCTGAAGCCTGTCGGGTGATGATTCTTTTCATTGGTGTATCCTTCCAAACATATTTCATCGCACCATGTGCACAGGAGTTCTCTGGGCGGGCGTGTTCGATCTGGGTGCCCCCTCTCCCCTTCGCTCCTTCCTTTCTCGCCCTGGCGCTCTCGCCGCCTCCTGCCTCCAGCCCCCCCCCCCCCCTCGCTCCTTTTCGGCTCACGCCCCCCTCCCCTCTCTCCAGCTGGCGGAGGGGGTTGCGCTGCCTCCCAGACCTCGAGGACCTGCTCAGTCAGCTGGGGCCCCCTGCGGCCGGCTGCCTCCCTCGCCGCTAGGACCTGCCACTCTGCGCGGAATGGCAGCCGCAGCAGCATCCCCGCCAGCGGCAGCGGAGGCTGCAGCCACGGCCACCGCGGACGCTATTGTTCCCCGGTGTTAAACGCGCTTTCGCTCCTTTTCATCTGAAACGAACAATAGCAGGGAAGAGCTTTGCTTTCTGCAGTCCTTGGGAAGACAGAGTGAGGGCGCAGAAAAATTCCCTGCCGACCGCGTTCCGGATCCGGACCCTGGAGCGGCTGCGGGCGGCATGGGGCTGCAAGCGAGGCGCTCCGCGTTCCGGAGCCCAGGCGCCGCGGGCCCGCGCCCCGGTGTCCTGCCGCTGCTGCCGCCGCCGCCGCTGCTGCTGCTGCTGCTGCTGTGCCCGGGCGCCTGCGGGGCTGCGGCTCCCGGCCAGGCTGAGGCGTCCACTCCGTATCTGTGGAAGACTGGTAAGTGGCACAGAGTTCTCCCTTCTTCTCCTCTCCACCTCTGGGTCCGTATTACAAAGCTGCTGGGCTTCAGGAGGGACCCCTGTGCATCTTGAGAGCCCCGGTGTAGCGGGATCCTAAGGTGAAAAGTACGAGTACTAGGAAGCAAATTGGGTCATGCCCGATGCTATTAGGAAAGAACAACCTAGCAACTAAGAGGCATGAGAGAGCCACGGGAATCGTGTTTCTCTCGCAGCTCTGTAGTTAATGAGGACACCCAACACGGTGCTTTCATAATGAAGTGCGTTCTTAACCTCTGGGCTTTCATTCTACCGAGAGTTCCTCAACTATATTTCTGGCAAAGAAGAGGCAAGCCGCTCACACCAGGTCTTCATTCTGTCTTCAGGCACTTTGCTCAGTGCCATGAAACGTGTGGGTATAGAGTTGAATTTGTTAAGTATAGCTTTGTGAAATGTGGGACACGTGGAAACAAGCCAGATGAGGGCAGTCCTAACAGCCAAAGGCAGATGGGGCTCCCGTGAGCTCAGGGAGAGGGTGCAAAGATCAATTCTTAATGAGTGAATGCCGTGATTTTTCAAGTGTGCAGTCGTAAGGATGTTTAGGTTTAAACTTTTCCTGCCTTGAGAATTCTTCTGCTTTGTTTTCAACCAACTAACAAAAGCAGCAACTAATTGTGCCTCGGAAGCTCCAGGCAAAGTGCTGACTTGAGGTCCTGGTGGGACAGTGACAAGCAGGAAAACAATACCAAGTGAGGAATTAACTCCCTTCTCTCCAGTGTCTTTTTTTCTCCTCTAAAGGACGCTGAGAATTCTTTAGCAGACCTGAAACTTGGCATGTGTATAGAAATGAAGTAGGAAACATTATTCCTGTTGCTTAGGGGTAGGGGTAAATTAAGAGTTCCTTGGCAATGCCTAAACGTTAAGAGAAGCATGCAGTAGAAGGGAGGGAAAAGATGTATTTGTCATGGGATTGCAAACAAGTTACACAGACTGGGACTCTTTCCTGGCGGCAACTATCTGTAGCCCCCAGCTGCAAAGAGAGGCTAGTCTACTCTATAATTACACCAATATTCTGAAATTTTAAAGAAGTTGCATCTCTCCGGCAACTTGGGGAGAAGATTGAACAGAAATTTATTTCAAGCCAGAGTACCTAATTTGCTTCAGAATGTTGCAAGAAATAGCACACACACTTTTAGGAAAGCCATTTGGATGTCAATGTTAGCCACTCTTGTTGCCATTTGGAGTTTAAATATTAGTTGTTGACTAGTGGATGCAGATGAAATCATATTAATTTATTTCACATTCAAACAAAGAGTTGAAGATCTCCTCTACTTTAGCTAAAGCCATGGTTTTACTTTTCTGAAGCTTGGTCATAACAAAACACAATAATCAAACTATAATTTACCATTAAATGGTATTATTTGGAGGTTTGGGAAGAACTTCTCCAGTAGGTAAGTACTAGACAAAATCGTACTTGCCTGCTTGAAATTTGTGCTGTTAAAGTAAGAAAACCCAAGCAGTAATTCAGATAGAATTAGAATCTAGGCAACATTCACTGTGCAGCATCTGAGGTGCCAATATATGTCAACATAAATGTCATGGTGGGAACACAAACCAATAAACCATTTAAAATAGTGGAAACCTCTCAGGAGCAAGGATATGGAGACCTTGGTTCCACTGCCAGTGCCAGCTCTTGCTAGCTAGAAGAATGTTGGCAGGTTCATTTAACTTTTGACCCCTCGTTTTCTCAGCTGCATATAAATGCAGCGATACCTTCTTCTGACTATTCATAGTGTTACGAAGAGCAAATGAGTGAGTTATGAGAAAGTAATCTATAAATTTTAACGTGATATGCATGTGAAAATATAAGCTAGTACGTTGAGGGTGATAATGTCATCTCTTTTATGGTGGTCCTTGGTTTGGTGGGGGAAAAAAGTGAAGTAAACTGGAGAGGAAAATTTTTCCTCTTTATTTTTTTTTCAAGAGGGAAAGGAGGCTTTGCTATTATCTCTAAAGAAATTGAGAGTTGTTATCAGATGAATTAGGAAATATTTAAAGGAGTGGGATACACTGTAAATGAAAATGTAGAGATGAAAGAATTGTGTCTGTCGATGAAAATAGGAAGAGAATTGGGAGAGAAAATGAGGTGAGGTGAGACTGTCCAGGATGTCTGTTCCAGTTTCTTGGTCTTGGTACAGCAACTAATAGGGAGTTAAATTATTGGTCACATCACTGAATTACAGGGATGTAGTAAAAGGTCCACTGGTTGAGCAGCTGGGACAGGAACTCTTAACACTGTGTTTATCACTAACAAGCTGTAGAGCATTGGCACAATCATTTAATGACTTTGGTTCTTGGCTTCTGAGTTTGTAATATTCATTGATTAGAAAAAATGATATGTAAGGGCCTTCTTGTGCCTTAACATGCTTCATATGTATGTATGTATATGCACATACATACACCATAAACGCATCTATGTACATATACCCATAGTTTATTAAGGTGTGTATATATATATAAAATACATATACATAATAAATAGGTTTATAATACATGATGTATGATATATAATGTATAATATAGGAAAGTCTAAGGTATATATTATATGGAAGTTTTATTAAGTCAACTCACAACAAAGAGTTATCGAGGACTCAGTTACGTGAAGTCACTGAGGTAGAGGCTGACTAGAATATTGACATCCCTTCCCTCAAGAAATTCATAATTGAACAATACTGTAAATACACAGCAGCACATGGCGTACCATAGTCATGAACAAAACTGTGAAAACAGGGAAGTTGTGTAGCTGATAAAGGGGGCTGTAGAAAGTTTTAAGGAGGAGTTAATATTGATTGGGGTTTTGGAAGATGAGAACTGGATTGTTTACTCTGGGAGGAGTGGAAGTCTATTTCAAGCAGAGCAAAGAAAGAAAATAAAAGTAAAAGCATGCCAACATTCTTAGGTCTTGAAAGCACTGCAACTCAAGTGTGGGATGTTTGGTGGGAATGAATGGAGGAATGCCAATTTGATGAATTCGGGCAGGTTGTAAGAAAACCTTCAAACTTTGGTAAAAGATGTTGGAGTTTTAACCTAAAAGCAAGTGGAAGCTATTGGAAGCTTTATGCAGAGGATTGACATATTCTTTTCCCAGAATGGAGAGAGATAAGTGAAGAGGCTGGGAGGTCAATAAGGAGAGGGCCTGAGAGGCAAAGGCGCCCCAAACTAGGACCATAGAAGTGAAGAGGAGAGGAGGGCTAGAGATCACACTGCAGAAGTGTTACCTCAGCTTTAGATTGTAGGGAATGCTGTGCCAATGAGAGGAGGAATTCATTCCATCAAAATTGCCATCATATCTGCACGTAGTTCCTTGAGGTAGAGGACATGAAAGAAGAAAGAGCCAATTTCCTGGGGTTAGAGAAGAAGAATATCAGTTTACTTTCAATATAGCAAACTTGAGTAATCCATTCACATGAGTGTATCTGATGGGAAAACGAGTGACTGGATGGGCAATTTAGGAGAAAGGCTGAGAGCATAGACTTGGAACTCAATAAATGTATAATATTTCAAAGCATGGTAGTTGGAGGGATGATTAAAAGAAAAGAAATACTTAAAAGAGGGTCCAGGGCACTTTACAGGGAATATTGATATTGAAAGGGCCATTGTTGAGGAGAGACGTGTGGAAGGGTGAAAGACAGTGTGGTCACAAGAGGTCCAAGGAAAATGGCAATAGGTGCTAAATGGAAGAAGATGTTTTATGAAGGGGATGATGGCAAAAAGTATAAGACATTTCTGGAAGGCTGAAAAAGAATTATGAAATATTTCAGAAATGATTGAATAAAAGGGGGAATTTGTAAGATAATTCTCAGTGTTTTGGGAATGGATGTTTTAACTGGAGTAGTAGAGTTAGAAACTTATTTGAATAATAAACAAGATAATGAAAAAGGTATGATATTGATGAGGTCAAATAACCAAGGGGTGTTGACATCACTACACTTGTTTTTTAATAGTGAAAACCTCAGAATATGATACTAAAAATATTTATTAAAATACAAAATTAAACATTTTAACAGTTTTGTGTCAGATTTATTTGAGAGGTAACGTATTTGTGTGAATAATTAAAAAAACATTTCATAAACACAGATAAAGCACTTTATTATTGGAAGATAAATAATTACTGATATTAGTTTTTCACTCTTCAATATTCTAGAACATGGAATTTTTCAGTAGTAATTATGACCAATAATATTTACCTGGCATTTCTCAATTAAGAACATGAATACGTTGCGTAAGATATCATTGACTTAACATGAATAGGACAGAAAACAGTGAACACCTGCAACTTTTATCCACTTCTGTCACAGGTATATTTTCAGAAAGGTCTTAATGAAGTAATTGTATTTCTTGTTTTTAACTGATGTATAGTTGATATACCATGTTACATTGGTTTCAGGTGCACAGTATAGTGATTGGAACAGGTTTGTACATTAGGCTATGCACACCCTAAGTGTAGCAACCATCTGTACCATACAACCCCATTAAGATACCACCAACTGTATTTCCTATGCTGTATCTTGTATTCCTGTGATTGATTCATTCCACAAGTGGAAGCCTGTATCTCCCACTCTCCTTCCCCCATTTTATCCTTTCACTCAGCCCCCTGTCCTCTGGCAAACTTTGGTTTGTTCTCTGTACTTATGGATCTGTTTCTGCTTTCTAAGTTTTGTCTATTCATTTGTTTTGTTATTTAGATTTCGAATAGAAGTAAAATCATATGGTATCTGTCATTTTCTGTCTGACTTATTTTACTTAGTATGTTACTGTCTAGGTCCATCTGTGTTTTGACAAATGGCAGGATCTCATCCTTTTTTATGACTGAGTAATAGTCTATTGTGTGTGCTGTGCTCTGTGTGTGTGTGTGTGTGTGTGTGTGTGTGTGTGTGTATGCCTTCTTTATTCATAGACACTTGGTGGCTTCCATACTTGGGATATTGTAGATAATGCTGCATTAATATAGGGTCCATATATCTTTTGAATTGATGTTTTCATTTCCTTTCTTCTGGGCATTTACCCAGTAGTGGAATTGCTGGATCATATGGGAGTTCTATTTTTAATTTTTTGAAGAATCTTCATACTGTTTTCCACAGTGGCTATACCAATTTACATTTCCACCAACAGTGCGTGAGGGCTCCTTTTTTTCCCCACATTCTCACCGATGCTCATTAATTATTTCTTGCCTTTTTGATTTTAACTATTCTGACAGGTATAAAATCATATTGTAGTTTTGCTTACATTTCCTTGATGATTAGTAATTTTGAGCATCTTTTCTTATGTCTGTTTACCATCTTGGCATGTCTTCTTTGGAAAAATATTTATTCAGGTGCTCTGCCCGTTTTAATCAAGATTTTTTTTTCTGGTGTTGAGTTATGTAAGTTCGTTATATATTTTGGATATTAACTTCTTATCAGATCTATCATTTGCAGATATCTTTTCCCATTCAGTAAGTTGGCTTTTCATTTTATCGATGATTTCCTTCACTCTGCAAAAGATTTTAATTTTGTTATAGCCCCAAATTGAGTTAATTTTTATATTAATGAAATTACACTGAAATCCAAGAAAAAGGTACACACTAACCATTGTTGAGAATTCAGGGGATTAAGGTATTTATCAGTGTGAGTTTTCTCTCAAGGAAATCACTTCTCACGTTAAACACTTTTGAACTAAGTTGATCCAGTGCAAGGCAATACTATTAACAACAATCACTGTGTCCTTTACGCTGTTAATTGTGTGTAAAATAATTCCTTACTTTTTCAATATAAAATAAAAATAAGGATTATTCTTTTCTTTCATGTACTTGTCTTAATATAAACTATTCTGTAATGCATATGGAAAAATATTAATCCTAATTCTGCCATTCATTAAATAACAAAGGAGGGAGGGATGTCATTCCAGGTAGTAGTAACATGAGGGTGGCATTATCCTAATAAAAGTGTTTTGCACTTCAGCTGTGCTTAATTTGGAATGTGGCATAGTTTGCTCATTAAATGCAAGACGGAGATAGAGTGGACAGTGTGGGCGTAAAAGTCAATTAATACAGAGTAACATGGATCACAATGCTATATTTTATCTATGTTGTTAAATTATTTCATCTCCAATATGGCTAAATAATATGTATTACATAGAGGTTTTCTGAATTTTAATTAAATACGGTAGCATATGTAATATATTAGTGGAGTGTTTGATATATGTTAGAACTTCAGTGAATGGCATTTTTTATTATTTTTATTATTCTAATATCTAATACAGTGGCTACTTAATTTTATGACCTGGAACAAGTCCAGTAATGTGCATTAGCTTTCTTGAAATCACTTGTTTGGTAAATGCACCAGAAGTTACAAATTGATACAGTGCGAGATACTCCATCAGATTATAAGAAAGG